>NC_052154.1:28437460-28745729 GCF_902713615.1 Scyliorhinus canicula | reverse complement strand
ACCTTTGGGCCCACGTTATCCTCACCAAGCCTTGGGTGTGACATTTGGTGGCAGCAGTGGGATGGCAAACCTCAGAGTATTCCGGCCCTATAGGTAGGTCTCAGCTATGTTCTAGCAAAGGCCGGCCTGAAATGGATGAAGATGAGGCCTGGGTCAGGGTAGAAGAAGCAGTCCCAGAGATCCTGGAGCAAGACCAAAGGTTGGAAGGAGCCACTCTGAGCAGGCTGAGCTGGTGATCTTTTTTATGGGTGTTCATCACTGCCCAGAAGGAAAGAGAGGAGAGACTGATGGAGGAACTCAGCTAGAAAACAGCAATGATGTCAGGCCCACATTGTCCTCCATGGCAACATCCAGCGGTGTGGTCAGCGACAGTGATAGTCCATGACAGTTGGACAACTTTTCGTGGGGTTTTCATTCCATGAGACCATAAGTCATAGGAACATAATTAGGTCACTCAGCCCATCGAGTCTGTTACGCCATTCAATCATGGCTGATATTTTTCTCATCCCCATTCTCCTGCCTTCTCCCCATAACCCCTGATCCCCTTATTAATCAAGAACTTATCTATCTCTGTCTTAAAGACACTCAGTGATTTAGTCTCCACAGCCTTCTGAGGCAGAGTTCCACAGATTCACCATCCTCTGGCTGAATAAATTCCTCCTCATCTCTGTTTTAAGGGATCGTCCCTTTAGTCTGAGATTGTGTCCTCTGGTTCTAGATTTTCCTCCAAATGGAAACACCCTCTCCACGTCCACTCTATCCAGGCCTCGCAGTATCCTGTAAGTTTCAGTAAGATCCCCCCTCATCCTTCTAAACTCCAACGAGTACAGACCCAGAGTCCCCAACCAGCCCTCATACGACAACGTTCCACAAAGTAACATATATTTGGTGCTCTGTTCCTGGAGGTATTACATAAGAAGAGCATGCAGGATACTTAATATACAAGAGATATTTATCTGTTGGCTGAGTATTAAGTGTCACAATAGGAGAAGCAGCTAATGCATACTAAAATCCAAATGCCTAATCATTAATGCATGAAGAACATTTTATTTTCAAGGAAAAGACATACTGCACACTAAACTGGTTATTTTATATTCTTCAAGAGCTATACCCAGTCTTCTACTTTTACAGAATAATGATTTGTTATACTTTGTAAACCTGTCCCCATACTTAACAATTCTCATTTGGAGACTGTAGAAATTAAGGTTTTTTTTAGATGACCAATGATCAGATGTTATCAAATCAAAAGTACGTGTAAAACATTATAATTTCTGTCACTTCAATCCATCAGTGACACTTACAGAACAAACTGGGTGCCAACCTTTATCTACTTAAGAACATATATTTTCGTAAATGCATCTAAGCAAAAACATTTACATCATACTAGATATAAAATAACTTGTTCCTGAAACCTGCTAATCCAATTAATTTAATGAGGGAATACTCCTTGTAACACAGCTAACCTTTTAAGACTTTTTAAAATTACTCTTAATTGGAACTCACAGTAGATTTACATGCAAAATATTTCTCTCAAAACTAAAAGAGCTAAGTGGGGTCCTAACAGAGGTCTTTAAGGTTATGAAAGGTTTTGATCGAGTGGATACAGAGAGAATGTTACCTCTCATTCGGCAGAATATCCATCAATGTAATTTAATCATCAAGAAATCCAACAGTGAATCAGAAGAAACTTCTTTACCCAAAAAATGGTAAAAATGTGGATTCTACCACAGGGAGTGGTTGATGTGTACAGGATATTGCATTTAAGAGGAATTTAGACAGGCATCTGAAGGAGAAGGGAACAGATGGTTACGATGGTAGATTTAGAATAGATGAAGAAAGATGAACGAAGGTTCAAGTGAGCATAAATATTGACAAGGACTGTTTCTGTGCTGCACATCTTAGTTAACCTACTTCATTCTCACAGTTATATCTCACCTAACGTTTCCCTGTCACAAACTTAAAAACATTAATCATGTAATGGTCGCGTTGCGCTTAAGTGAGAGTGCGATGAGCACCCTAATGGTGTCTGCTAGCAGGCCAGGCAGCTAGATGCTAGAGGATGCGGCAGTGGCAGCTCAAGGCGGCGGCCATGTGCTGAGCCTCACCCTGACACTGTGGACCCGGCTGCCCATCAGGCCAGGGAGAGACCCAGAGCGGGAGACCTCCGATGGCCCAAGGTGTACAGGCGTCGCTGGTCTTTCGAAGAGGTGACGGATAGTGGGTGCCGCAGATGGCTCCGCTCAACAAAGAGACGATGCAGCACCTATGCCATGCCCTTGCGGTCTTGGTACCACGTGGAGAAGGGGAGGATACCCGCTCTTGGTGGCAGTCAAGGTCACCACAGCCCGGGACGTTTACACATCAGGATTCTTCCTGGGATTGGGCGGTAACAAGTGCAGCATCTCATAAGCTAGAGCCCACAAGTGCATCCATGAGGTCATAGATTCCATGTTTGCCCGGGCAGCTAACGATATAAACTGTGACGTGGACTAAGCCCAGCAAAATACCCGGGCAGCAGGATTCTCCATTATCGACGGGATGCCCCATGTCCAGGGTCTAAACGATGGCACGCATGTCGCCTTGTGCTCACCGGGGCATTTGGGAGTACCCTACACCAACAGGAAGAGGTTCCACTCCCTGAACATCCAGCTTGTGTGAGACCACCACATGAAGATCATGCACGTGTGTGCACGCTTCCCAGGGAGTGCACACAACAGCTACATCCTGGGGATTGAGCGGGAACATGTGCAGCATCTTACAAACTAGAGACCACAATTGCATCCATGAGGTCATGGATTCCATGATGGACATCTTCGGCTTCTTCGGGGACCACCCCAGGATGCCTGGTTGGCTCTTATGGGATATGGGTAACAGTTTAGGACCTGGCTAATGATGCCAGTATGGAGGCGGCATGGTAGTACAGTGGGTACCCCACTGTTGCTTCACAGCTCCAGGGTCCCAGGTTCAATTCCCAGCTTGGGTCACTGTCTGCACAGTGCAGTGTCTGCAGAGTGCAGAGTCTGCACGTTCTTCCTGTGTCCGAGTGGGTTTCCTCCGCGTGCTCCGGATTCCTCCCACAGTCCAAAGACGTGCAGGTTAGGTGGATTGGCCTTGCTAAATTGCCTTAGTATCCAAAAAGGTTAGTGGGGTTATGGGGATAGGGTGGCCTCCTTCTGCAGTGTAAATTCTATGATTCTACGATCGATGTGGAGACCTGGTACAACATGCTGTCATTGAGAGGTGCGCTGGACTCCTCAAAATGCGGTTCCGATGCCTGGACAACTTTGGTGGTGCTCTCTCATACACCTCCCAGAGGGCTGTTCGCTTTGTGGTGGTCCGCTTGCCCTCCACAGCCTGGCACAGTACTGGGGCAACGTGCTGGAGATGGAGGGAGAGGAAAATGTGGCCACCAAGGAGGGGGAGGGCGAGGTGGCGCCGGTCTGAGGGGGGCTGGAGGACCTGCAGGACCAGCCGGAGGATGGAGGACAGGCAACAGCGGCAGGGGTCCGGCAAGCCCGGAGTGGTGGAACATGGGGGAGCTGGTGGCCACCATCCCCACTCCATACGTTGGGTCCGGGTTTGATTCCAGCTGCCACTCCTCCCCGTTGGTGCCCCAGGGCTCCACCTTGGGATGGAACAGCAGCTGGATCGAGTCCCGGCAGCCCCTGCGTCATCTGGGTCTGCCAGCCCTGGTGGCTCCCCAATGTCTGCACCATGATGTTGACGCCCTTGGTGCAGCTCCTCAGTGACAAGGACACGCTGCAGTGCTTCAGCAATGTCTACCTGCGACTGGGACAAGCTCCGCAGCACCTCGGCTATTCCCATCTGAGCGCAGCTGATTCCTCAGGTGAATGAAGAGGTGGGTTCCACAAACACATATATAGACAAATTCAAAGATGCAATCTTTGCATCTTGTATCTTTGAATTTGTCCATATATGTGTCTGTGGAACCCACCTCTTCATTCACCTGAGGAAGGAGCTGCACTCTGAAAGCTAGTGATTTGAAAAAAACCTGTTTGACTTTAATCAGGTGTTGTAAGACTTCTTACTGTGCCCACCCCAGTCCAACGCTGGCATCTCCACATCATAATTCCCATCTCCCACTCATCAAGTTCCTCCTGGCACCGCATCAATTCCCCCACCGATTTGGAGATTCTAGCAAGGCCCCAGCCATGGCCGACACTGTCTGCGCCACGCCTTGAACACCTCCACTCATGCTGCTGACATTGTGCACCAGGCTGTCCACTGCGGTCTCCACCCTAGCTGTGTTGACCTCGGTGCCATGCATTGCTGGTGCTATCTCCTGCCCCTGTAGCTCTTGGGGCTCTTCCAATCATCAATGGACCTGCTGGAGGGTCGCTGACATCTCTCTCTGAATATTACGGCTGCATCCTAACGTTTGCATCAGCTCCGGGCAAACCTGGTCCAGAGGCTCAGCATCTGACTGAGACCCAGCTGGGTCCAGGGGTCCAGCAGATCTCCGACTGCTGTCTCGCCTGGGGGTTCCTGCCTCCACCTGATGTGCATCAGCAACTATGAGGTGCTCACCAGATTGTGCCCCAGAAACCTGACCATGAATGATGCCCACCGAGGTGTGTGAATCTGTGCTGGTGGATGACAGGGATGACAGTTGTGCCGCGGTTATTATGGTGGCATCCTTGGAACATCCTCCAAGGTGTTCTCATGGGAAACAGGAGGGGGTTGAACCACCCCGGTTGGGCCAGTACTGTTGGCTGTAGGTCCTGCGGGAGAATGAACACATAGTCAGTGAAAGGGATGGGTCAATCTGTATGGCATTAACAACTCATGTATGACAGGTCACCTGGGTGGCAGCCAGTGGATCCTCACCTCTGCGCCCTATGCCAACCTCCACGTTGGTGACTGACCTATCCTTGGCCAAGCTGTAATGTGCATGGTCCATTCCTCATAGGGGGTGAAAACCCTGATGTCCGGCACCCCACCGTCCATCTGGGCACTCTCCCGTCGGTTGTAAGCCAATGTCTCCTGCGGTGACAAAGAAGGGGGCATCGTTGGCCGCATGCGTGGTTACTCGTGCGGGGGGTCCATTGGGAACTCACCCGAGCGGCCCGATGTAGGTCGTTGACCTTCTTATGACACTGGGTGCTGGTCCTCCAGGTTACGCTCCCTGGGCTGATGACCGTTGCCACTTCCTCCCAGAAGGCGGTGGCTACCGTGTGGGTTGACCCTCCTGGATCCTTGGGGGAACAGAACATCCTGTCTGGCTTCCACCGCTTCCAAACGTCGTCCCAGGTTGGTGTCACCAAAGTGTGGTGCTGGTCCCCGTGTTGGCGTGGCTGTGAGTGGAGTGGGGTTGGCTGTGCAGGAGAAGTTTGGTGCCGCTGTTACTTCTTAGCGGGGGACTGGCGAGGATGGCCCAGTGCGCATCAGACCGCGAACCATGATTTGCGGTCTGAATCCCGTGGGACACCGTTAAGTGGGCCAATTAACATTTTATAGCGACGACGGCCTCGCGTCACGAAGCTCGTGGCATTTCCTGCTCGTTGCCACACTTAGAAACATTTCCATTTAATCACGCCCTTGGACTCTTTGTCCAAGTCATTAATGAAGGTTGTAAATAGCTGAGGTGCCAGCTCTGATCCTTAACTATAGCTTACTAACTTGAAATGCCCTAATAATCTCTACCCTTTTCTTCTTGTCTTTAATCTCACCCAAATCTTACACCCCAATCCATGAGCCCCCATATTGTGTATAAATTTGTTGTGTGCACCTTATCAAATGCTTTTTGGAAATCCAAGTAAATTACATCAACTGGTTCCCCTTTATCTATTCTACTCATTACATCCTCAAAATAATTCCAATAAACTTGTCAAATATGAGTTCCCTTTTGTAAAACTATGTTGCCTTTGGCTGATCATACAATGATTTTCTTGCTGACTGATGCCAGACCAACTAATCTGTGGCTCCTAGTTTTCCTTCTCCCTCCTTTCTTGAAAAGCTACATGACATTTGTTGATTTTGAATCTGCTGGGACCATTCTTGAATCTATGAAATTTTGAAGAAGTATAACCAGTGCATCAACTATCTCTGCAACAGTCTCTTTGGAACCCTAGGATGTAGGCCATCAGTTCCCAGGGATTTATCAGCTTTTTGTCCCCAAGGTTTCTCCAACTTTTTCTATGCCTTATGCTCTTCACTCTTATTAGCTCCTTGGTTACCCTCGATTTCTGTCATGTAATTTGTGCAGACAAAAAATAATTGTTCAACATCTCTTCCATTTCCTTATTCCCCATGATATTTTTCCTGCCTCCAAGGGATAAACATGGACTTTAGCTCCTGCAGTCTTTTTTATATACTTGCAAAAGCTCTTGGATAGTTTACTGCTATATTCTATTTTTTCCCTTCTTATCAACTGTTGGGTTGTCATTTGCTGGTTTCTAAAACAGTCCCAATCCTGCTACTCAATGGCACATGAGAAGACTCCAGGGAACCTTGGATGTCCAGGACATCCAGGACTGGATAAGGAGGAAGATAAAAGTTTTAGAAAGTCCAAAGGGAGAAATTCAACTTCGGCCCAAGAGGAATATAGGAAGTGCAAGACGGAATGTCAGAAAGCAATGAGAAGACCAAAAATGTGCCATGAAAAATGACTTGCGAGGAAGATTAGGAAGAATCCCAAAATAGTCTGTAAATACTTTAAGTGAAGAGGTTAACCAGTAGGGCCGATTATAGACCAAGGGGGCAATCTGTGTGTGAAGCTGCAGGACATTGCTAGGGTGTTAAATGAATACTTCTTATCGGTCTTCATTCAGGAGAAGGGTAGGTACAGAATTAAGGAAATGGGACTTTGAGCAGTTTGACATGGGAAGTGAGGAGGTATTGGAGGTTTTGACAGGCTTAAAAAAGACAAATCCCCAGGCCAGGATGAATTGCATCCCAGACTGCTGTGGAAGGTGAGGCAAGACATTGCAGTGGCTCTGATGCAAGTTTTAACTCCGCTCTGGCAATGGGGGAAGTGTCAGAGGACAGGGGAAAGCTCAGGTCATTCCACTTTAGAAGAAGGGTTTTGGAGATAAACCAAGGAATTACAGACCGGTGCCTCTCACGTCACTGGTAGGGAAACTATTGGAGAAAATTCTGAAGGAGAGAATTAATTTCCAATTGGAAAAACATGGGTTGATTAGGGATAGTCAGCATAGCTTTGTCAGAGGGAGGTCATGCCGAACAAATTTTGATAGAATTTTTTGATAAAGTGACCGAGTGTGTGGATGGAGGAAGTGCAGTTGATGCAGTTTCCCACTGCCATTTAAAGCTCAATTAAGCTTTGACTGGCAGTGGGTGGGACTTGCATCCGGCCTAGGAAGGAAGACCTGCCTTAAAGAACTGTGGATTATCGACTGCTCTCCAACCACTCCAGGCATAGCACTGCAGTGGCCAGAAGAGATATTGCAGCGATCTGCCTGGAACTGGGGTCCCGGGAGGGGATGGTTGGTGCTCCACCTCCACCCACCTCCCTGCCTATTGAAAAAGTATTCACCCACTTGCCAGTTCTGCCCATGCGATGGCCTAAAATTCGCACAGGAAATATAATATTCCGGGCAACAGGGCAGATGGTTCCTTCAATTGGCTCCATAATTGTTGGTGGATGTGCTGTCGATCTGATCAAAATATCGCACGGTGTGGGATGACGTTGGGATGCACACCCAACATCGTCATGCGCTATTTTATACTCTTCTGAATCAGGTGCGCATCTTCCCGGGAAGTGTAAAATTCTACCCTCTATCTAAGATATCTTTATCCCGCTTGGTTGCACAACATATTGCTGCAAGAAACTGTCAATAAAGCATTCCACAAACTTAGTTTCCAGACTACCTTTGTGTGATGATTGTTCCTTTAATGCCAACACAATGAAGTAAGACAGCTATGAGGCTGCTGCACAACTCTTAATAATGAATACCGTTTGTGTTCATTAGTGAAGTCTATGTAAGTGCATCTTTACACTTGACCAATTTGATTTGTTCAGCAAGCGCCCCACAATTATTACATTGCCTTTGTTACAAGCTCCAATCATTTCTTGTTCAAAGCTCTGTCCAACAGTATAACAACTGTCAAGGGACCTATAATTACTCTCACCAGCATTTTCTGATCCTTGCTATTCCTACTTTCTGTTTCCACTTCTTGATCTTCTGTGCCATGATCCTTTCTGACTACTTTTGTTATCAGGACAATTCCTCTTTTTCCATTCTGTCTGTCTTTTAGGAATATTGTGTACCCTAGAATATTTATTTCTCACCTTGTCCACCTTGCAAGAGATTATTATTAAACAGCCAAATTGACCATCTCATTTTGGTTTAGTAGATCGCTAATTGCCTGAACTATAAGGCTTGATATATTTTCTTAAGTTTAAAATAATTTTTGATACAGAAAACATCATCAGTTTCCAAACCTACTTCACTATCAACCCACTGGGAATTTAACATTATTATTCTGCTACTGTAGCTGCATTCTACAAAAAGTAACATCAAACACTTCAGAGTACAGAATGCAGACAGAATTTTATTACCCAAGTACCTGGTGGCTGCATGGAATGGAGTACTGAGCAAATTTCAGCAGAACAGGAAATTGATTTTGAAAAACAAAGCAATAGTACACAAGTCAATCTAAAATACAAGTGTCTTGGCTCAGACATAACAATTGGAAGCAAAGTGTTTACAGTCTGCTATGGCAGCATTTTCTGAACAGAAGAAGGTTCATCTGCCTCTTTCTACCATAGGCCACGACAAAAACCGGCAATAATTTCCAATTTGTCTATTTATTTTGGAATGAATGTCTGGCATATACTCTAATAATATTGTCATTTCTAGAACTATCAGGCTGCAATGCTTTCAATTACTCGCAGTAATCATAGGGCTGGATTCTTTCACCCTGCCCACCATGAGAATGCCACGGGCAAGACGCCAACTAATGGAAAAATCCATTGACCTCGGGCAGGATTCTCCGGTCACCAGGCGAACGCGGCCGGAGAATCCCGCCCTATTATAATTTACTAATTTTAAAATGCCACATCAGATCAGAAATATAAATGTGCTTTGACAAAACTGGAATAAATACTTATATCAAACTCTTACTTCACAAATGTAGATATTATGTTTTATGACGCTTTGCTATGTTTTGAACTGAAGCTGTTAGTTACTGTTGCTGCAATTCTCCCATCAAAATATTGAATGTGACGCTTGCAAATGTTTTTGCAATCTTGCTCTGATAAACAGCCTTTTATCCCAGAATACTGCATTCAGAAGCATCCATCACCAAAATGTGAATTCCAATTAGTAAATATACACTTGTACCATTGTTAATTATTCCTTAATATATTGTTATTATATTGCTCTATTACAGAACAGTGGAGTTACCTTTGTCTGGAGCTCTAAGACTTCGCTTTGTAGGGCCTGAGTCTCAATCTCCAGTTGGCAGATTGTCTCCTGCTTATGTTCAGAAATCTTCTCAGCTGACTCCTGAGCAATGTGTAGAGATGACAGTTTTATATTCAGCTGCCTTATTGTATCTTGGCATTGGTCCACCTACAACAGGGATAAGATGTCCACGTTATATCATGCCATATATGAGGCTTAAAACAAACCAAAAGATTTGAAATTGTTAAAAAGATATATTATGAATGAGGAAAATAACACATCTGTTATGATATTTTATTTCTTAAATCAGCTAGCTGATACATCCCCAATGTTACATCATGGGGTTTTCTCTATGAAATCATGGATTAGTGGAGTTCCTTAGTCCACATTTATGTTAGAATTCTGGACCAAGAACCCAAGTTTTTGGCAAGATCTTGTTAGGAACCAGTGACGTTTTGGTTAAATGTAGACAAAGTTTGATATTCATGGTACTTGCTAAGAGAATAAAGCTACAAGATTCCATGAGTTCTGAAAATCAAAAATAACATCTACAAGATTGGAAATATAAAACAATTGACAACATCTATCTCATACTCTAACATTATGGGCAGCACGGTAGCATGGTGGTTAGCATAAATGCTTCACAGCTCCAGGGTCCCAGGTTCGATTCCCGGCTGGGTCACTGTCTGTGTGGAGTCTGCACGTCCTACCCGTGTGTGCGTGGGTTTCCTCCGGGTGCTCCGGTTTCCTCCCACAGTCCAAAGATGTGCGGGTTAGGTGGATTGGCCATGCTAAATTGCCCGTAGTGACCTTAAAAAAGTAAGGTTAAGGGGTGGTTGTTGGGTTATGAGTACAGGGTGGATACGTGGGTTTGAGTAGGGTGATCATTGCTCGGCACAACATCGAGGGCCGAAGGGCCTGTTCTGTGCTGTACTGTTCTATGTTCTATTCAGGGTTAATATCAGGTAAATGTGAACTATCTGGCAACTTACAGTTGAACATACCACACTACACTATATGGAAGATGCAACCAAGACAGATACCATGGATTTGTTAACAACACCCACAGACACCATTAAACACAGTGAGTCAACCAATCTCATTGAAACTCTGTCTCTCTCTCTCTCATGAGGTTTCTAGTGTTTGCCATCAAAGATTTTGCATTGGACCTCTCTCCAAAATTCGCTCCAACACGAATGGCCCACCTTGCAGCATTTCAATCTCATCTCCTAAGACTCCATTTCCTCGATTCCTGAGTTTGCCTCCCAGCACTAACTTACAAGTGCAACTTAAGCTCTTCAGCCACACCGAGCATGACACTACTGCTCCAAAGTGTTTTTTGGCTCAATGCCCCCCAGCATGGAGTAACCAACGTTCTGCTGCCTCCTTAGACTACCAGGGGTTCTCCTGAGTCCTCTTCAATTGAATAGGTTTCTCTTGAACCTGCTCAGATTGTCAAACTTCTCCAAGGCCCTCTTTCATGATCAGGGCTTCTCTTGAACGCTCACCACTCAAAGCCCGCAAACTGCAGTCAATGTTCGGTTTACAACCACTTTCTCTGCTACTCTAGCTTAACTGGGACCACTCCTTGTTCCGTCCCTGCTACTTCTCCCTGGAAATCTTCTTGATTATGGCTCTCTGCTCATAGTCACATGACCTAATTTTCAGACCAGTTTCTGGCCCGAAGGACACCAGATTTTGAATATGCCACCTGTTTCTAGCCAATGCATGCATGAAACCCCTGATGCCCAACTGGACCTCCGCTCCACAAGAAGGTAAATTGGATTTTGTCACAATTTCCCATTCTCAATATCTCTGACTTGAAATCCTATGAGTGGTCGCCATAAAATGCTCCTTTCAGATTGCCTTCAGATATCAAATTTAGAATGCAAAATGCTTTGAAAGGGCAATTAATGGATACTGGGAACTGTGCAGATAAATCTTGTTCTAAGCATTATCCAGAAAGGTAGGAAGCAGATTCAGGTGTATTATAAAAACAACTTACACAAACTGAATGTTGGAATGCAGGTATTTTGAGCCATTTTACTGTGTCACCATGTGACCTGCAGTTTCCTTACTAGAACTGCAGTAATGTCAGTGATGAACACTCAGGGCACAAGTTACTCGAATGGACTAAGATGTCATCTTCTATATTTTTAAAATAAAATATATAGATGTATACTCATTGTTATCTCTAAAATTTCAAACTGGACAAAGACCTAAAATGGCTGAATCTATGTGTCTGTGACTCTCGAACAAAACAAGCTACCCGTGAGTATCAGGGAAACTCTAACACTGAAAAGCCAATAACGAATCCCAGTGGGCTGTCCAGATTAATTCAGAGAAAACTATACAAAGGCATTTTGCATTTCATAACCCAGGCTGGTTAACATAGGTCTGCTCAGCTGTTATGACAAGGGGAGCCTTTGTCCTTGAGACCAAGGATTGGCACCGTGCGCCTGCGCAAACAGAAAACGGTATGACAACTGTGATAGGAACGGCACGCAGGGACCAGGGAGGTCTGAAAAGGGATAGGGTTCAGAGAGGTGCCCACAAATGGAGAGAGGACAGGGATAGGTCGCAGTCAAGAAGAAAGAGTACAAAAGTAGGGATGTTATGCTTCATTTATACATGACACTCAGGAGACCACATCTGCAGCACTGTGTACAATATTTGTCTCCTTTTTAAAGGAAAGATGTAAATGTGTTAGCAATGCTAATTAAACTACTAACAGGAATGGGCAAGTTGTCTTGTGAGGAAACATTGGGTAAGCTAGACTTGAATCCATTGGAATTTAGAAGAATAAGAAGTGACTTCCTTAAAATACACCTTGTCAGGGTGAATGTGGATAGGATGTTTCCTCTTGTGGGAGAATAGAGAACTAGAGGCCATTGTTTAAAAATACATCACTGCTCATTTAAGACAGACGAGGAGAATTATTTTCTCTCAGAGAATAGTGAGTCTTTGGAACTCCCTTCCTCAAAAACCAGTGGAAACAGAGTATTTGAATGATTTCAAGGCAAAGGTAGATCGATTCTTGATAAGCAAGGGGTGAAAGGTAATGGGGGATTGATGGGAGGTTACAGTCAGATCAGCCATGATTTGATTGAATGGCGGAGCAGGCTCGAAGGTCAGCCAGTGTGGGCTGTGAAAGCCGGCTGGCATGGTCCGCAAAGGCCGGCTGACGTGGGTCGTGAAGACCGGCCGGTGTGGGTCGTGAAGGTCAGTCGGTTAGTAAAAGTGGGTCCCAGGAAAAAAAGTTTGAAAAAACACTGACCTACAAGACTATTTATCTTTGTGTGCCTATCTCATGCAAAGTCAACTCCATCAGAAAACTGAATTATACAGCATCAGTTTTCGACCTGCCGACCTCCAGGTAGAAATATCTATAATTAGACTTTGATTCTGGACCTCGGTGATATTTACTTTCTCTGTGGTCTCTGTAGTGTAAAACCTTCTTTTCTCTATCCTCCTTTTACTGTATGAATGTTGTGAACTGTCATTTCACATTTTGAGTGTGTGCAAGTAAACTACCCCTTTGAGTTCATCCAATATCAGATTTGCTGTGGGGTTAATTGAAAATTGCATCACGCCAAAACCGAGGGGCTGGGAGATATGTTACTGTTTATAAAGGGGGAAGCAAATCAAAAGCACCTTTCTGTTTACAGACAGATAGTGAGAGGAGAAATTAACGCTGTTTAAATTAACCACCCCTCCTGTTCGTAACATTGCCATTATTAAGCTGTCCAAAGGACACAAATGAGATTTTAAATTTAATTCTCCCATAAATGTACTTTGCAAAATTTTTTATTTACTTTTATTATTTTTTAAAAATGCATTAAACCCTGTAACCATTTTGGGTGAAATTTATCTCTTGACGTCTAGCATTTCGATAAGGATAGTTTGGGGTGAAACCTGTGGTGGATCTCCACTCATAGGAATATACATACTGATTGCACAGTGTCATTTACACACTATTATGGATAAGTATATTCAAATGAGGCAGTTTTATGATCGTATAACACAGGGGTGGGCAAACTTTTCCATGCAAGGGCCACATTCAGAAATTCACAATTTTAAAGGGCCGCATAGTATATTAAGTAAAATAATTACTTCACCCGGTTATGATTCTGGGCGCCTCATATAGAACATAGAACAGTACAGCACAGAACAGGCCCTCCGGCCCTCGACATTGTGCCGAGCAATGATCACCCTACTCAAGTCAACGTAGCCACCCTATACCAGTAGGTAACCCAACAGCCCCCCCCCCCCCCCCCCCCCCATTAACCTTAAAAAAAAATTAAAATTTTTTTTTTTAATGACTTGGTGGGCTGCATAAAGACCTTTGGCGGGCCGCATGCGGCCCGCGGGCCGTAGTTTGCCCACCCCTGGTATAACACTATGATGTGGAAATTTACATGTCACGTCCAAACTTTCCAGAATTGTTATCCTATGTTTCCACGAATGTGTCTTTTCATTTCTTGTTTTTTAAGTTACATATTAAAATGTTGACATTTCAAATGGAAACACGCTGAAAGTTAAGTAATTCACAGTTGATAGAACTCCTAATCAGAATTATCAACCAATAAATTCAGTTCCTCATTTTTCAATGAATTACAGCACTGAAGAATCTTTGTCCCATTTATCAGAAGTCTGATCATTTTACTGAAGTCCGAGAGACTGTGTGGTTATTTCCCTCCTTGCACAGGTGAAGCATAGGCACGTTAAAGGCCATAAGCTGAAAACAAAAGCAAATATAATTTAAAATATAAGTGACCTCCTCTGTGGCTTCATGATAGCGTGTTCTGTACTCTTGCAGCTGTCTCTCTAAGCTGTGGATTGCCTTATCGCTGGTCACTCTCTCCGACTCTGCTGATCTGAGCTGCCGATTTAGATGTTCAATCTGCATCTCATATTGAAAAATCTATTGCGTGCAGGAGAGAAAAAGAGCAACTTTATTACAGAGGCACTTCCGCATCAACTGAAAATACATCTTTAATAATTAGGATACACTATCCTTAATAGATTCAGATAGCAGTGAAGTCAGGCATCAACAATGAAGCCTAAAATGTATGTGGTTCTTCGCAGTTTTTAGAAAATAAATAATAATAATCCTGCTGCTTTTTAATCAAGATATTTCTACATTCAACATTTAACAAATACTGCATGTGCTCTGTGAACATTTTTCAGATGCGGAATGCATGAATTACTAAAGGGGAAATTGTGGAATTTAATAAACATTCTGAACAAAGTTATCTTAATCTTTGGTCCAAACGGTTAGGTTAGTGATAGTTTCACATGTTTTGTTCAAAAATATATTTTCAGTACAGCATACTCAATCAACATCCTGGGGGTTACCATTGATCAGAAAGTGAACTGGACTAGCCATATTAATACTGTGGCTACGAGGGCAGGTCAAAGGGTAGGAATCATACGGCGAGTAACTCACCTCTTGACACCCCCCCCCCCCCCCCCCCCCACAAATGCTGTACAAGTATCATGTGAATGTCCCTTTAAGAAAAGTGTGCTTTATCAAATGGCTGCAGTGATGTAATTGTGTGGGTGGAGCTGAAAGCTCTTTTTGGCTCGGTGTTTAGTTTTGCTTTCATTTGGAGAGCTGTATTCAAAGCAAGCAGAAGGGTAATGATTCTCTTTCCAGAATGTCTTCCGCTCACTTGATGATTTCAAAGTAATACCTGTTTCTGTAGAGAATTTAAACCTGCTGTCTTTATTAAAAAGAGTTTAACTTATGGATGTTGCTCGGAAGGTATTAAGGGTTACCTATAAAGTATTGTATCTGTGGGGTAATTTGTCTTGGTGGTTGATAAGATGTTTCCTGTGAGTTTATAAAATGCTAACTGTGTTCATCGAATAAACATTGTTTTGTTTTTAAAATACTTAAGGTCTCTGTTGCATAACACCTGGAGAGTGGACACTTGTGCTCCCATAACCAAAATTTATTAAAAGTCATGGGTCAGCTGAACTCCATGATATACTTTGGAGTTTTCTAAACCCTGGCCCATAACACAAGGCACAAGTCAGAAGTGTAATGGAATACTCTCCACTTGCCTGGATGAGTACAGCTCCAACAACACTCAAGAAGCGTGACACTAACCAGGACAAGGCAGTCCGCTTGATTGCTTCCTCCATCCACAAACATTCAAACCCACCACCACTGACAAACAATGGCAGACGCGTGTGCCATCCACAAGATGCACTGCAGTAACTCACCAAGATTCCTTAGACAACACCTTCCAATACTACGACCACTACCATCTAGCAGGACAAGAGCAGCAGATAACTGGGAACACCACCACCTGGAAATTCCCCTCCAAGTCACACACCACCCTGACTTGGATATATATTGCCATTCCTTGATTGTCGCTGGGGCAACACCCTGAAATTCCCTCCCGAACAGCACAGTGGGTATACCTACACCTCAAGAACTGCAGCGGTTCAGGAAGGCAACTCACCACCACCTTCTGAAGAGCAACTAGCGATGAGCAATAAATACTGGTCCAGCCAGCGACGCCAACATCCCGTAAATGAATTTTTTAAAAAACTGTCAATAATCATCTTTATTTTGTCAGAATGTTGAAAATCCCCTGAGGTTGTGTTATAAAACTATTGAAAAATCCTTAATTTACATCGGTTTAAACCAAAAATACCAGCGTTGGGATTCTCCGCCCCGCCACATTTCTGCCCCGGCCTGCCAGTGGGATTCTCCGTTATGCCGGCCAGTCAATGGAGTTTCCCATTGTGGGGCAGCCCCTCGCCATTGGGAAACCTTGGCCGTCAGCAAAATGGAGAATCATGCCGGCGTAGAATCCCACCACCTAACTATTTTGCCTTTGCAACACACAATGAGAAAAACCATTTAGACCCTTGAAAAAAAAGTCTAAAGATGTTTCACAAAGGAAATTGATAAACAGTTACCAAGTCAAGGAGCCATTTCCAAATGGTACAATTTTCATCGGTAAAGGAAAGGTGGGGGCGAGGAGTGAATGATGTAGACATGAATCTGCCGGGCCATTTCAAAATGTTGCTGACTTTAAACAGACTCTATTTGGGCTTCTCCAAAGATCTGAATCTGCAGTGAAGGAGTCAAGAATTTATGAAGGACACATAAAGGTTCTTCAAGGGCGTATATGATCTATTTAAGTGTCATGATCTGGAGTTATTCAACCCCAAGCCCTTTAAAAACAGCTGGAGTGCATTGATTGACAGGCCATCTGGTACAGCTTTAAAAAAATTATCCATTCCTGCAGTGTCAATAAACTTCATTATTGATATCTATCAAGGGTTGTTTTCACAGCTGAGTCCATTGTGAATGTTTGGTTGACTTTTCTAAGGTCCAAAATTATTTACCACAGCAGGAGGGCTGAGCTCACATTTTAGTTGACAGTTTTAAGAGGTGATTAAAGGATCAGCAGTTTTTCATGTGGCTACTGAATAGGAGTTTGTTTGTTTTATAACAGATTGGCCACAAGGGGATTTAAAATCTTTGAATGGATTTCATGAATGAGAGGTTTTGCTATATATCAAAAGTGTATGAGTGAGACTCTATTAGACCATTAGAAGTTTTTTCCATCTCCACATGGCTCCCGAGGTCTGCTCATAGTGGATATTGGGTGAATGGCTACAGAGGTGGCATTGGGGCCTTGAGGTAGCATGAACGAATGAGGTGTCATGGAGCAGGCATGAGGGTATGAGGTGAGGGGGCATAGGGGTGTGAGCTGGAATTGAGAGCATATAATGTGTATCTGGGGGGTAAGGGTTGAAATTTCAGAGAATTGAGGCAGGCCTTCTCACCAGCTGCATGAGCACTCACCTGCTCGGAGTCCAACTCTCAACTGCCTTGGAGGTGGAAAGTCTAACTTGATCATGCCCTGCCTCCCTCGAGGAGTACATATATGGTCAGAGATTTTTAAAAACTGATTATGTAGGAGGCATGGAAAGTTGGAGAAGAATGCAAAAGTAGCATAAACCAAACTTGAGCTTTTACAAATGGAGCTGAGAATTTTAAATGTAGGGACAAGGAGCAAGTATAGTTTAGTAATGGCCTGTTGACCCATGACAAAGTTTTATGACAAAAACAAATTTTCTAAAAACTGCAGAGTCAAAATCAGCATAGATCATCTCAGGAAGGGAAAGAAAAGAGTTTGGGGAGATTTTGATTTTCTGAGCTTGAGAGAAACGGGTGATAGTGAATTGGTAGCCTGTTTAACACAATTTTAACATCCCCATTAAAAGAGCAAAAGGATGTGAAAATAATTTAGTGCGATAATGAAAAGACATGATTTCCTATCTTTGGGCACTACATGAGCACAGATCTTCAGCAGACTATTCATTCAAACACAGGTATCTTTTTAAATGATGTGGGAAAAAATTCAAAGACATTTCAGTACCCTCTTGAACTCAAGTTTATGCTATCAAAATGAGTTTTCTTCAAAACTCAATTATATTTTATGAATTATAGGAATTCCAATAACCAGAAGCTTCTTCAAAAGTAAAGGCTGCAGGCTATCATCAAACCCATGGGGAAACAAAAAAAATAAAGCTGCAACTTCCTAAGGAAGAGCTTATGCCTCAACAATACTGGCTTTCATCAATTAGTATTCTAAGCTTAGCTCATCCTTTGTTGTGTTCCAACTGTTTTCATCCGGATCTGAAATAAACTGCAACTCTTGACAAAGAAATGTACCTGCATGAAATTGTATGCTGCTGCAGATCAATTCTGACCCACCTGACTTCATCCCTTTCTCCCTCCTCTGCCCAAAAAGACCCCTCAGCTGTCTACAAACATTATGGAACTGTGCTAAAATAAATTTAAATTAAATCTGAAACTTCAAAATTGGAACTTCAATAATTATTTGCTCTCATGATGACACTTTTATCATGCAAACCCTTTAAATTAATGACTCTGCATATTTCAAATTGTGAATTTGCAAGATTATGGATTAAAAAATCATTTTTCCTTCTGGTAGTGCAGGGGTCGCAACTCCATTGAGGTAGGTGGCATGCAAACATCTAACTAGCCTGCAGCTTTTAAATGCAGAATGCCCCTCTTAAATATGAGCTTTACTCAGTAGAAGGAAGCTACTGCTGACTGCCCCTTCTGTGGCTGCAAGAAGGACCTGAATAAATGGAGCATTGGGGAGGAGAAAAAACTTCCAGGTTAATTGATATGACGATTAGTGGAAGTTGACAATAAGAGGGAGGCCATGTTTCTGTGTGGGGGAGGGGACAGGAGGCTCTTAAAGACATTCTTACAAAGGAAATAGGTGAAGATGGCAAAGGAGGTCAATTCCTGGACTCCGGCCTTGAGGATTTGGCAACAATGCTGCAAGAAGTTCATTGATCTCACATGGGTGGTCAAGGTCAGTGAATACAATTCATATCCAACACCACCAACCTCTCGTGCTGCTTAATGCACAAAACCTCCACCTTTCCCATGCAAATGTGAAGCCCACATATTGAAATGTGTATAGTTGCTGGCTCCTTGAACCTTTGGAATCCTGCTTTACTGGCAATACCACATGCCCCCATCATGCTTCTCTCTGCTTATAGAGAGAAAATGATGAACTCAGCTCTCCTCATGTGCAGAGAACCACTGTTACCTTCCTGGTGTGGTGATGTACAGCATTCCCTATGCAATCTGATTGTACAGAATTTTATAGTGACAGTGACCTTGATGGCCCCTGGCATTGCCATCTTTGTCCTTGTGTGAAGCTGCAGATTCTGTTGAAAGAGTTGGCACAGTTCGGTGACTATGCCCTTGGTGAGGCTCAGAAGTTTCAGATGTTACTCCTGGGTAAGGTGGAGGTATAAAAGGTGTTTCAGAAAACACACGGTGAGTTGGGTCTTCTGTGGAGAGCCCTGATCTTTCCAGCGTCATGCAGAGCACCCCCTCTTTGCAACTTCTGCAACTAGAGTATTACAGTCCGCTTACATGCTGCAGCCTATGTGTGGACAGGTCACCAGATTCTCTGGGGAGTTACAATAATTAAGCTTGTTCTTATAGGCACAAAGGTACTAATGTGCACAATTTAAAATTTTTGACTAATTGTGTTAAAACACACAAATTCACAACTGCACCCCAGTGTAACTATCAAATGGTTTTGCATATTTTTATAAAGTAATTTTAAGTTATTTAAAATTGGGTTACTCACAGGTGGTGGATTGACACTGATTATGGTATATTTATAACAAAAGCTATGATGAAATATGCAACAGATATAAATGGTTAACGATAAGGTAAATCCTAATCCCCACATTAACCAGCCCCCATCCTCTACACACACACAAGACAGACAAACAGAAAGGGGGTGGAAGGGGGTATAAATCATAAGTGAAAGGAAGAAAGAGTCTTTGTTTCAGATGATGGTTCTTAGCACACTTTTGTCCATAGCAGGCTTGCAGATTAAAGTCTTTGGTTTGCAGACTTTAATGATCTTTTCTGTAGATTCATTCAATCGGATTTTCTGTAGTTTAGAAATGCGGTACTCACAAGCCTTCTGGAGAGATATAGCAAGTTCTGGACTCTGCTTGCATTGCCTGTAATGGTTCTTCTGTAAATACATTCATCTAGGCTCTCTGCTAGTTCAGAAACATAGGCTTTCTGGAGAAAAACGGAAAGGATCTCGTCTTTCTGCTGCCAGAAATCAAACAGAAACCTTGGGACTCTGAAAAAAAATCCCAGAGGGATCAGGTACAATCACCGCTTGTTATCGGCTAGTGCACAGTCTTTTGGGCCAATTCATTGGCCACCAGCCAATCAATCAACTCCAAACCATCTCTCTCCCTGGTGCCGAAAAGTCTGCAACTCCGGTTTAAAGCAGCAAATGATTCCTCCTGTAACCTCTGGATTCCTCCAATTGAATTAAAGATACAGGCTCCTTGACTTAAAGTGGCATGTCCATTTATCATCCAGCAAAATAAAAGGAAGGAGAAATAAGGGAATAAACAGGGATTAAACAGGAAGGATCCTTACAGTATTTCGCAGCTTGGTGTCATGAGCACTCAGATTCACCAAGTTGAGTTTGTCATCGAGTACTTTAATATTGTTGATAATTTTCGCAGTCATCATTTGCAGCACCTTAACAAGTACTGGGTCAAGAGTCCCCTTGTGGCTTAGGTCGCTATATTGAGAAGGTAGCTACACTCCTGTTGCATCTGACTGCTCCCTTTTAATCGCCAGAGTTCCTCCGCATTCTTTCTCCAACACTTATCCAAAAATCTTCTGCGGACACACCACGGAGTATTAACTCCTGAATTAGGCAAGCATGATGCACGCAAACAGGATAAATAAAGGATTACAAAAAGAGTAGTGCCAGGGCCCACAGAAAAGTTGCTATTCCCACCCCCGTATCACATGGTCCCCAAAATTCATGTTATAACTAAGTAAATGTAGGGTGCTTTTCTAGAGATTAGGAAGTCAGAATTGTATTTAGTGGATCTTATGTTGAAGGATCACTGACCAAAATATAATAACTGACCTCCATTGACATTGCATTTTGTTTATTTTGCACTGCTAAGTTCTCCACCTCTAGTCGTGCTTGAAGCTGTCCATTTTCTTCCACCAATTCATGGCAGTGCTCCTGCAGTCGGACCCTTTCTTCCTCAAGCTGTTTGATTGTCTGTTCCAGTCTCATCATCTGTAAAAATAGATACACACAATATAAACTTTGGCTCCTAATTGCCGTGAATGAACGGAGCAATCATTTAAGTTTACATCACACAAACAGAATTGCTCACTTGAATAGTTTCAGCTTTAAAACACAAAACCATTACTGATCAACATGTGCCCTAGATTATGTCAGTTTGCTTTATATAATGTGGCATCAAGTGAGTAAAATGCAATGCTAGTTAACATTCCCTTAGAGAAACTGACTATAACCTTATGTAACATAGTGGCACATGCATCGAAAAGACAAGAGAAAAAACAGATTTTCCTGGCCAATGTTCGACTACATTATTATGAAGTCATTTAAGAATGCAGTACAAAGTGGATGCAAAGTGAAAATTCACAGGTCATTATCATTTTGTGGCCTACAGGTACAATGTAACCTAGTTAAGATACAGCACATTAAAAAGTTGTAGGGCGGGATCCTCCCGCAAATCGGCAGGATGGCCCGACGCTGGCGCCAAGAATGGCGCGAACCACTTGGAAGTTGCGGGCTAGGCCGGCGGCGGAGAGGTTGGCGCCGCGGCAACCGGCGCCGAAGGGCCACTGTGGTCCCGCACATGCGCAGAACCGCCGGCGTGTTCTTGCGAATGCGCAGGGGGTTTCTTCTCCATGCCGTCCATGGCGGAGGCCTACAGAGGCCGGCGCGGACGGAAAGAGTGCCTCCACGGCCCGCCCACAGATCGATGGCCACCCCCCCACCCCCCCCCACCGAGGACTCCGGTAGGCAGCCTACAAGTCAGGTCCCGCCGTGATGGACCATGTCCATTTCACGCCGACGGGACTGGCCGAAAACGGGCGGCCGCTTGGCCCATCGGGGCCTTGGGAATTGCCGTAGGGGCCGTTGCCAATGGCTCCCGACCGGCGCGGTATGAACCCCGCCCCCGGCCGAAAACCGGAGCCCGGAGCGGGATTCTGGCTGCCCCTCCGCCGATTCTCCGACCCGGCAGGGGGTCGGGGAATCCCGCCCGTAATATATTTCTAGCAGTCACATGGCATAATATTTTACTTGGATTATGATGTGCATTATTTTTGACTGAAGTTACTGGGGGCTTTTGAAATTGGTGTGCGGACAACGAGAAGTAAATCTATTTTAAAATAATTTACATGAAATAAAATAACAGACTGAATAGAAAACTGCTGAAATTTGAGATTAGCGTGAATTTGTAACCAGCTTGAACATTGTTTATTTAATCTGAAATCTGATTGGGTCGTGGCATTATAGCTTGCTTCATGGCCACTGCTGTTCAAACTAGTACTTTATAGCAATAACCCCTCCGAACCTTTTTGTCACTAAGGGCAATTTATCATGGCCAATCCACCTATCCTGCACGTATTTGGACTGTGGGAGGAAACCGGAGCACCCAGAGGAAACCAGGCAGACATGGGGAGAACGTGTAGACTCTGCACAGACAGTGATGACCAGGCGGGGAATCGAACCTGGGACCGTGGCGCTGTGAAGCCACAGAGCTATACACTTGTGCTACCGTTCTGCCCTTAATTCCCTTAAAGATGACACGACTGTGGTGGGCCGTATCTCAAACAACTACGAATCAGACTACAGAAGGGAGATAAATCACTAGGTTGCATGGTGTACCGAAAACAACCTCTTTCTAAATGTCGGAAAGACCAAGGACCTGATAATCGACTTCAGGAAGCGTAGCACGACTCGCACTCACATCTGCATCAATGGCTACGAAGTGGAGATGGTCGATAGCTTTAAGTTCCTGGGTGTCACCATCATCAACAATCTGTCCTGGTCCATTCACATTGATGCAACAGTCAAGAAAGCCCAACAACATCTCTACTTCCTACGGAAGCTAAAGAAATTCGGCATGTCTGCATCGACTCTCAAAAACTTCTATAGATGTGCCATAGAGAGCATCCTATCCAGCTGCATCACAGCGTGATGTGGCAACTGCTCGGTCCAAGACCACAAGAAACTGTAGAGTGTGGTGAACTCAGCCCAACGCATCACACAAGCTTGCCACCCTCACATTGATTCTGTATTCACCTCCCGCTGCCTCAGGAAGGCAGACAGCATTATCAGAGACCCCTCCCACCCAGGCATTGCCTTCTTCCAGACCCTTCCATCAGGCAGAAGGTACAGAAGTCTGAAAACCCGCACATTCAGACATAGGAACAGTTTCTTCCCCACAGCTACAAGACTCCTCAACGACTCCCCCTTGGACTGTTCCCTGTAAGAACAATATTCATGAAGCCCTATGCTGTTCTTGCTCATGTATTTGCTTCATTTGGCCCCTTGTTCCGTGCTGTAACCAATCACTGCTTGTCAACGTATCATTTGTCAATGTACACTGTTGATTATTCTTTTGTCTACTATGTGCATACTGTGCATGTTCCCTTGGCCGCAGAAAAAGTACTTTTCACTGTACTTTGGTACATGTGACAATAAATCAACATCAAATCAAATGAAATCAAATCAGTTAAGTTTCTTCTTTAAAGGCCGTTAGCCAGAGGCCCTGGAGCTCTGTACAGACCTAATGCTAATGCTGCTCTGCCCTGGACTCTCCTGTGCAGTTCTCTCCGGCAGATTCAGTTGTTAGATCCTAGCCAGTAGGTAAACTGCTTATCTGTGTCTCTGGCCATCTCTTATTTGTAAGAAAATCATTCATCTACACAGTCCTCTTGCCTTGCTTGCCAGCAGCTTGAAAATGGAAGAAACTCTCCTCTGTGATTTGGCGCCTAAATCATATACATATGGGGCGCTTGGGGCAGCACGGTAGCATTGTGGATAGCACAAATGCTTCACAGCTCCAGGGTCCCAGGTTCGATTCTGGCTTGGGTCACTGTCTATGCAGAGTCTGCACATCCTCCCCGTGTGTGTGTGGGTTTCCTCCGGGTGCTCCGGTTTCCTCCCACAGTCCAAAGATGTGCAGTTTAGGTGGATTGGCCATGATAAATTGCCCTTAGTGTCCAAAATTGCCCTTAGTGTTGGGTGGGTACTGGGTTATGGGGATAGGGAGGAGGTGTTGACCTCGGGTAGGGTGCTCATTCCAAGAGCCGGTGCAGTCTTGATGGGCCGAATGGCCTCCTTCTGCACTGTAAATTCTATGATAATCTATGACAGCAAGTGCATGCTTAGGGAGAGTGACCTGCTCATTGCACACAGTTATTTCCTTCTGATAAAAAAGGAGGCAGCGGCTGCCATTATCAGTAGAAATGCCGGTAGCGGCCAATGGGCACTTCTCCTGTGACGACTGCAACCTATTGCTTCATGACCCTCCCGACATCCGTCTACAACCCACTTGCGGGCCGCGACCTGCACTTTGAAAAACCCAGTTTTATAGTAGAAATCAATACATCAGTGCCAAAACTGTCATGGTGATGGCATGGCACAGTGGTTAGCACTGCTGCCTCACAGCACCAGGGACCGGTGTTCAATTCCGGCCTTGGGTGAGATTGTCCGTGTGGAGTTTACACGTTTTCCATGGTTTCCTCTGGGTGCTCTGGTTTCCTCCCACGGTCCAAAGATGTGCAGGTTAGGTGGATTGGCCATGCTAAATTGCCCCTTAGTGTCCAAAAAGGTTAGTTGGGGTTATGGTGTTACAGGGATAGGGTGGAGCATAGGTGGGGTGCTCTTTCGTCGGGTCGGTGCAGACCTAATGGGCCAAATTACATCCTGCTCTACTGGGGATTCTATGATTGTATTAAAACTTGCTGCTGATGTAATCTGATCTGCACATTCTCAAGTAAGACTTTTCAAACAGTTTTATTTTCCTTTTTGCCCTAGTCACGTTGTTTTAGCTCTTGTAATCATGTCTAATGCCTGCTGCATAACATGATGAGATGTGCAGATGGTTGCTAATTTAATATTCAGTATGTTGTATTAATTTAAAGAACTCAAACAATTGGAAGTGAGTTATCAATTGCAATTTAACTCAACGCTCCCGGTTTTTCATGAATTGTGACCTCTCGTGCTTGCTCCGCAGAACGTATGTTATTCCGACCCCAGACCATTGGCTAGGATACTGGTACGGAACCCCAAAATTTTAGTTTTAAGATTGTGCAAAATGAATGATTCGCTCCAGGAGTGATTGCATGAAAACAAAATAAGGCGTTGGTATTTCTTGGAAAGAATTGTGGACTCTAGAGTCAGGCAGATCAGGACTCAGCTCCTCTCTCTCTCTCTCTCAAAACTTCTCCAAACTCACTGCCTGTTTGCCTTTCTGAGCTACCCCCAGAAATGGCATCATCTCCCCAAGCGGAAAACACGATGGGATTCTCCATCGGCCGACGGCGGAATCGGGAAACACGATTGGGCGGAGAATTCGTTCCGTCGCTGAAATTGCAGTGGGCACCGATTTCATGCCAAATCCCAATTCTTCATCGCCTCGACAGCGACACATGTAGGGTAAACGGCTTTGGCATATTAATGGGCTCGACCCGGCATTCTACGGGGCCTCCGCGATTCTCTGCCTCCAATGGGCCGAATTCTCAACGGCGAGGTTCACTTGTGCTTTTAAAAATCGTGAAACAGGTGCCGTGGCTGCTGAAGGAGAGAGAGGGGGTACAGAAAGTGTCCAACATCGCCATAGTTTGCTGACAGTTGTGCCGCTGGCCAAAGGGCTTCTGCCAGGGCTGGGGGAGGGGGTGGCCAGGCATGGAACCCCATTGCTGCAAACTGCAAGGCGGCCATGCAGCTGTGCACGCCGAAGACTGTCCACTGTGAACTAAGGGCCACGGGTCCTATGGGTATCCCCCCAGGTCACCCCCCTAGATGCTTCTCTGGCCCCAACCGACCCATCAGTTGTATGGGCGCACTCCAGTGCAACAAGTGCCATCTTGTTCGCTGGGATCGTGTGTGTGGGGAGTGACGTGTTTATATGCGGCTGCAGCTTGTCGGCCTCCGAAGTGTCAATTGTGAACCCGGTACCATTTCTCATTGGAATTGATTGTGTTCTACGTGGCGCACGGTGCTAGCCCCTTAACAGTCACTGAATCAGTCCAGGTGCGGCGCCAGTTTTGCTGTCGTGGAACTCCACAAATCCTGCCCTGGTGTCAACACTTATGTTAGGAACAGAGAATCCAACCAATCGTCTCTGCAGGCTGCAAAAGCACAGAAACTCCCCAGGGACGTTCCCAGGTAAACCACTATGCATCAGCCCAGACTGATAAACCTATTCCTCATCAATTTCAACAGTTTCCTAGAAGCTAAACAAAATCCGTTTTGAACAGGCTTTTAACCCTTAAATTGCCCACAACATTTATAATCCAATTTTCTTAAGATCTTTCAATCATCGCAATGTCGAGTGACATAGAACATACAGTGCAGAAGGAGGCCATTCAGCCCATCAAGTCTGCACCGACCCACTTAAGCTCTCACTTCCACTCCATCCCCGTAACCCAGTAACCCCTCCTAACCTTTTTTGGTCACTAAGGGCAATTTATCATGGTCAATCCACCTAACCTGCACGTGGGAGTAAACCGGAGCACACGGAGGAAACCCACGCACACACGGGGAGAACGTGCAGACTCTGCACAGATAGTGACCCAGCAGGGAATCAAACCTGAGACCCTGATCCTGTGAAGCCACAGTGCTATCCACTTGTGCTGCTGTGCTGCCCAAATATGATGTGATGTGACCTAATCCCAAAACCTAAGAATTACTTGGATGAAAACACAACTTTACAACAAACTTCCAGGTGGTGTTACACTTCAAAATTAGCAATAGTTAGGTTTTCCAACTGTGATTAAATGTGTTTCATCACATGACTTGCTCTCCTGCTCCAGCTGTTATTCAACCAACATGTCCACCTTGGGGAGCCCTGCCTTCTTATCCCAATTGGAAAGCTCAAAGACTCATTACCCAATCGGATAATGCTAGACTGCCAGGGAAACAGGCTTTTCACCCCCATTTTCAATATTTTTATATTTGGTAAACACCAATGTACAAGGAAATATAAAAAAATATATTTTTAATGCTCCCATGATATTTATCCCGGGATGCACAGAGCAGCATCCTGGAGATTTATCTTCAATTCTTGGACGTACCAGGCCAATCCTGGAGGGTTGGCAACCCTAGCTATAGTGAAGCATTATAATACCTTTTTTTGTAAAATATTTTTATTCTCCATTTTCACATTTTCTTCAGAATTTACACCCCACCAACTAGCAGTAAACAGTAACAAATACAAAGTCAATCCCCTTATCAACAACAACGATCCCATCCTCCCGCCACCCCAAACAATGGCCCGCCTGACAATACAGTAGTCCCCCGTTATACCGCGCTCCGCAATACCGCGGTTCGCGATATACCGCGGGGGGGCTGAGGGACCCCAACTGTCAGTTGTGTCAATTTCAGCGGCCGGCTCACTTTGATCCAGAGAGGGAAGCTGCTCTCTCACTGAAACAATCAGCTGGCCGCTGAAATTGACACTGCCGGCTGCTCTCTCCCTCCAATCCAACCTTTAAGTTTTAATGTTTCTGATTGGAGGGAGAGAGCAGCCGGCAGTGTCAATTTCAGCGGCCAGCTGATTGTTTCAGTGAGAGAGCAGCTTCCCTCTCTGGATCAAAGTGAGCCGTCCGCTGAAATTGACACTGCCCGCTGCTCTCTCCCTCCAATCAGAAACATTAAAACTTAAAAGTTGGATTGGAGGGAGAGAGCAGCGGGCAGTGTCAATTTCAGCGGCCGGCTCACTTTGATCCAGAGAGGGAAGCTGCTCTCTCACTGAAACAATCAGCTGGCCGCTGAAATTGACACTGCCGAGGGGGGGCGGGTGTTGGGGAGGCGAGAAGAGGGGGGGCGGGTGTTTGGGGGGGGAGAAGAGGGGGGGGGCGGGTGTTTGGGGGGGGGGAAGGGGGGGGAGAAGAGGGGGGGGGAGAAGAGGGGGGGCGGGTGTTTGGGGGGGAGAAGGGGGGGGTGGGTGTTTGGGGGGGGGGAGAAGAGGGGGGCGGGTGTTTGGGGGGGGGAGAAGGGGGGGGGGGCGGGTGTTTGGGGGGGGAGAAGGGGGGGCGGGTGTTGGGGGGGAGAAGAGGGGGGCGGGTGTTGGGGGGGAGAAGAGGGGGGCGGGTGTTGGGGGGGGAGAGAAGAGGGGGGGCGGGTGTTGGGGGGGGAGAGGAGGGGGGTGCGGGTGTTGGGGGGGGAGAGGAGGGGGGGCGGGTGTTGGGGGGGAGAGGAGGGGGGGCGGGTGTTGGGGGGAGAGGAGGGGGGCAGGTGTTGGGGGGAGAGGAGGGGGGCGGGTGTTGGGGGGGAGAGGAGGGGGGCGGGTGTTTGGGGGGGGGGAGAGGAGGGGGGGCGGGTGTTGGGGGGGAGAGGAGGGGGGCGGGTGTTGGGGGGGAGAGGAGGGGGGCGGGTGTTGGGGGGGAGAGGAGGGGGGGCGGGTGTTGGGGGGGGAGAGGAGGGGGGGCGGGTGTTGGGGGAGAGGAGGGGGGGCGGGTGTTGGGGGAGAGGAGGGGGGGTGGGTGTGGGGGGACCCCCCCTGCGGGTGTGGGGGGACCCCCCTGCGGGTGTGGGGGAGACCCCCCTGCGGGTGTGGGGGAGACCCCCCTGCGGGTGTGGGGGAGATCCCCCTGCGGGTGTGGGGGGAGACCCTCCTGCGGGTGTGGGGGAGACCCCCCTGCGGGTGTTGGGGGAGAGAGGGGGGGCCCGGCGGGTGTTGGGGGAGAGAGGGGGGCCCTGCGGGTGTTGGGGGAGAGAGGAGGGCCCTGCGGGTGTTGGGGGACGGGGGAGGGGGCGAGCCGGAGGGTGTGGGGGGAGAGGGGGCGAGCTGGACGCTGTGGGGGAGAGCAGGAGGGTGTGGGGGAGAGGGGGCGAGCCGGAGGGTGTGGGGGGGGGGGAGAGGGGGCGAGCAGGAGGGTGTGGGGGGAGAGGGGGGCTAGTTGGAGATTGTGGGGGGAGAGGGGGCTAGCCGGAGGGTGTGAGGTGGGTGGGGTGGGGGGGGAGGGGAGAGGAGGAGACAGAGCCCAGTCGGTGTTGGGGGAGAGGAGGAGACAGAGCCCAGTGGGTGTTGGGGGAGAGGGGGCGAGCGGAGGGTGTGGGGGGGAGAGGGGTCTAGTTGGAGGATGTGGGGGGAGAGGGGGCGAACCGGAGGGTGTGGGGGGAGAGGGTTGGGGCGGAAGAGGGGGCGAGCCGGAGGGTGTGGGGGGGAGAGGGGTCTAGTTGGAGGATGTGGGGGGAGAGGGGGCGAGCCGGAGGAAAAAAAAAAGAAATTGACACTGCCGGCTGCTCTCTCCCTCCAATCAGAAACATTAAAACTTAAAAGTTGGATTGGAGGGAGGGAGCAGCGGGCAGTGTCAATTTCAGCGGCCGGCTGATTATTTCACTGAGAGCAGCTTCCTTCTCCGGATCAAAGTGAGCCGGCCGCTGAAATTTTAATTGGATCCACGATGGGGGTTTTAAATTTATTTAAAAATCTATGCTAGCGCTTCCCATTGTGAGTCTACGGGGGTCTGACCTCTCCCCCCGCCCCCCGTATACTCACAATGGGAAGCGCTAGCATAGATTTTTAAATAAATTTAAAACCCCCATCATGGATATCCGCGGCTCGGATACAACGCGGGTTGGGGTCTTGGACCCCAACACCCGCGTTATAAAGGGGGACTACTGTATAAGCATCAAATAAAACAAACCCTCCCATGGTGGGAAAAACAAAGGAAAAAAAAGAAAAAAGAATCGCCTATGGTCACCATTGACCTATAGAGTCCACCCTCCCCTCCCCCTAACATTCAATTCCATCCAATCCCCGAATGAGTACCATAAGTGACACCCATGAACTGTAAATTCCCCTCCCTGACTCCTCCCCTCCACTTCCTCTTACAAAACTCCTCCCCCCAACCTCTGTTCCTTCCCCCCAACTTTCCTCCGGCTAGACTCATCAGAACCTGTTCTGCCGGGCTCCGATGGCCGCAGCCCCTCCCCCACCTCACTCCCGTTCACTGGACGGCTTAAACCGGCCAGTGTGGAGGCCACCGCCCAGGTCTCTTTCCCCCTTGCCCGGTCCCAGGAAAACCAAGAAATCCCCTTTAGCACACAACCCCCGCATACACACCCAAGCCCCAAAGAACCATAATTGCAAGTGAAAGTCCCATCTCTTCCCTTGTCCAAATATATACAACGTTGGCTCATTTAGTATACACCAGCACGCAGTGAAAAAATACAGTGACATGAGGCTACATCGGTACATGACCATTTCTCAATTCAGCCACAGTCCTTCTGCCTTCGCAAACTCCTCTGCTGCTTCCGCCATCCCAAAATAAAGTCCTTACTGATGTACAGTGCCTTCTTCACCCAGCTGAAGGCAGCCCGCCTCCTCACGAGCTCCAACGTAAAGTCCTGATATATGCGTACACCAGCTCTAGCCCACTGCACCAACCGCTTCTGCTTTGCCCAGCACAGGACCTTCTCCTTCACACTGTACCTACGAAAACACAGTCACTACTCTTGGCGGCTCACTCTCCTTTGGGACAGGCCTCCACGACCGATGAGCCCGATCCAGTTCATATCGGGAGGGATCATCCCCTCCCCCAATAGCTTCGCCAACATCGTGGAAAAATACTCAGTTGGCCTCGGGCCTTCCACTCCTTCGAGAAGACCCAAAATCCTCAGATTCTGTCGTTTGGATTTTTTTGTTTTCCAAGTCATCCATTTTGGCTCGCAGACCCTTGTTGATCTCTATCACCGTCCACATCTCCTTCCCCATCGATGTAAGTTGATCACCGTGCCACAATAATGTGTCTTCCACTTCCTTCAGCACCTCGCCTTGCTCCCGCACCTTCGCCACTGCACTCATACTGCCGCCCTCACCAGGGCAATCGCCTCCTCCACCAGCACTTTCAATACCGCCCCCATCTCCTTCCTCATCGCCACCATGCGTTTTATGAACTGCCTTTCGGGTTCCGCGGCCATCATCTTAGTCATTTCTTCATCCGTAGGCTATGCGGCCTCCCCTGGTGCCCCAGCCTCCACTTTTCTTGCCATTCCCGCGGTGACCTTTCCACTCCCCGACGGACTTTCAGCTGCTTTTTTCACGGCCTTTTTTAAAAACTTATTTTCGACATTTCCCTTCACTGTGCCTTCTCCCTGCTTTTGCCACCTCTGTTGCCCCTGGGACTGGGCGTTAAACCCCAAAAATGCCGTTCCCGAACGGGAGCCTTTCAATGTGCGGCTGCCTCCCGCCCGCCATCACCGAAAGTCGTGAAGCATTATAATACCAACAGTGATCTTATCAGTCGTAACCACAAAGTAAACACATGCTGGAGTAATTATTTCAAAACAGTTAAGAAACCCTTTGTGCTAATGGTTGTTGAAATCTATAATATATGTTGACAAGTGTAGGTAAAATACTCCCAACATTCTATGATCTTTGACCTAATTTGATGTAATTACTTATCGTGTACTCGTGTTTGTTTGACACTATTCCTCACAATCATTAACATTTTTCAAATACCATGAGTCACATTTATGTCAATTTAACCCACTGTAATTTAATTTTCAGGAATCTATATTATTCCAAATCAAATTATTTTATACAAGAATAGTTTGTATAAAAATAGCTCTTTTTTATAACACACAATTTGAATGGGAAAAACATATTTAAAAAAAATCTTTTTGTTTGCTTTATGTTTTCAAATTTTTCTCCCACTATTGCAAATGTGGGCGACAGGCAGTATTTTGTAACAATACGATAAAAGTCACTAGCAGAGCACGAGATAGCGATCATGAAAAGTTCAAAATCAATTGGGCAATTGATTGACTGGTTAGGAATTCTGTTGTTCTGAGTGAACTTGCATTCATGGGATTTGCTTTTATGGAGATATGCAATGGGGAATTAAGACTTTTATGTACACTGACATAAATCAAATAACCTCACAGTAATAACATGTTGTGAAATATAATCAGATCGGTATTGCCACTTTAAGTGTTGTAGTTAAGAGTCACGCCTGTTTCAAAAGTAGCTCCAGTTTCATCAATATTATACAGGAAGCAGAAAGTAAGAATTTTCCATCATTATACAGAAGAAAGTGTAGCTTTTACTGCAAGACATGAAGGGAAGATAGGAGCAACCATGAGGGGCCTTGATAAGAAAACCTAATTTGTGAAAATCTACTGCAATAGATTAAAGCAAATTCGTTTTTTTTATAATTTAAAGCACCCAATTATGTTTTTCCATTTAAGGGGCAATTTAGCGTGGCCAATCCACCTACCCTGCACATCTTTGGGTTGTGGGTGTGAGACCCACGCAAACACGGTGAGAATGTGCAAACTCCACACGGACAGTGACCCAGAGCTGGGATCGAACCTGGGACCGGCACCGTGAGGCAGCAGCACTAACCACTATGCCACCGTGCTGGCCAGTAGATAGATTTTTGAACAGAAAGGTAATAAAAGGCTATGGTGAGCAGGTGGATAAGTGGTCCTGAATCCACAAAAGATCAGCCATGATCTTATTGAATGGTGAAGCAGACTCGAGGGGCTAGATAATAATAATAATTTTTATTATTGTCACAAGTAGGCTTACATTAACACTGCAATGAAGTTATTGTGAAAAGCCGGTAGTCGCCATATTCCAGTGCTTGTTCGGGTACACAGAGGGAGAATTCAGAATGTCCAATTCACATAACAGCACGTCTTTCAGGACTTGTGGGAGGAAACCAGAGCATCGGAGGAAACCAATGCAGACACGGGGAGAACGTGCAAACTCTGCACAGGAAGTGACCCAAACCTTGAATTGAACCTGGGACCCTGGGGCTATGAAGCAACAGTGCTGTCCACTATGCTACCGCGACGCCCAAGAGGATGCTTTGGTTATTCTTTCTATTCTTGCTGCCTTCGTAGATATCATCTTTAGTAGACTGCTAGTGTTGGAGTAGGCCATGTCTGGACAGCTCCTCAGCTTTGCCAGCATGTGATGGGAACCTAGGCAATATGCGATGGAGTGCGAAATGAATCAGTTAACAGCAGGTCCATAGAAAGGTGGCGCTTATTGCACAAATTATGAAAGGCCATCAGGGTTAGAGAAACCTGGAAAATACGAGGTTGTCCCAAGCCTCCCTTACATGTTTCTCATTTCCTCTTGCCTCTGGCCCAAGAGGTTTCTTATCCTGTACTGTCTGTTCAGCAGCCTCCTCCACATCCACCTCATTGAGTGCCGATTGGTGATGTAATTTTTCAAGGTCTCCACCTCTGCAGTGTTAGGTTGTGCACAGCAGACCATCATTTTCCTCGCTGGTACATACTGAAGCTATCCACTGCCTTTCTCACCTTCATCTCATCTTCAGCAGCCGAGGCCTGCTCAATGGTCACTCAGGTGGACACAAGGCAAGTGTCGCCCGTCTCCTCTCATGCATTTCTTCCTGCAAACTATACAAATAGTTGAAGGGTCCATGCTACCGCATGTGATCAATGGCATCTTGCACCTGGGGGAATATAGCTGTGGCCTCAAAGCGGTCTCCTTCTCTACCTGACTGTCCCAGTTGGCTTGGCAGTGCACATAGCTGCTGGCGCTCTTGAACAGGGCATCAGTACTTTGATGCACAAACTGGATTCAGCCTGTTGTGAGATGACACACATACACTTAGTGGATTCCTGGAAAGATCTGGAGGTGTACATGTTGACAGTCATGATGATCTTCAGGGCCGCTAGCATTGTGTATCCCACCCATCCCATGGGATCCTGCAATCTGGCACATCCGGCCTTCCTGGAAAGCCTCAGCTTGCACTGCCACTTCTGTTTGGACAACCGGAGTTGTTTCAGCTGCGTAAAACAGATTATATTTAGGGTATAGGTCTTTCTTTACACAGAAAGCTCTGGCATGCCCCTCAGAGTGCTTCTCGAGCATGTCCATCCGATGGTTGGTCCTTTTGTTCCTGGAGTTTCTGCTGTGACTCGGAAATGTTCCTCCAATTCCTAGGCTGCCATGAAGACTGGGTGGATCAGGTGCATGACAGATGGGCTCACTCCAAATCCTGTGTGTTCTTTGTAGCCACCTCTCCAAGAGGTTGGTCCCTTGGGAGCAAAGACGTGATTGGCCGAATGATCTCCTTCTGCACTGTGGGGATTCTATCATTAAAGTGTCACTGCCCCTCCGTGACTCTTGCAGCATGTTCCCTCCATTGGTGCTGCCACCTTTACATACTCCTTTCCTTATGCTACTTCACCCTCCCATCTCTGCTGGCATTCAGCAATAGCCCCTGTTCCCTACCCACTCTTCCACTGCATATTGGCTCTCCGTATGGTTGGTTGACAGAGGCAGCATTGAATGGTTCCTTTTTGCCACCTGCCATGTGCATAGCACATAAAATTTTAATAGCAGGATAAAATTTGAGTTAATTGCCATCTTAACTACCTTAGCTGGTGTTTTGTTGCATGTAATGAGAAGTCTGCCCTCTAGAGTTTCCACTGCATGTAAAATTCAGTTTCCACTATATGTAAAATTCAGAAGTGACGTTGTGAAGTTGAACTTCTGGGCAAACAAATGCTGTCTGAATTTTAAGGTCCCCACAGCTAATTTCTATGACCCAGTAAAAATCAGCCATAATCTGCCAAAATCACTTTGTGCTGCATTGTTGGATGTATCATTTGTCGGATGAGACATTAAATCAAGAAGCTGTCTGCCCATTTAGATTCTGTAAAAGATTCTGTGGCAATATCTGAAAGGCAGGGGAATTTTTACCCCAACACGTTTCCCTCAAGTAACACTGCCAAAATCAGATTATATGGTCATCTAATTTATTCCTGAATGAGGACCATGCTGTAGAGAAAGTGGCTGCATAAAAACATGCATCCTTGCACTGTAATAATTATGACGTTTGAAATGTATTTTATAAAGAGCTTTGAGATGTTGAGGTTGCAATAAAGATGGTCTCAGATATTTGGCCTCATCATTTGTCCTTCCCAGCCTTGTTGCTGCTTCAAAATTAGATTTGATGAAATAGATAATCTTCTGTTACACTCTTTTATAGTGATATGAGCGTTCTGCTATTTAACATTAATTTGCTGCGAAGGTGAATCATAGAAGGTTAGAATTCCTACAGTGCAGGAGGCAGTCATTTGGCTCACTGAGTCTGCAACAACCCTCTGAATGAGCACCCTACCTAGGCCACCTCCCCGCCCAACCCCATAACCCCACCTAACCGACACATCCGTGGACCTTTAGGGGCAATTTAGCATGGCCAATCTACCTAACCTGTACATCTTTGGATTGTGGGAGGAAAACGGAGCATCCAGAAAAGAAAGTGTAAACAGTCACCCAAGGCCGGAATTAAACCTGGGTCCCTGGCATTGTGATGCAACAGTGATAACCACTGAGCCACCCCTGTGTCTTTAATGTCCTTCAGGTCCATTGTACCCTGAAGGTGGCTGCGCAGGTCGATAGAGTGGTCAAGAAGGCCTACGGCATGCTTTCCTTCATCGGAAGGGGTATTGAGTAGGCAGGTCATGTTACAGTTGTATAAGACTTTGGTTCGGCCACATTTGGAATACTGTATTCAGTTCTGGTCGGCACCTTATCAAAATGTGGATGCTTTGGAGAAGGTGCAGAGGAGGTTCACCAGGATGTTGCCTGGTATGGAGGGCGCTAGCTATGAAGAAAGGTAGAGTAGATTAGGATTATTTTCATTAGAAAGACGGAGGTTGAGGGGGGACCTCATTGAGGTCTACAAAATCCTGAGAGGTATAGACAGCGTGGATAGCAAGAAGCTTTTTCCCCAGAGCGGGGGACTCAATTACTAGGGGTCACGAGTTCAAGGTGAGAGGGGAAAAGATTAAGGGAGATATGTATGAAAATTCTTTACGCAGAGAGTGGTGGGTGCCTGGAACGCATTGCCGGCAGAGATGGTAGAGGCGGGCATGATAGCGTCATTTAGGATGTATCTAGACAGATACATGAAGGGCAGGGAGCAGAGGGATACAGATCCAAAGAAAATAGGCGACAGTTTTAGATAGAGGATCTGGATCGGCGCAGGCTTGGAGGGCTAAAGGGCCTGTTCCTGTGCTGTAATTTTTCTTTGTTCTTTGTTCTTAATTGCTGTAAATCCTGAGATCAACTGGAAGGTCCCAGTTGTTGAAGGTTGTCTGCTCTTGTACCATACAGGGTTGACTTGGTGCAATGATTAAAAAAAAATATTTAGACTACCCAATGCACTTTTTTTCCAATTAAGGGGCAATTTAGCCTGGTCAATCCACTTATCCTGCACATCTTTTGGGTTGTGGGGGTGAAACCCACGCAAACACAGGAGAATGTTCAAACTTCACACCGATAGTGACCCAGAGCCGGGATCGAACCTGGGACCTCGGCGCCGTGAGACTGCAGAGGTAACCCACTGCGCCACGGTGCTGCAATGATATGATCTCCTTGCCATATTAGCACAGTGCTTTAGTTGCACAATGCATTAAACACTGGGGAAATTCAGGGATCAAGGTGAATAATGTCTGGCAGCCACAGCTCTTAAAGAGTCTTTGAAGGATATGGGTTAATGGTGATAAATAGCTGAGTCCAAACCATCTCAGGAAGGAGCTTTGGTAATCCTGCTACAGGAGGTCCCACTGAGAAGGCTTATTGGAGTGGACCATTATCCTCCACAGAAGACCAAACTCAGTTTTTTAGACGGATGTAGTAGAAAGAGTCATCGACAGCATATGACCTATCTTGGAATCCTTTTATCTGTCATGTGAGGAATTGAAAGATCATACAAATAAATAATAAGTGTGAAAATTTCAGTTGACACATCAAAGTTGCTCCTTTCCACAGAATTTACATCATAACATTTAAGATATTGGAAGTAAAATAACAGTCACCACAATCCCAGAGGACATAGGCTTCTCTCCCCTTTGTGAGACAGCTGACTGGTGGTGAATTAACTGGAGGGTCACCACACCTGGTAACCCCAGCCAGTACGGGAATTGAAACCGCACTGTTGGCGTTGCTCGGCATCACAAACCAGCGGACCATCCAACTGATTTAACCAACCTCCCTAATTGGAAATAAACAAGTACTAAAGATGGTCACAAGTATTTTGCTGATCAGGACATATGTCGTGATTCAATATTGGGAACTGCGATACTTGCTTTGGCTATCAGATTCCAAGTTTATAACCAAACATTGATGTTCTTTTGAGTGACTTAACTTGCTGAGAATCACAAAGGGCACATCCCCCCCCACCCCCTCAATGTGGTCTCTGCAATTTCCGCTGGGTGGGTGAGTGAAATCCAGATCACAATCCACCCACACTTAGACATTTGTTTGGGAATTGGGGTGATTTCTGCCGTGAATGAGGTGTTAGAGACCTAAAGACGCTGGCAAAGCAAGCTCCTCAGAGATCGGGATGCCATTTTTAAAGGGCTCCCTGATCTTAAGACGACACGACAGAACACCCCCCCCCCAATCACCATCAAAGACCTACTCCCCCCAATTGCTGTCATTAGTCCCCCACAGTGATCAACACCCCGTTATGGAGTGGCCAAAGGCCTCTCCCCACTCTGCCTCTTTTTAGTTCCCCCCTTCCAAGTGCTGCCCTTGGCAGTGCCAATCTGGCACAGCCCCCTTAGGCATCCTGGCTGGAACAGCCCGGATTTTTGGGGGGGGGGGGCAGGGGGCATTGACAGAGCACTTTCAAGCCATGTCCCTGACCACCCAGGGGCTTCAATGACCTCCGAACCCCTGGCGTGGTCATTTGGTCATTCGTTTTTGGAGACCAGTCGTGATTCCCGCCTACTTCACGTTGCGCCAGCAGGTTGGAGAATTGAAGGGGCCCGGTGAATTTGGTCTGAAGCCAAATCTGAATATGTCGATGAAGACTTAATTATGCTAATCTGGGGCACGCTGCCAGTGTTTTGACCCTCTCGTGAGAGTCCCTGGCCAAAATGTGATTTTTGCCTGCGCGAGGAGGCTGGAGAATCGTCCCAAAACTTTTGATTGATTAATGATGAATTCTCAACTATTCCATTAAATTCTACAGGATATAAATATTGAGGCAAAAGTATCCTGATTTGACTACAACTGACCCTTGGTTCTGCTTGGTTCACTTCAGTTAATTTTGACAAAGAGGAAATAAAGCATTTCGGCCAATGACGAGTTAACTATTGTACAAACATCAAAGTAAAATGCAAGATCCGTAGTGACAGGATTTTGCTTTCAAAAATAATCAGTGCGACAAAATGCATCAATTTTGAACATCTCAGTACTTTTTAGCACAATAATAAAAGTGTGCCTTTTAAAACATTTTTATTGGCAAATGTCATTATACTGGCGAAAATGACAAGCTACAAATTCTTTGCTGAAAAGAAAATGCAGGGGCACATTAACAATCATCCTATCAAAAGTGCACTATCAGCTGCATGGGAAGACCAATTTTTAAAAAGCCCCTCAAGTAGCTTTGCTGTGGTGATATTCTAAGACCACAAATCATTTTTGCTGCAGTTTCTACTTGTAAATTCCACTTCTAGCAATGACTTCAACCTCTTCCAGAGTTTCCTTAAGTGTGCTGTTGCAATTTGCAGCAGCTGTATGAAAAGAGACAGCTCCAACTGGCGTGTTGATCAATAAATTGGATTCAAACCCCGATCGGGTTGGAAGAGATAGTGGAGGGTCTGAAGGCCATGCAGTCGGTTAAAGTCCCTGGGCCGGACAGGTACCCAGTGGAGTTTTATAAAAAGTTCTTTGGGGTATTGGGGCCGGTGTTGATGAGGATGTTCAATGAGGCAAGGGAAAGAGGGGTGCTGCCCCCGACGATGTCACAGGCCACGATTTCGCTGATTCTAAGCGGGACAAGAACCCGGAGCTATGTGGGTCCTACAGGCCAATATCCCTGTTGAATGTGGATGCTAAATTGCTGGCCAAAATCTTGCCCTCCAGGATTGAAGATTGTGTTCCAGATGTTATTGGGGAGGACCAGACAGGGTTTGTTAAGGGTAGGCAGTTGGTGGCCAATGTAAGAAGTCTGTTAAATGTGATCATGATGCCCCCCGAAGGTAGGGAGGTGGAGGTAGTGATCGCAATGGATGCAGAAAAGGCTTTTGATCGAGTAGAATGGGATTATCTGTGGGAGGTACTGGGACAGTTCGGATTTGGGCGGGGCTTTATTGACTGGGTCAGGTTGCTGTATCAGGCTCCTGTGGTAAGCGTACGGACAAATAGGACAACATCGGACTATTTTAGACTGCACCGGGGGAAGAGACAGAGACGCCCCCCTCTCCCCACTGTTGTTCGCACTAGCTAGAGAACCATTGGCAATTGCTCTGAGAGCCTCAAGGGGCTGGTCGGGGGGGGGGCAGAGTCTCGCTCTATGCATATGACCTGCTTCTGTATGTATCGGACCCAATAGAGGGGATGGAAGAAATCATGAGGATTCTAGGGGAATTTGGCCGGTTTCCGTGCTATAAGCTAAATATGGGGAAAAGTGAGATGTTTGCGGTCCAGGCGAGGGGACAGGAGAGGCGATTGGGGGAGCTGCCGTTTAGATTAGTAGGGGGAAGCTTTAGGTACCTAAGCATCCAAGTGGTGCGGGAATGGGACCGGCTGCATAAATTAAATCTGGCCCAACTAGTAGACCAAATGAAGGACGATTTTCGGAGATGGGACGCGCTCCCGTTGTCACTGGCTGGGAGGGTGCAGACGGTGAAGATGACAATCCTCCCGAGATTCCTGTTTGTATTTCAGTGTCACCCCATCATTATTCCGTGGTCCTTTTTTAAACGGGTCAACAAAGTGATCACTGGCTTCGTTTGGGCGGGCAAGACCCTGCAAGTAAAGGAAGTAATGCTTGAGTGGAGTCGGGGAGAGGGCGGGCAGGCGCTGCCAAATTTTAGTAACTATTACTGGGCGGCGAATATAGCCATGATCAGGAAGTGGGTGGTGGGGAAGGTGTCGCCATTGGAGTGTATGGAGGCGGCTTCATGCAAGGGCACCATCTGGGGGCGTTGGCAACTGCGCCTCTGCCATTCCCACCGGCACGGTACTCCACCAGCCCCGTGGTGGTGGCGGCCCTGAGAGTCTGGGGGCAATGGAGGAGACATGTGGGAGCAGAGGGAGTATCGGTCTGGTCCCCAATCTGTAATAATCACTGGTTTGCCCCGGGAAGTATGGATGGGGGGTTTCCAGATATGGCGGAGAGCAGGGATTGAGAGGATGGGGGGGATATATTTATCGAGGGGAGCTTTCCGAGTATGAGGGCGCTGGAGGAGAAGTTTGGGTTGGCGAGGGGAAACAAATTCAGGTATCTGCAGGTGCGGGACTTCCTACGTAAACAGGTGTCATCCTTCCCACTCCTATCTCTAAGGGGGATTCAGGACAGGGTAGTTTCCAGAGGGTGGGTAGGAGAAGGGAACGTCTCTGACATTTACAAGGAAGTTTTGGGGTCAGAGGAGAAGCAGACTGAGGAGCTGAAGCGCAAGTGGGAGGAGGAGATGGGAGGAGAGACAGTGGATGGTCTATGGGTAGACACGTTGAGTAGAGTCAACGCGTCCGCAACATGTGCCAGGCTCAGCCTGATACAATTTAAGGTCGTTCATCGGGCTCACATGGCAGTGGCCCGGATGAGCAGATTCTTTGCAGTGGAAGACAGATGTGCAAGATATGTGGGAGGATCAGCAAACCACGTCCACATGTTCTGGACATGTCCGAAGCTTAGGGGATTCTGGCAGGGATTTGCAGATGTCATATCCACGGTGTTAAAAACAAGGGTGGCACTGAGTCCAGAGGTGGCGATTTTCGGGGTGTCGGAAGACCCAGAAATCCAGGAGGAGAAAGAGGCAGACGTTCTGGCCTTCGCTTCCCTAATAGCCCGGAGACGGATACTATTAGCTTGGAGGGACTCAAAGCCCCCGAAGTCGGAGACCTGGCTATCGGACATGGCTAGCTTTCTCTGTTTGGAGAAAATCAAGTTCGCCTTGAGAGGGTCACTGTCAGGGTTCGCCCGGAGGTGGCAACTGTTCGTCCACTTCTTCGCGGAAAATAGAAAATTAATCATCAGTAGAAGGTGAGGGGGGGTTAGTTTAGCTTAGAGTAGGGGGTTAATAAAGGTGGGACCTGTAAGGAAGGGAGACGGCTTTTGCACTATGTTTATACTTTCACGTACATTGTTTTTTTTGTTGTTGTTACAATCCCAAAAATACCTCAATAAAATGTTTATTAAAAAAAAAAATTGGATTCAAAGCCTCTAGATAGTGTTTACTGACCACATTTTGTTAAATTTGCTCAGCTCATTGCTTTAAAGAGAAGCTTATTTATGCGTTTGTCAAAAAGAATAAAATATTGCCATTATACCTTGTCTTTAACGTGCTCCTGCTTACTCCGTTCTTGGCAGAATTTGGACTCCAGTTCACGAATTGTCTTTTCATATTGTGTGGCAGTTACTTTCAAGTCTTCGTGTGCACTGTTCATTGTTTTCATTTGTTCTGCCTTCCCTGCAACCTACCATGAAACAACACTGAGTGAATGGCAATGCTCGTGTTTACTCACAACACACACAATACATTTATAAGTGCAAATCATTGAATAACATATTGAGTTATGAAGAGACTAAACCTTGTGTGAGATAGAATAACTATCTATCATGAGGTATTCTCTGACCTTCTATTTATTATTGTCGGCTATCTGTAATATCTGACTGCAAAGACCACTGCCTAAAGAACTTTGATTTTAACCCCTTGTACTTGATGAGAACGGGGTATCTGGTGGGTAGAAATTAGGGCAGCATTCATGCACCAGTTCCAAGTACATGCCTGTCTCCAATGTTTCAGTTATTTTAGACAGCATATAAAATCAGCATCCCAGGCAGGTAAGGGTCTTTGCATGCTGTTGTTGGCCCCAGGAACAATGGGCATCATGGAATAGTAGGCCCAGGACAGAGCTGAACAGGTTAGTAAATGTTATTTAGCAAATGTTTCCCTGTGGGTCATAAACATCCGGAATGTTCCTCTGTGCTCCTCAAGAACCGGCTTGCAACTTCCCTTCCCCATCTGAATTACCGACCACTCTCACCCACCCTTAACTGACTGCGGATTGCTGCCATCTCAGCTTTCCCATGCCTGCACACCTGATAAGAGTCTAGTTTTATTCATATCGGGGCTAGTTGAATACATATAACCAATAAGCAAAATGTTAAGAGTAGTCCTGAATGTGGAATTCAATCATTTCTCATGTAATGAATTAACCATTGTATTCCATCATATTCAATACTGAGAACAGCGTGCTCCTTGTGTAATCAACACATCAATTTTTAGTTATATCTCCGCCAAACTATGAAATATGGCAAAATGTGAGAAATACATTAATGGTAACTCAGTACTTTTCCTATGGCTGCGCACACGAACACTCGGCTAGTTTGATAGGCACCAATCAATCTCATGTAATGTCCAATGTTTGATTAACAAGTTATCCTCCAAGTACCAGACACTCATTTGAACAAACCGGGAGGTCCCACATAAAAATTAGAAGCCAATGAACACAAAGGAGGGGCTGAACCAGATATCAGAATTCCCTTAAAAATAGGACCTTGTGGTTCAGGTTTGTTGTTCCTGAATTCTTGAATTATTCATTTGTTTTGTTTGTGTTTCGTGATACCTGTGTGCTTATGTTTTCGCCATGTGCTTGACTTTTTAATGTATTGTTTGATATTTCATTTGTAAGTTTTATTCAGTCTGTACTCACCCACGGACCAATTATTCAAGTGTATACCAGTGAAGTAACTAACAATAAAGACATTTAAAAAAAAGACTCGACCAACCGGACTCCTGATTCTTATTGAGAGAAGAAAACCAATAAGAGGATCCATTAACACCTATTCATACTACTGTCATAACACTGGGTATAGGTGTTGCATATCAATGAGGCACAGGAGTTAAATTTACCTAAATATCAAGTCGGTGATCCAGGATCAGTTTGGTGCTCTCACTGTGACACTTTATTCAATCCAGAACCCGGCTCCTTCCAGTAGGACAGACAAAGGTTGATTTGCAGTCCTCATTGTTTTTTTAAAAATGTATTTTATTACAAACATGCATCAAAACAGGTTGCAGCGAATAAACACCCGGGAAACATAGTTCCCAACAATCAACAATACAGATATTTCCCCTTATTCACATCCCCTTCCCTGCGACGAACAACCCTTAAACATGGGCACAAACATCCCCTATCTTTCCTCAAACCCCCCTGAAGAGTCCCTTAACTCATACTTTATCTTCTCTAATCGCAGGAAGTCTTACAGGTCACCCAACCAAGCCGCTATCCCCGGTGGCGATGCCAACCGCCACTCCAGCAAAATTCGCCGCTGTGCAATCAGAGTGGTGAAGGCCAAGGCATCGGTCTTCCTCCTCTCCATGAGCTCCGGCTTCTCTGAAACCCCAAATATCGCCACCAAAGGGTCCCGGTCCACCTCCTCCTCTACTATCCTGGCTAACACCACGAACACTCCCGCCCAGAATCTTCCCAATTTTTCACATCCCCAAAACATGTGCATGTGATTCGCTGGCCCTTGCCCACACCTCTCACACTCATCTGCTACCCCCTGAAAGAACCCACTCATTCGGCCTGCGTCATATGCACCCTTTGCACCACCTTAAACTGTATCAGGCTCATCCTTGCACAAGAGGAGGTCCCATTTACCCTTCGCAGTGCCTCACTCCATACTCCCCAATTGATCTCCATTCCCAATTCCGCTTCCCATTTCTCCTTGATCTTCAACCCCGAGAATTTTGTACCCCGAGAACCCTCCAAACCTCCCCAGCAGACCCATAATCCTGCCCATACTCTCCAACGGATCCGAAATGTACAGCAAGAGGTCATTGCTACAGAGCGACACCCGATGCTCCCTCTGTCCCCTCATAATCCCCCACCACTCTGCCGTCCTCCTGAGAGCCATCGCCAATGGCTCTATGGCCAGAGCAAACAGCAGCGGTGACAGTGGGCACACCTGCCTCGTACCCTTGTGTCAATCTGTAAGTCAAAGCTTCGTGAGCTCATATCATTCGTCCTCACCCTTGTTGCCACATACAGTAACTGCACCCATGCCACAAATCTCGGCTGAAACCCAAACCTTCTCAAAACCTCGAACAAGTACCGCCACTCACCAGATCAAATGCCTTCTCTGCATCCATGGACACCACCACCTGCCCTTTACAAAGAACCCCCGACGGATTGATCACCACATTCAACAGCCATCTTATATTACCCGCAAGCTGCCTGCCCTTCACAAAGTCTGTTAGATCTTCTGCAACCACCCCCGGGGACACAATCCTCCATCCTCCCCGCCAACAACTTAGCCAGTACTTTCACATCTGTATTCAATAGTGATATGGGCCAATGCGACCCACATTCCACCGGGTCCTTCCCATTTTTGGGGATTAGCGTGATTACTGCCTGCATCATCGTCTCTGGCAACTCCCTCTTCTCCAGTGCTTCATTAAACCGCCCCCAACAGATGTGGTGCCAGGTCTGTCGCAAATTCCTTATAAAATTCAGCCGGGTACCCATCTGGCCCAGGGGCTTCCATGACTTCATACCCCTGATACTATCCAGCACCTCCCTCAGTCCCAGGGCCCCTCCAACATTTGCCTCTTTGCTTCCTCCACCTGGGGAAATTCCAGCTTGTCCAGAAACCACCCCATGTCCCCCTCCTCTCCTCCCGGGTCAGTCTCATAAAGTCTCTGGTAATACTCCCTAAATGCCTCATTTACCTTCCCTGGCTCTGACACCACATTCCAAGCCCCAATCCGTATCTTCAATATTTCCCTGGACGCTGCCTGCCTCCGCAACTGGTGTGCCAGCACGGGGCTCACCTTTTCCCCATACTCATATTGCACCCACCTTGTCCTACGCAGTTGCCCTACCGCCCTCCTTGTTGTCAGCCTGTCAAACTGCCACTGCGACTTTTTCCTCCTCACTAATCCACGGTGGGCACCCTCAAATATTACACTATCTTGCTCACGCGATGGTCATGTTCCTCCCTCCTTTCCCTATCCGCACAAGCCTGAAACGGAATAATTTCCCCCCGGACCACTGCCTTCAGTGCCTCCCAAAAAATGGCCACCGGCACCTCCCCATTCTGATTCAACTCCACATACACCTTAATCACCGCCTGCACCTTATCACAAAAACCTCCATCTGCCAACAACCCCCGAGTCAAACCTCCACCTCGGCCTCTGCTCTCGTCCCAATCTAAAGCTAATCTCCAGCCAGTGGGATCCGAGATAACTATCCCCGCATACTCTGCCCCCTCTACCCCAACCAAAATCTCCCAACTCACTACAAAGTAATCAATCCTCGAATACACCTTATAGAGCTGTGAAAAGGAGGAATACTCCTTTCCCCCGGGTTCTGAAAATGTCATGGGTCCACCATACCCATTCTCTCCATAAACCCCCCCCCCCCCCAGCTCCCTTGCCATTAGTACCCTACCCATCGACCTGGGGCTTGATCTATCCACCCTCGGCTCCAGGAAACAATTAAAATCTCCTCTCATGATCGACTGATGCATGGCCAAATCCAGGATCGCTGCCAGCTACCCCCTCATAAAACCCATATCATCCCAATTTGGGGCATACACATTTACCAACATCACCGATGCCCGTTCCAATACCCCCACTCACAATCTCATATCTCCCACCCGGATCGCTCACCTCCTTCGCACTCACAAATCCCATTTTGTTGCTCATTAAAATCGCCACTCCCCTTGATTTCAAATCAAACCCCGAGTGAAATACCTGCCCAACCCACCCCTTCCTTAACCTAATCTGGTCCTTCACACGGAGGTGCACCTGCTGCAGAAAGACCACCCCTGCTTTCAAGCTCCTGAGGTGTGCGAACACCCGCAACCTTTTAACAGGCTCATTCAGTCGCGGGACATTCCATGTTACCAACCATACCGAAGGATTATGCCTCCAATCCCCTCTACCGTCTGTGATCTTCCTGACTTAACTCCCGCCCCTTTTATTCCACCTTATACCTAGCCCATCCCAGATGGCCCCTTTCTTCGCCATGGCCATGTCAATTGTCACCTCCTGCCACGTCGCAACAACCCCACCCCCCCCCCCCCCCCACTGCCCCCCCTTCCCACCCCCTGCCCTCCCTCCCACCACCTCACTTCCGTTCACCAGCATAACCTGCTAGCGCAGCAGAACCTGACCAAAGGCATTTTCCAATGACCCCCCCCTCCCAACTCCTCAGCTCAAGGAGGAAGGCTCCCTGCTGACCTTATCCTCCCCCACCCAAGCAAAGACTTCTCCTGAACTCCAAGCAGCCTTCTCCAAAAGCAAACAATCAAATGTTAAACATAAATAGTCCCAGAAGACAGGAAGTGTTTCCCACATCCCCATATAAACTTTCCACCCCTTACAATTCCAACAATAAACGGCAACCCCCCACAAAATAGATTAACAGTCCCCAATTAACATGCTCCCAGCCATTACAAAGTGCCAGCACCTCAGTTCTCAAGCACTGTCCGCTCAGTTCTCCCCCAGTTTATGATCCTTAATGAAGTCTTCAGCCGCTTCTGGGGTCTCGAAATAATACTCCCGGCCTCTGAACGTCACCCATAATTTCGCCGGGTAGAGGACCCCAAACCCAATCTGCCGCTGGTGCAGCACTGCCTTGGCCTTGTTGAAGCTTGCCCATCGCTTTGCCAACTTGGCTCCAATGTCCTGGTAAATTCGGACCTTATTCCCCTCTCAGACGCAGGTACACTTTCCCCTGGCCCATCGCAGAATCTTCTCTTTCTCTTCAAATTTGTGGAGCCTCACGATCCCTGCTCGTGGCGGTTCCCCAGCTGTAGAGTTCTGCCTCAGGGACCTATGCATTTGGTCCACTTCAGGCACCTTATCGAGCACCCCTTCTGCCACCAGCCCTGCCAGCATCTTCAAGATGTACCATGTGGCACTCATACCTCCACTCCTTCAGGCAGGCCCACTATTTGCAGGTTCTGCCTTCTCAGCATTCTCCTGCTCCTCCATCTTTGCCTTCAATGTTTTAGAGAGGTCTCCAAGGAGCCCCACCTCTGCCTCCAGAGTCACCACATGATCGTTGTGGTCCGAGATCACTCCTTCGATCTCCCAAATCTGTGACCTTTGTACCTCCAGACACTTCTCCTCCCGTTCCAAAGAATTCTTCAGGGGTGCCACTGCTTCTTCAATGGCCTTTGCGCGATCCTCCTGCATTTGTTTCCTTTGCTGCTGGAATTCAGCTTTAATAAAGGCCATCAATTGAAGTTGAAGCCTTCCAGTTTGTATCAGCTCTTCCCCCGCCTACATGTCTAAAGTGGCTGTTGATGTTTCTGCAGCACAAGTCTGCTCCAACTCTTCCGCCAAATCTCTCACTGTTTTCTACCAGGTCTGGTAACCAGCAGACATGCCACACCTGGTCCTGGGGGAAGTACTCCTCCAACATTCACCTACATCTTTTCATCAAAATTCCACCCGTATTGGGTAAAAATAGTTATTTTCTGTGACTTTAAACAGGAGCTGCCCTGTATGTGACCACTCACTCCATGGTCAACACCGGAAGTCGGTCCTCATTGTATGTATATGGATGCATTTGTACTAATGTGACTTGACTGCCATGTGTGGTGCACAATAAAGCCACCTGAATGAACTTGTCTGAAAAGTCTCTCATTTCCGATGCCTCTCTTAGTTGCAGGCAGCTGACTTTAACGATCTGAGATCCCGCCAGCTGTTAATAACCGAATCAAGAAGCTCCAATCAGCTGGTATGTTTAACGTGCGATCAGGCCAACTTTTAATGCAACCAGGAACCCACAAAACAGTCCTCAGCAAGGAAAGTATGAATGGGGGGGGGGGGGGGGGAGAGAGAGAGAGAGAGAGAGAGAACAGTGATTGTGGGGAGGGAGATGCTTGGACAGGGGAAGGCCAAGGTTTCCTTGTGGGTTCAATTGGAGAATCCCGACATCTCCTAGCCCACTTCATCATTTAACGGTGCTTGCATCCCTGCTGCCACATACTTGCTGATAGGCCACAATTGGGCCTTGGGTAAAATTGGCATGCATCTCACAATTGTCATTGGGGCTATCCTGTCTTTTAAATCAAGCCCAGACTCCTCTGAAGTATGTGGATTTTCCATGCTTGATGTCAGGGCAATAAAAACCCTCTCATCTTACGGCTCCACACCCCAAGTTCTCATCATGCCTGCCAGGTGTAGAACAATTGGTCTAACTGTTCAATTAATTAATCTATTTGCTAATGAACTGCATGGTTCGGTTATCATTTTTTCAATAATAACGCATGTGTGACAAAATAGAGAAAAATTTACCCTCTTGATAAATAAATTATTTTCTCATTTTGTTTTTGTACATCAATATACCCTCTTGACAACTAGAAAAATAATTATAACGTTTAATGTTCTATTGTCTGACAAAAAAATTAAAATGGCGTAGGTCTAAATCATGTTTCTCGGAGTTCCACATTGATTCGACATTTTAAAAATCTTAAAAGAAAAGATGCCTGTCATCCTACTTTCAACACATCCTGAATGATCCAGTAAGTTTACAGTCTATTAATGCCCAAGCACAACAAAAATGCCGTTATTTCTCTGTGTTAAAGTTTGAAAAATCATGTTAAATTTCTCAGCAGAGCTATTGACCAAATTGAGTTCAGTCACACATTTATAGTTTTTCAACTAAAAGGGTAAAAATAACAGGAACAACATGTCGGAAATGAAATTTCAATTCATTCAATCCTTTATACACGTCTCCAAGGAGGTAATCGATAAGAGTTTAGACAGAGAAGTAGATTCTTAGCATTAGATCAATAGTGAAATACTCCCCAACTCCTAAATGTATTGTAGCAAATTCGAACAAATCAGTGGCCTTAGGCCAAAAAGATTGACCGCCAGCCACTGTATTTGAAGTGTCTGTACTGTACATAAAAACACATCAGGTGCGATTTTAACCCTACCTACCAGCGGGTTAACATCTCCAAAATACAAGGCTAGTACAATCCTTTATCCGTTATTCTACTTATTCATTCATTCACACACTAAGATATTTATCTGAAGGTGGCTTGAGTGCCAATGGCATTGGGCATAGGGGTAGGTATAACATTGGTGAAATTACGTGGGGAAAACCAGAAGTCAACTGAGCAGGCTGGAAACTGCAATCTCAACTCAATTGAACCAATTTGTTTTGCCATTTGGGTTTCCCGACTCCAAGCTGCGCAGCAGACATAATACTCACTATCTGGATGCAATCTACATTGCTTTCAATGGAATGGAAATTGGAGGTATTCAGGATGAATTGGAGACCTCGAGCAAGGGCAGCATCGAGATTCAATGATGTCTCCCTGAAGTTACTGCGAGGTGGTAGTTAGGAAGATCGGGATGGGTTTACTTTTCCACAGCCAAGTGGAAAATAAACTGCTTGTCTCACCAGGAAGGCATGGTTAGAGGTGGTTGAAGAGGTGAGCAGCAGGATCATTGTGCCTAGGTCATGGAGGCAGGCAGTTTAATGGCCTAAATAGGTCAGGAAAAGTATACAAGCATAGTTGCGAATTAACTACATCCAGCCTTCACCCTTCAACAGACTTGTTGAGATATTCCAACATTTTCTCTTTGTTTCACCCTTTAACATTGGCTTGCCAAGTGTTCTTTTTAAAATCTTTTTATTACTGTCACAAGTAGGCTTAAATTAACACTGCATTGAAGTTACTGTGAAAATCCCTTCGTTGCCACACTCCGGCGCCTGTTAGGGTACAGTGAGGGAGAATTTAGAATGTCCAATTCAAGCACGTCTTTCGGGACTTGTGGGAGGAAACCAGAGCACCCAGAGGAAACCCATGCAGAGACGAGAAGAATGTGCAGATTCCGCACAGACAGTGACCCAACCCGGGATTCGAACCTGGGACCCTGGCCCTGTGAAGCAATAATGTGCTACCGTGCCGCCCATAAATCATTTTCATGGGGGCACCTGGATTTGAACCAGGGAACTCTTGATCTGCAGTCAAATGCTCTTCCACGGAGCTATGCCCCCAACTGCAACATCTCACACCCATTCAACTTCCAGCAGTAATCTGGCCTTCACTTTCTACCACTCCGCCCCCAATTTACCCATCCACCATTAACTCCAATCCTGATGCATGCATTTCACAGTCACGTTCATTGAATATATTGCATCCATCAGGTAAAGATTCACCTCACCCACTCTCAGGTCTGTTTGTTTTGCTCCAAACTGAGTGGAAAATGCAAGGGACAGAGACAGCTCTAAGGGGGAGGACACCCTAGAGATATGTGGCACATCTGCAGCCCTCAGTGGGAGACAGCAAGCTCACAGAATTAAAATAAAAAAAAAATACATTTAGAGTACCCAATTGATTTTTTCCAATTAAGGGGCATTTAGCGTGGCCAATCCACCTACCCTGCACATCTTTGGGTTGTGGCGGGAAACCCACGCAAACATGGGGAGAATGTGCAAACTCCACACAGACAGCGACCCAGAGCCGGGATCGAACCTGGGACCTCGGCGCCCTGAGGCAGCAATGCTAACCACTGTGCCACCGTGCTACCCTTGGCTCACAGAATGATCAGGTGACAGAATTACAAGTATTACAAGTATCCTGTCACACATATGCTAACTTAATTCGACCAATAACTGAACTATGAGCAGATTGAGTATGATTATTGTCGTATCCCTTTCTTTTGCATTCTAGGGCCATTGACAATGTACGCCAAGTGTCATAGGTCATTAATGAAGAGAATTCCTCAGATTACATAATTTCTTCTGAGGATGTATCATCACAGGGTCTAAAGTAATGCTTCAGAGCAAATAGAATTGCAACAACTATATTTGTAGAGTGTCTTTAATGCAATAAAACATTCCAAGGCACTTCAGGTGAGCATTATGAAACAAAAGATGACATTGAGCTATGATCAAAAGTTAGGTCAAGGAGGTCGGTTTTAAAGAGTGTCTTAAAGGAAGAAAGTAAGATAGGGAAGCAGAGAGGTGTAGGCAGGGTTTTCCAGAGTTTAGGGTCTAGGCAACTGAAGGCAAGGCCACCAATGGTGGAGCGTTTAAAATCGGGGATGCTTAAGAGGACAGAATTAGATGAGCGCAGATATCTTGGAGGATTGTGCAGCTAGAGGAAATTACAGAGAAAGGGAGGGGCGAGGTCATGGAAGGATTTGGAAACAAGAATGGGATTTTAAGATCAAAACGTTGCTTGACCAGGAATTAATGTAGATGAACAAGCATTGGAATGATAGATGAACAGGGGTTGGTGCAAGGTAAGGCACAAAGAAGGTTTTAGATGACTTCAGCTGTTTGACAGAGGGTGCAATGTGGGAGATCATCCAGGATGCAATAGAATAGATGAACTGAGTCAGGAGCAAAGTTGCAGTTCAGTGTCCGTTAAGAAGTTAATTGGGCTTTCACCGGATGATTCACACCTCACGTGAGCACGAACAGACATTGGTGGCAGTGATAGCTGTGAAGAGGCAGTATTGGGGATACAATTGTCTCCAATCTCTACTCAGCTGGATACAGATGTTGAATTCCAGGAACCTCCATTAAGAGGGGGACTCTCCAAAGCTATCTCTGCCACTTGTGTCTGCTTGTGCGTACTTGTGAATTGTACATCATCAGACTAACTTTCTAAGTGGATTCACTAAAGTTCCATTATTTGTGTTAGGTGCCCAGCTGTAAAAATTGTCCTCATTCATCTACAGTGATTCTAGCTCTACGCATAAAGGCCCCTGGAAGACAAAAGCAGAAATGCTGTTTCAAAGTAACACTCTTAGCAATCACCGTACTCAGCCTTCTTATACTTCTGTCATTGATGAAAGGAAATCGCCAAATGTGTGTAAGAGACATGTGTAATTCAACCACTTGCTCAGTCTCCCCATCTCTGGCTGAGAGGGCTGAAAATACACTACTCATCTCCATAGTCTCCTGCTTTGCCTTGGTGCCCTGTGTAATTTGTAGCTGGCCGCATCCAGTCTTTTCCCTCGCGTTTTGCACTCTTTTCCACTAGGGGTGAGACATCAAATCTGTGAAAGAATCATAGAATTTACAGTGCAGAAAGTGGCCATCGAGTCTGCACTGGCTCTGGGAAAGAGCATCCTACTTCAGCCCCCGCCTCCACCCTATCCCCGTAACCCAGTAATCCAACCTCAACTTTTTGGACACTAAGGACAATTTATCATGGCCAATCCACCTAACCCCCACATCTTTGGACTGTGTGAAGAAACCGGAGAACCATGAGGAAACCCACGCACACACGGAGAGAACGTGCAGACTCCACACAGATAGTGACCCAACCCGGGAATTGAACCTGGTAACTCTGGAGCTGTGAAGCAACTGCGCTAACCACTGGGTTACTGTGCTCTGCCGAATGAAGGTCACATGTTCACCCCATGGTGGCACTCATTGAGGTGGATTAACAGACTGATGTATCTCATTGCATAAGCATTGGAGTGAGAGGTGATGATGGGTGGAAAGTGAAGAAGTACGCAGAAAGTGGATAGGTGTTGTTGAAACTGGATGTGAAGAGTGATGTGTTGGACCTGGTAGGGGATTTTAGAGCAGAAACCCATCTGGTTGAAGTTAACTTTTAACATGCACATAAAGGTCCGATGAAGTACATTCAACCCTTTTTGTAATTTGGAGTATAACAATGATTGCTGAAGCTAACCTAAATAAATGGCCTGAAACCATTTTCATGTTATTTTTGCAGGGCTGAATATTAGCCCATGACAGAACTTCCCCTTGGCCCATCCATGTGCGAGTTGACCTAATTTTCACTCAACCAGCTGGTGAATTTATACTCGAGTTAATTTAAATAGGCTGTGGTTGACACATTTTGACCTGAAAACATTTTGGTCTGTGGGCAAAGCTGGAGGGTTCCCCAAAAGTAATTGGTTCCGGTATAAATGTAAAGGTGGATTTTGGGAGGGTGATATTCAATCTGCTGACCACCAAAGTAAAGTTGGCTTCTCTGATTTCAACTTGGATCAATCATTAAATGTTTACTTCCAAGATCCATGTCTTCAGAGAAAGGACAGTGCCCAGATTCAGTGATGCTTACCTTGAATTATTGCTGCGCATAGTCAGGGTCAGTAGGGACATAATTTTCATCAATATGGTGAGAGAAAACCTGCTGCTGTGACCAAGGAGATGTGGCTGAAGGTTGCTAATAAGGTGTGCAGCAGGAGGATTGATCCAGCGTTTTGGATGCAGTGCAAGAAATGGTTTGATCACTTAGCCAAATCAAAAAAATATATATTTTTAGCCACTATGTTTACACCGAATGGCCACAGTTAAAAGCGCCCCAAGGTGAAGAAAATCACAGTTTAGAGAAGTGCAAAAGTTAGGAACCAAAATTATACATAGCTGTTAACTGTATAGCAATTGAGTATTTAATTCTATTCAGATGATGGGCATAAACTGGGATTTACATTTTTTCATCTCTGATAGGCTGCACATTAGGGAGAAGGTGGGATATGTAGTCTGGTGGGATATGTAATTATGCCATTGGCTTGATAGAGCTGATGGCAATGCTCACCTTTCAATTTTTATATTTAATTTTAGAGGTTTTTCTTACATTTGGTTTATCTCAAGTGAAACACCATCCATAGACGTTCAGGGGTAATAATAGGCTGTAGCTTTAGATTAATTTCAAAATCAACCAATTCTATTGGATGCCTAAACATTTTGGGTGCTTGAAGTTACAGCTAGGGGCCATCATGTGTGCTTGTTAGAGTAGTAGAATGAGAATCCCATTAATACATCAGAAAAATACATTTTCTGTAAGCACATCTGACAATTGAAATAGCCCTTCTGTGATAAGAAATTACTTGAAATTTGAACAGGACTCTGTCTAATAAACGACAATCAATTATATTGGCCGCTGCACGGTATTGGAGTTGTAAGTTTCATATTACAAAGCATGCATAATGTTTTCTAAAAATGCTATGTAGCTTCAACATTTGGATTTTTATTTTGGTGACTAAAATCCGAGCTGATTTGATTTTTTAATAAATTTCCTCCCTGCCTTTCACTTATGGTTATTTCAATGAATATATACACACAAACACTAGTGATGGACATGCAGCAAAATACAGCATGATATCTTCAGAAATGAACTGAATGAGTACACAGTTGTTGCTGACGGATATAGCAAAATCTATAGGCACAAGAACAAATAATCTGATTACATCTTACCCATTACTTTTAAAGAGAAATTTTCAAGTTTCCCCTTTTCTCGCATGGATTTGTCATCTTCTTAACAGGCATTATCAAAATATAAAGCAATCAAAATATGCAGTTTTGAATTTTGAATGCATTCACATTTGTTCTGAAATAAATGAGCAATATCTGCAAGCATGTAAATCATTCTATTAAACAATGTATTGTAGTTATTTTCTGTTTGTTAATGATTTGGAATTATTTTCACAAAAGCTATGGGAGCTTATTAACAATGCTGTAACAGAGTACAAATTTAAAACCAGTTGAAACTCAAATCCACATTGATGATGAAGAGCAGGACATGGCTGTTCTGATTATATACAACAAAAAAAATCAGCCAAATTATTTTGTGGAAAGCACTGAAATTGAGTTAATCAAACACGTCATTTATTTTAATCATTCTGAATATGACATAAAATAGACTTGAGGAGCCTGATTATTTCTAACGTGTCCTTTGTCATACCAGCTTTCAAATTCACTACTTTTTCCTTCCCTATCCGCTTGGAGGCACTGCCTCTTACTGTGGTACGATTACATAGGCAGAGGTCACCCTCCAGAAAGTTTCCCAAGAGATCAATAAATTCGCACAGACTGGATATAAAGCCAATCTGCAATTGCATCCACCTTTGTAATCATTTCATGACCTACATATAAAATGTGCCTTAACTTCCAAGCTTCAGAGCATCGCATTGGGGGTATCCCAAAGATGCACTGTTGGGAGTCGAACATCAGGCGAGACAGGATTTCAAGGAAGGAACTGGGATTAGAGGCTACTCTGAGGAGGTCCAGGCCCATTAATATATTATTATTCAGTGAATCTAACAGCAACTTCTGGTGTCTACTGTCATGTGAGTGTCCCTTTAAGAAAGGTTTAGCCTCTTATCAAATGACTTGAAGCACATTGGGCTGTGGGTGTGAGGTGAGAGGGGGTTTCAGTTTGACTGCTGTGGACTACAGAAAGAGAAAATAAGTGTTTTGCCTGTTTCTCTGTTTTCATTTTAAACGTTGTTCGAGTAAAAAGCACATTGGGTGTGGTTAACTGCTTGTTAACTTTAAAGATATGGTTGTTTCCCAAAAGGAGTTTGAATCTGCTGTTTGAAACTGGATCAGAATTTCAGAAAAAGGACCAGTCCCATTCAAGTGAGAATACAGTGTGCTGGGCCATGGGCCTTCCACCCAAGAGACCCTCGGAGTGTCCGGCCCATCTGACACGTCCCTCCCTTTGAGCAACACACCTCTAGCTTTGCACACGGAGGACAGAACTGCAACACCCGCACAGCTCAAATGTAGGCCCAGACCCTCAAGGGTGAACCTAAGTACTAGTGGAGACAAGTCACCATTGTAGTAGCGTACTTGTATTAAAAATCACTTTGTTAACTATAACAGATCCTCAACAATGTCATGTCATGGTGCCATGCTCCGGAAACCCCTGCATTAACCTGTGCTTCATCCCTGTGCAGTGTGAGAATTACAGCGATATGTCTCTCCCACCTTCCATATTGACGACACAGTAAAGCCAAGCTGCTGCTGGAACTCACTACCCCCAACTTTGGAAGGTTTCTTCCCCTAAAATCAATGCCCAGGCATCTCCTGTCTTCCAATATTCTGTTGTTAAGAGGATGCCAAGGGCTAATTAGGTATAGCGTGTACATCCACTTCATTAGTAGGTGGAGAAAGACACCAAGACCTCTGACCAAAGTCACAACTTCACATTTTCCCACATTATATTCCATCTGGCAGATTTTTGCCCACTCACTCAACCTATCTATATTTGAATGTTAGCACGTAAGACCATAAGAAATAGGAATAGGAGTAGGCCGCCCGGCCTCTCAAGCCTGCTCTCCCATTCAATAGCATTATGACTGATATGACATACCTCACGTTCACTTTCCTGCCCTTCCCTGTAACCATTGATTCCCTTACTGATCAAGAATCTATCTCAGCCTTAAATATATACAAGGAGTCTGCCCCCACAGCTCTCTGTGGCAAGGAGTTCCAAAGACTCACAACCCTCAGAGAAGAAATTTCTCCTGATCTCAGTCTTAAATTAGCACCCCTTTATTCTGAGACTCTGCTTCTTGATCGTAGACTGTCGTATGCGGGGAAACATTCTCGTAGCATATACCCTCTCAAGCCTCTTAACAATCCGCTCCGTTTCAATGAGATCAGTTCTCATCTTCCAAATTACAATGAGTATTGTCCCAACTTGTTTAACCTTTGTTTATAAGACAAACCCTCCATACCGGGGATCATCCTAGTGAACCTTCTCTGAACCTCCTCCAATGAAATAATATCTTTCCTCAAATAAAGGACCAAACTTCTCACCAGTACTCCAGCTGTGGTCTCACCAGTACCTTGTACAGTTGCAGAAAAAAGTCCCTGCACTTATATTCCAACCCTCTTGAAATAAGGGCCAATATTCTATTCGCCTTCCTGATTACCTGCTGCACCAGTGTCCTAGCTTTCTGTGTTTCTTTAGAATCATAGAACTACACAGTATAGAAGGAGGCTATTTGGCCCATCAGGTCCGCACCCACCCTCTGAAAGAGTACCCTGTCTGGCCCACAACACCGCTCTGTCCCCGCAACCCCACCTAAGCTGCACATCCCTAGGCATGAAGGGGCAATTTATCATGGCCAATCCACTTAACCTACACATTGTTGGACTCTGGGAGGACAGAGCACCCGGAGGAAACCCATGCAGGATCAGGGAGACCATATTGCAGGCTCACCTTTAACCAGACTGCATGTTTCTCCTTCAAAAAACTCCAATAAAATGGTTAAACACGATTTACCTTTCACAAGCCATGCTGACTTCTGGATCACCATGGGTTTTTCCAAGTACCCAGCTATAACCTCCTTAGTGGTCAATTCTAACACCTTCCCCACAATAGGCATTCAGCTATCTGATCTACGGTTTCCTGTGTGCTTCTTTCTTGAAGAGAGGGATTTTATTTGCTACTTTCCAGTCTGATGGAACCTTTCCAGAATCCAGCGAATTTTGGAAAATTAAACCATTATATCTCATTAGCCACGTCTTTTAAGACACAAGGATGAAGTCCATCAGGACCCAGAGACTTGTCAGTCCGCAGCAACATCAGTTTTCTCGGGTCACCCCAATTATTATTTTTTTTCTTTTAAAAAAAATTTATAGTACCCAAATATTTTTTTTCCCCAATTAAGGGGCAATTTAGCGTAACCAATCCAACTACCCTGCACATCTTTGGGTTGTGGGGACGAAACCCATGCAAACACGGGGAGAATGTGCAAACTCCACATGGGCAGTGACCCAGGGCCGGGATCGAATCTGGGACCTCGGCGCAGTACGGCAGCAGTGCTAACCACTGCGGCACCGTGCTGCCCAGGGTCACCCCAATTATTGCAATTCCACCAAATTCCTCTCACCCTTCCACTTTCCAATCCACAGTTATTACTGGAATATTTTTCGTATATTCGAAAATGATGACTGCAAATATCTCTTCATTTTATTCGCCATTTCCTTGTTATCTATTATCTCCCCATTGTCACTCTCTCAAGGACCAACATTCAGTTTACGTACTATTTCACTTTTTAAATACAAGAAAATCTTGCTGTTTTTACATTTCTAGCTAGCTTCTTCTCATACTCTAATTTCTTTCTCCTGATTATCCTTTTAGTCACTTTCTGCTGTTCTTTATATTCTGACCAATCTTCTGACCTACAAGTCATCTTTGTGAAGTTAAGCTTTTTCCTTAAATTTGATACTTTCCTTAATTCCTTTAGTTAACCACGGATAGCGGTTGTCCTCTTAAAATTTTACTTTATAGCAGGAATATACTTAGTCTGAATATCTCCTCTGTGTATTTATCCTCTTGTCCAGTCATATGTATCAGAGAATACAACCCTGCTGATGGAATATCACATGATCTGTAACAATGCCAGCACAGTGTTTTGTGTGGGCTTGCAGTTCTCTATTTTAGATTGTATGAGCAACATCTCCGAATAAACTTCTCATCATGTTTGTAAGAAATCCAACTGTGTGGCACTTCCATCCATTTTCTCTTTGCGGCACTCAGAAAATATAACACCTAGTATCCTTGTTCACCTCAGCCCGTTCAGCTTTCATGCCCACAAAACTGCCTTTATTAAGTTTGAAATACTAGTCGCAGACCCACTTGTCTCACTTGCAAAGTGGATGAAAAATTTAATCATATTGTTGGTGCTGCTACCTAGGGGTGCCTCTACTCTGAGATTGTTAATTAATCCTGTCACATTACATAATACCAAATATAATATTACCTGGTATTAATTTGGTTCCAGAACATGCTACTCGAAGAAATTATCTTGAAAAAATTCTATAAACTCCTCATGCAAGCTACTTTAAAAAAAATTTGTTCATGGGATGCGGACATCGCTGGCCAGGCCAGCATTCATTGTCCATCCCTGAGGGCATTTAAGAGTCAACCACATTGCTGTGGATCTGGAGTCACATGTCGACCAGGCCAGCTAAGGATGACAGATTTCCTTCCCTAAAGGAAGGTTTTAAGACAATCGACAATGGTTTCATGGTCACTGTTAGACTTTTAATTCCAGATTTTCATTAAATTCAAATTTCACCATATGCCAAAGCAGGATTCGAACCCAGGTCCTTAGAATTTGACTCTGTGTCTCTGGATTAGTAGCCTAGTGACAATACCACTATGCCACTGCCTCCCTGCCGGCTGAGCATCAGGCGGCCCACTCAAGGGCAATGCCCACTGTAGCCCCTATGGTGGTGCCGGGCGTGGGCCATGGAGTGTACCGCTGACAAGGGCAGTGCCAACTGACAGCACCCCTGGCAGCAGGAATAGGCGCCAGGGCCAGAGTCCCATGGTGCCAGGCACGGACAGGGCGAGGAGTGCAGGGATGGGGGGGCAGAGAAAGAGAGACTTGTGGGGCCGGAGACTGCAGAACCAGCCACGGCCACCGTGTAACCCATTGGACCTGGTTGGGCACGGGGGACGCACCATGGTAACATGCAGGCCTTTCAACCGCTGCAGACAATGGATATTGGAATTAAACCGGCAATGGTGGCTTTCCTGCTGGGAATGCCCTGTGGCTGTATGAGCTGCCGCAGTTCAAGGAGGAGGAGGAAGCTGCAGCAGAGGAGCTGCAGCAGTGGAGCGTGCCCCAGAGGAATAGGAGGAAACCACCCAGGACGGAGAACCGGCTGTCCAACAGGCCGAGGCAGAGGAGGTGGCAGGAAGGTGCCGCATGAGGCCTTGTATGTACCAGTAGCGCCTGGCATTCGAGGCATGCTGTCGAAGACTCTGGCTGAGTAGTGACAGTTCGACATATCTGCCAGATAATGGCACACCAGGCACTGCGGGGCTATGGGGGAGGATACCCGCTCCAAATGGCCGTTAAGGTGACGGTTGCCCTGAACTTTTACGTCAAAGGGTCCTTCCAGGCGTCAAGTGGGGACCTATCTGGGATCTGTAAGAGTTTGGTACACAGGTGCCCTACATGCCCAGGCGGCTCAATACATCCATTTCAATGTGGATCGATCCCACCAAGATGCCTGGGCAGCGGGGTTCGCCGCCATGGGATGTCCCGGGTCCAGGGGGTGATTGACAGGATGCATGTCTCCCGACGAACACCTGTAGATGACAGGCCGCTCTACACAAACTGAAAGGCTTTTTTGTCCATGAACGTGCAGCTGATATGTGATCATCAGATGCGCATCATACATGTATGTGCAGAGACCCAGGCAGTGTGCATGATGCCTTCATCCTGGCGCACTCGAAGATTCCTGATATGTTTGAGAAGGCCCCCCCCCCCCCCCCCCCGGCTACAGACCGACGCTGTGATCCGCGACAACGACACCCATGCAGCGACCAGGGGGTGATCGAGCGGTGATTCAACCTCCTGAAGATGCAGTTCAGGTGCCTGGGCTTTCCTGCCTACACCGCTCTTCCTCTGCTCTTGGGAAAACCATCAGCGTTGGAAACAGAGGCAGCAACCAAGACATGGGCTGCTGGTGCCAATTTTCTTTGCTGCCCTACCTCCTTTGCATCCTGATTTAGGATTGGAAAATCAGACCCTGGTATAGTTTTTGTAAATCTATGCTGCGCTCCCTCCAAGGTCAGGGGAGATAGGGGGAATCAGGGGAGATAGGGGGAATATGAAAATATGGAGATCTGCTGGCTATGACATGACTAAATTTTCAGCTTCGTATCAACCTACCTATAATCATGTCCTGACTCCACCCTCCCTCACTGCCCACTCGTATAATGTTCAAGGTTCCATATGTTTTAATAAATCAGGGAAAGGAAAGTTAATGGGGCAAAGTAATATAATCCCCTGGATGACATCAGCTGATGATTTTACAGCCTACAATGGAACCTATTTCATATGCGGCACTAAAGCATATCCGTGGCTCCCCATTGATTGGACAGGGTCCTGCTTTTTGGGATATGTCATACCCCAAATGCATCATCGACCCACCCTTAAGCACCCTTAAGCATCCTTAAGCACTCCCCCTCGCGAGCAAAAAGAACAATTTCTAAAACGGAACGGGCAAGGCATGAACGAACTGATCTACATGGCCTCAGCATTGGAACATCTGGCAAACATAACTGCAACAGAAGCCAGGGACACTGGACAGGCACTGGCCGAGGTCTCAGCTGAGCTAGTGACTGTCCGGACCGTGGCATTACAAAATCGACTGGCTTTTGATTATCTGTTAGCCTCGCAGGGAGGAATGTGCGCTATTGTAGGCCAAGAGTGCTGTACTTACATTCCAGATGGCTCTGAAAATATCACTAACCTGGCCGACCATATTAAGAGACAGGCTGCTCAAATTCAAGAAATTGGCAGTGAATTTCACGACTATAACCCGCCGGGTTGGCTAGGGTGGTTGGGTCATGGATTATTTGACTGGATCTTTAAGGTCTTTATTCTACTGCTACTAATGCAATTAGGGATAGGATTGCATTCCTGCTTGTGTAAATGCATTTTCAAACGAATCATGGATATACCTATTTAGCTAGTTGTCATGATATGACAAAAGGGGGGAGTGTAGTATTGTGTGAAGCAAATAATGGCATGATGGGAAAACTAGTCAAGTCTTCTTGGTACAAGTGAATTTAAACTGATTTTCATATAACCTAAGGCCCAGAATACAGAGACAGCCGAGGTCAGCATGTCTTGGGAACTGGGTGACTCTGAGAGTCTAGATAAGGCTTGGAGCTAGTAGTCTTAATACATAACAAGCTGAACAACTGTCTCTTTCTGTATGTAAACAACTTCTTCCCTTTCTTAAAACAAAGACAAGATAATGATATGAAACTCAAGTCCCCTAAAGGTCAGAAGGTGACGCCATTGTAACGATTATTACTTATGTTTTACTTTCAATCAAATTCCTGACCAAGCTGTATTCATGTTATCTTGATCCTATAATGTATAAGAATCGCCTTCTTTTCTGTACTATCGCAGACTTGGGACGGACTCCGCAGTTTGTAATTGACTGCCTTCCGACTTTCCAAGTATCAGCCAATTTCTGCTAGCAGTTCTAATTAGTGAATAAAGTTCAGTTTTGCTTATCTAATGAATGCTGTTTGAATTTCTCTATCACAGTCAAGACGCGGGGAAAATATAAAATACAACAATATCCCTCCTAAGGTATGATTCCCAGAACTGCTGACTTCCTGATGGCCTAACGAGGGCTTCGTGTTGCTGAAGTATGGCTTTTATCCCACTGTATTCTAATCCTCTAGATATAAAAAGCCCTTTTGATTATTTTTTTAACATGTTCATGATTTTTTTGTGTACCTGGACCCCAAGAGTCTTTGGATTTTCACATTTTCAAGTATTTCACAATTTAGAAAACAGTCTGACCTATCTTATTTGGTCCAAAGTGGACAAACTCACATTTGCCGACATTGAAGTCTGCAGTTTTAACCATACTTTTGCATTTTCACTTAATCTATCAATAATTCTTTGCAATTCTATCTGCACTGCTTACAATACTAGCTATTTTGCATCATTGGCAAATTTGGCGATGTAGCTTTTTATCCTATCAACTAAGTTGTTAATAAAATCAGCAAATAATTGAGGCCTCAAAATAGATCCTTACAGGACACTACAGTCACATTCTTCCAATTAGAATACCTACTCATTATCCATACTCACTGCCCCCTTCCCTGAGCCAATTTCCTAATCAGGATAATAATTTGCCTGCAATTCCACGGGTATTAACTTGAGCCAACATTCCCTTCTTATGGACCTTATCAAATGTCACCTGAAGTCCAGATAAACAACATGCATTGGCATTCCCCCATCTACTGCACTCTTGAAGTGCATCTTCAAAAAATCAGATCAGGCATGACCTACTCTTTACAAATACACATTAGCTCTTTTTGAGGCGGTGAAGAATTTCCAAGGTGTTCAATCATTCTATCCTTAATTAAAGACAACAGCAATTTACCGACATAGATGTTAGATGTTAAATTATCTGTAACTCCATGGTGTCCCTTGGTTTACTTTTTTTAATACTGCAGCAACATGTGAAATTTTATCATCTAAATGAGTGGGGCTTGATAGAAGCGACTCTACAGAGATCCGGCCGCCATTTTTAAGTGGCATTCTGATCTGTGAGAAATAAATCTTCCCCTCCCCACATGCACAATGCAAAACCCCACCCCACACGTACAAGGGAAACCCCACCACACACACACACACACAAGCACAAGGGCCGACCTGCCCCACACAGACAAGCACAAGCTGCAACCTGCCACACATACTGACACACACGCGTGCAAGGGGAACCCCTCCCCACACACACATGCGCAATAGGCACCCCTACCCACGCGTAATTGCCGCCATGCCCCACGCACACACGCGCAAGGGGCACCCCGCCCCCACGCACACATGTGCAAGGGGCACCACTCCCCACGCACATACACATGTGCAAGGGGCACCCTGCAACACATGTAATGGGCACCCCGCCCCACGCTACATGTACAAGGGTCACCTCGTCCCATACACACATGTGCAAGAGGCATCCTTCCCCCCGCGAAATGGGCACCCCGCCCCACACACATACATGCAATAGATCCCTGCCCCACGCACATCCATGCAAGGGCCACCCCGCCCAACGCACAACAGGTGCCCGCCCAAAGCACGAAGGCACCCACCCCATGCGCAAGGGGTACCCCGCCCCAAGCAAGCGGTAAACTTCCTCGCCCTGCACGCACAAGGGGAGCAATCCCTCCCCATACACAAAAGGGCACACCCCTCCCCACGTATACAAGAGGAAACCCCCCCACCCCAGATGCACAACAGGAATCTTCCTCTTCCCCACATGCACAATGCGAAACCCCGCCCCACGCGCACAAGGGAAAACCCACCCCGTTTGTACAAGAGGAATCCCCTCCCCACACGCACAAGAGGAACCCCCTCCCCACACGCACAAGAGGAACCCCCTCCCCACACGCACAAGAGGAACCCCCTCCCCACATGCAGAAGAGGAACCCCCTCCCCACATGCACAAGAGGGAACCCCCCTCCCCACACGCACAAGAGGGAACCCCCCTCCCCACACACACAAGAGGGAACACCTCCCCACACGCACAAGAGGGAACCCCCCTCCCCACACACACAAGAGGGAACCCCTCCCCACACGCACAAGAGGGAACCCCTCCCCTCACGCACAAGAGGAACCCCTCCCCACACGCACAAGAGGAACCCCTCCCCACACGCACAAGAGGGAACCCCCTCCCCACACGCACAAGAGGGAACCCCCCTCCCCACACGAACAAGAGGGAACCCCTCCCCACACGCACAAGAGGGAACCCCTCCCCACACGCACAAGAGGAACCCCCCTCCCCACACGCACAAGAGAAACACTCTTCCCACACGCACAAGAGGAACACTCTTCCCACACGCACAAGAGGGAACACCTCCCCACACGCACAAGAGGGAACCCCCCTCCCCACACACACAAGAGGGAACCCCTCCCCACACGCACAAGAGGGAACCCCTCCCCTCACGCACAAGAGGAACCCCTCCCCACACGCACAAGAGGAACCCCTCCCCACACGCACAAGAGGGAACCCCCTCCCCACACGCACAAGAGGGAACCCCCCTCCCCACACGAACAAGAGGGAACCCCTCCCCACACGCACAAGAGGGAACCCCTCCCCACACGCACAAGAGGAACCCCCCTCCCCACACGCACAAGAGAAACACTCTTCCCACACGCACAAGAGGAACACTCTTCCCACACGCACAAGAGGGAACCCCCCTCCCCACACGCACAAGAGGAACCCCCTCCCCACATGCACAAGAGGAACCCCCCTCCCCACACGCACAAGAGAAACACTCTTCCCACACGTACAAGAGGAAACCCCCCCTCCCCACACGCACAAGAGGAACCCCCTCCCCACACGCACAAGAGGAACCCCCTCCCCACATGCACAAGAGGAACCCCCTCCCCACACGCACAAGAGGTACACCCTCCCCACACGCACAAGATGAACACCCTCCCCACACGCACAAGAGGAACACCCTCCCCACACGCACAAGAGGAACACTCTTCCCACACGCACAAGAGGAACACCTTCCCCACACGCACAAGAGGAACACCCTCCCCACACGCACAAGAGGAACACCCTCCCCACACGCACAAGAGGAACACCCTCCCCACACGCACAAGAGGAACATCCTCCCCACACGCACAAGAGGAACATCCTCCCCACCGCACAAGAGGAACACCGTCCCCACACGCACAAGAGGGAACCCACCGTCCCCACACGCACAAGAGGGAACCCCCCCTCCCCACACGCACAAAATGGAACCCCGCCCAAACGAACAAGGGCAATTCCATCTACACACACTGGCCATGCTTCTTACCCCGGATAAGGGGAACCGACCTAATGGAGCTGCCCAGGAGCAGTCTCTCACAGGGGCTATACTTACCTGTGCGTCCCCGGCAGGTTCCCTTCGCATCGTTCCCATTTTTGATGTACAGTCGTAAACTGTGAAAATGTTAGGGGGGAACATATGGCAGGTAAACTCTTTAACTAGATGCTAATTTATGGAAATAAGGTTGCTGCCTCTATTACACTACCAGTGAGGAGCAGGGAAATCAGAAAACGAGATCTCGCTGCCAAGATTCCCGTTTCCGCAATCTCGCAACATTTTCTGCTGTCATCGCCATTTCTGCCCGTTGTAAACGCTGGCCGAAAATCCCAGCCAATGGGCCTGCTGAGGTATAATAGATAGGTTAAGCGTTTGGGTAAAAACTGGCAGATGCAGTATAACATGGAAAAATGTAAACTTATCCATTTTGGAGGAAGAATTTAAAAGCAATATATTATTAAAATGGAAAGAGATTGCAGGACTCTGCTGTACAGAGGAATCTGGGTATCGTGGTACAATGTTCACAGAAAGCTATCATGCAGGTACAGCAAATGATTAAGAAGGTAAATGGAATGTTGTCATTTATTGCAATGAGGAATTGAGCATTAAATTAAGAAAGTTTTGTTACAGTTGCACAGGACATTGATGAGAACACATCTGGAATACTGTATACAGTTTTGGTCTCCTTACTTAAGAAAGGACACAATTGCATTGGAAGCAAATCAGAGAAAGCTCATGCAACAAATTCCTGGGATGAAGGTGATTGGACAGGTTGTATGCGTTGGAGTTTGGAAAAATTATATTGAAACATACAAGATCCTGAGGGGAATTGACAGGGTGGATGTGTGATGGGATGGGAAACACTCTAACACGGGGATGCCTTAAAAAATAATGGATCTCCCAATTAAGACGGAGATGAGGAGAAATATTCTCTCTCAGTGGGCTGTTAGTATGTTGAATTATTTGCCCCAGAGAGTGGTGGAGTTATTAAATATTTTTAAGGCTGTTAGATAGATTCTTGTTTAACAAAGTAGTCAAAGGCTATAGGAGATTGACAGGAACATAGAGTTAAGGCCACAGTAAGATCAGCCATGGAGCAGGCACAAATGGCCAAATGCCTACTCCTGCTCCTAATTTGAATGTATGTTCATATATTCTCTATCAAGCCCCCTCAGTCCTATGTGTCCATAGGATCATCTCATTCTTTTAAACTCTAATGTGTATCAGCCAAACTTGTTCAACCTTTCATCATAAGACAAAACCCCATATCTCAGTTAACAGCCTAGTGAACCTTCTCTGAAGTCCTTCCAATACAAGTATTTCCTTACGTAAGTAAGGAGACCAAAACTACACATAACACGTGAGCTATGGTCTCACAATGGTAAATATTAATGTAAAGTAATTATTCAGTATGTCTGCCACTTCTTAGCTACCATTAACATTCACCATTCCGTTTTTAACGAGCCCACTTGCTTCTGATCACTCTCTTTTCCCCTAAAGTAATTGTTCAACTTTTTTTGTGTTGACTGAAAGATCCCTTGCAAGATTCTTTTTACATTCCCTTTTTTGCAGCAATTAATATCTGCTTTGGAACCCTTTGCTGCTTTATATTGTTCTCATCCCTCGGAACTGTTATATTTATCAATTTTGTATGCTCTTTTCTTTAAATTTCACATTGTAACTTATCGCTTTAGTTGTCCTGACTGTAACACCAAAGACATGTCATTCAGAATTTGGCTGCTCTAGCACAGTTCCCACACTGGAATCTACCTGACCATGGTGGAAAATTGCTCAGGGGTGTTCTGTGCACAAAAAGCAGGACAAATCCAATCTGACCAATTACCACCCCATCAGTCTTTTCACAATAATTGTTCACAATAATTAGCAAAGTGATGGAAGGTGCCATTAAAAGTGGTATCTGATTGGATTACTCACCGATGCTCAATTTGGGTTCCACCAGGACTGTAATTCCTCATCACATCCTTGGTCAAAACATGGGCAAAAGAGCTCAATTCCAGATGTGAGGTGGGAGTAACTGCTCTTGGCATCAAGCCAACATTTGACCAAGTGTGGCATCAAGGAATCCTAGCTAAACTTAAGTCAATAGGGATTAGCTGTAAAATTCTCCCCTGACGAGAGTCCTACCTAGCACAGAAGAAGATGGTTGTGGTTGTTGGAGGTAAAAGAATCTCAGCTCCAGGACATTGATGTAGAGTTTCTCAATATAGTACCATAATTACTATGATCATGTGTTATGATCTCTGTAGAGACTGATAATTAAAAAACAAATCAAACTTAGTTATTAGCTGAAAAAATGATACAGCTTACGCTTATCAAATCACTCAAAAATACTATTGACTAAACACTGTTACTGTCTATAGGCAACTTCAGACTTTCAGCATAAAGAATGGTACTTATCACACGCTACACTCCACAGAATTGCAGTTTGTATAGCAAACAGTTCCCAATTATTCCCAGCTTCCAATGCGTTACTTCCTTTTCACTTTCCCAGTTGGTTAACTTCCAATCTCAGAACTATCTCTCGCTGTGAGGTGACACTGTAGATTTCTTTCTCCAGCTCCAAGCTAGGCACATCTTCCAAACTCCTCCATCTCCTCATAACTCGGTTTTCGCTTACATTGCAAGCTCCCACCCGCATTCTGTGTGGTGAATGATAGAGTCAGGATGATAGAGTCAGTGTTTTCTCTGCTAAAGGTGCATGTCTGGCTGATTCTACCTCTTGCTACCTCTCAGATGGTTGCAGGCCACCCAAGACAACTGTAGCGCCTCTCTGTGATATTTCAGGGAAGCCTGTAACCTATCTCAAAATTACTTCTTCCAAAACATAATGATCTTATGAACTCAAAGATACAATCCTAAAACCCAATAATCTTATAAGCCTCACAACTGTAACAATGGTAAGTGCCCAACACTTGTTGAGGGTGGCATGAAAAATAAACACTTGGTGAGGAGCCAGAGGATGAATGGCACTATGTTCAGCAACATCTTCAGGTGTATGTGGGGAGTAGACTGGTTCATTAATTCAATGTATTAAATCCTGACACGACAACTCACACACTGAGGATTTCCAATAGGGCAGTGTGATAGTGTGGGTCAATATCCTGTTTGCTAACCCAGAGCAGCTGAGGTCAATTGTGCTCCCCTATTTAGTTCAGCTGATTCAGACTGGAAGTTATGCAAGATGATTTTTTTTAACCTATTAATTGAATGTGTTTCCCACAAAGACTAACAAGAGTGGAAATCATTTCAAGGTAGCTGTGGAGGTGTCAGAACATTTGTGGATATTGTGCTATGGGCCAGAGTACAAAGCAAGGAAAAAGCAAAAATAAATGTTTTAGGATAAAAATGATACAATGCCATTAAACAAATAAGATTGGAATACAGCAACGTCAAGATTCTATCTGTTGTTTAATTCACGGCATATATTCGGCTCAGTCCATTTTCATTAATTTTTGCTTCGAGTTCAAGCTTATGAATGTTTACTTGATTTCAAAAAAGGACAATTTCTCCAAAAATTAGTTTGCTCCTGCTCTATTCAACGGTTGTAGATGTTCTTGCTATTTAGATATTGCAGCACCAGACAACTGACAGGACCGCATTGGTCAAAATCAGAAAGGACAGAGGGTAGGTGGACATGAAAGTGAGAATTTTGGTGGATCACGTTGACTGATATCTTATTGGATGGCCTGCATTATTTTGGCTCGAGTGCTCAGGTACAAAAAGCAATTAAAAAGGCTAATGGAATGTTGACCTCCATTTCCAAGGGTTAGAATACAAAAGTGAGGATGTGATCGGACAGACTGTCAGTCAGACCCCATCTGGAGTACGGTTTCAGTTTTACTCACTACAGCTCAAGATATATTGGCTTTGGAAGGTGTACACCATAGATTCACCAGAATTATAGTTAAATAATAGGATAGGCTGGTTTGTATGATTTAATCCTGATCCTATGTTCCTTCATTATGGAATGCCGCAGCTCAACTGGGTCAATCAAAAGAAAAATCCTTTTAGTATCAAGATTAACATTTCAGCAATGCCTCCATTTTTTATTAAATATGATAAATGTAATACCATTTGCAAGCAGCTCAGACTCTCCAGTATACCAGTCAAGTTTATATTAATTTGTGAAACTCTGGGCTTCAATCTCAAACAGATAGCAAAATTAATTTGAGTTCCAATTTGGTCTACTTTCTTTTTCGTCTGAGTGAAGACTTGGATTGTTAAGGGTTAAAATGCTTTGTTTCCACATGCAGCCACATAGTTTACATTTAAAACCATTTGCAGACAAAAAGCATTTATAAATTTTGATTAATTTTATACCAGAATGCCTTCAATTTCTCAAAGCTGGTCTGTATGCAATTCACATATCCTTTTCAAAGAATTTTATGCTCAATTATTGAAGCAAATCTGGAATAAAACATACTTCAAAGAAATGGCTGTTGCTATGGTGATTCAAGAGAGAAGCCGACTGCATATAGTCACATGTCCTGAAAACATAAAGTATTATTAAAAACCCACAGAATGCTCTCAGTTAACCTAAATAGCTGCAAGACATCATTGTATCTCAACTGCAGGTTTGGTATAATTTTCAGGTTAGGCAATTTAGAAAACATTTATTATGCGGATGGAATTGCTATTATATATACACTTTTAAGGTCTGTGCATATATCTTCACAATAACATTTCTTGGCTTAGACATTGGTTGATAACATGCCTGTTTTACAGATGTAAAATGGGCACTAAAGCACATCCTGTGTTAGATCCACAATATTGGTTAAGGCAGAAAAATAACATGCAGGATCCAGACCCAAAATAAGCTTTAGGACTTTTGCACATACAAATAAGAAGACTAATGTTCGTTTAAGGCACCCTTTGCAAAATTGCCAAGCGCAACAGGCGATGACTAAGCTGCATTCAGGTAAACTTGGTCCTTATGAGGCAACCACCAAAATGTAGAGCAGGGAGGAGCAGCCACACCTCCCCCTTTCTTAATGACTCCCCTTATGCATGTTCGCCTCTCTCTCTCTTCTGAGAGCCAATTGGAGAGGATTGTGACGAGAAAAGGAATAAGCAAGGGAAAAAAAGCTATGATTCAGACAAGAAAATGAATGAATGGAAAATATAGATAAGTAAAAGAGGAATTGGCATGACTGAACCTGTTGAAGCAAAGATGCAATTCAAAGGGGTGGACAACACATTCCTGCCAAGGGACAGTGGGAAGGGAGAATCTTATGGAGGCATCTTAGGTTCTGACTAGAGGAGAGAGATGGTTACCGTCAGGGCTTAGCAACCTACATTATAATGCACGCAACCTCCTAATTATCTTGGACACAGTATAGCTGATTCACCAGTTCACACAAATAATTTCCTGCTAATTATATTCCTGAGCAAGTGATTTCAACATTTTCTATTGTTTACCAGCATGAATTAATATCTGTTCATAGTTTAGTAACTAGAGACATTTTGATTTATTAACTTTTATTTATTTGCCAGACATGTTATATTATAATTAAATGAGTGCAACTGCAGTGCTGATACCTGAATATTGAAGTATTAGATAATTGTCTGTTGGGTATAGGCTATTTGAATGCAAATAGATGGCTCTGCTGCTATCAGTGACTGCTGCCTACAAATACAATTTAGAAAACAAACCTTATTTAATGCCTTATTTTGAGCAGATGGGTTGGTTTTGAAAATGAACAGCTATAACTTCAATTTAGGTTGAGGTGCAGATACACACTAAAACAAACATATCGGGTAATATATCTTGAAAACAGCAGTTCTTAGAACAGTGCTTTGCAGGTAACATTGAAGACACATATATGGTGTAGGCTTTGTAGTTTAATTCTTGCTGTAGATTTATGAAGGTAGCAGGGTGGCACGGTAGCACTGATGCTTCACAGTGCCTGGGTCCCAGGTTCGATTCCGGCTTGGGTCACTGTCATGTGCGGGGTCTGCACGTTCTCCCCATGTCAGCGTGGGTTTCCTCCAGGTGCTCCGGTTTCCTCCCACAAGTCTCAAAAGACGTGTTGTTAGGTGAATTGGACATTCTGAATTCTCCATCTGTGTACCCGAACAGGCGCCGGAATGTGGCAACTAGGGGCTTTTCACAGTAACTTCATTACAGTGTTAATGTAAGCCTACTTGTGACACTTTATTATTATTATTATAATTAAACATTGTGTCTGTGGTTATGATATACAAGGTGCTATATGTTATTTCTTTGTCTGCATTTCATTATCGCATTGTGTAAGATGATGTTGAGCTTTAAACACGATAATAATGTTGAGGTTTTTATAGTATAGGTTTGGGAAACTGATCTTGAGTTTCATTAGTTGCTCACCCCTGGTGCACTTTGGGTAAGTATGTTGTTGGTTAATCACAGAAAGTGAGCAAGTATTGCATTCAGTTAGCCCAGAGACATTTATGTAATTCTTCACATTATAACCCCGAAATTCTACTAACTTCTTCCAATCTCCAACTTCCATTTGAAATTGGCAGAAACCTCCCAGAGGAAACTGGAGGAAATCCCTTGGTATTTCCGCACTGATCGACAGTTATTTCATTAAACAGGATACTTAGGAAAGTATGGAAATAATAAGACAATAATCTAATCAAAGGGTTCAAATGACATCAAACTGCAGGATTAGATTACCTTCTTAAATTTGCTTACAGATATCGATTATCATTTTTAATATATACCATCCCAGCAAATTTCCATCTCAAAAGTATTTCTCATATAACTGTGGAGATCAGTTTCTTTGATGTAGAGGGCTTTGATGTTACAACTTGATAGTGCTGCTTGCCAAAGAACAAAAGTTATTAACATGTTTACTGTCAGGATTGGAAGGTGTTATTACCCTAGGGCAGATATTCAGTTTATGAACCTCCCATAACAATGTTCAAAACAACTTGGCTAAGTCATCGAGTATGTTCAATGCAGAGGTCGATAGATTTTTAGATATCATTAAGGGAACAGTGCAGTTAGATATCATTACGGGGATAGTGCAGGAAGGTAGAGTTGAGGTCGATGATCAGCCATGACCTAATTAAATGCAGGCTCAAGGCGATGAATGGTTTATTCCTGCTTCCATGCTCCATGTTCCTATTCAAAATATACTATTCAATTGAGATCCAACCAATATCAAATCAATCTCAGCTTTCAAAACTTAACTGACCCAGTATTTTCGGTAGGACAGTGGTTAGCACTGTTGCTTCACAACGCCGTGTCCCAGGTTCAATTCCCGCTAGGGTCACTGTCGGTGTGGAGTCTGTATCTTCTCCCATGTCTGCGTGGGTTTCCTCCAGGTTCTCCAGTTTCCCCCCACAAGTCCCGAAAGATTTGTGAGGTGAATTGGGCATTGTGAAATCTCCCTCATTGCACCCGATCAGGCGCCAGAATGTGGTGACTAGACGCTTTCCACAGTAACTTCATTGCAAGCCTACTTGCGACAATAATAAAGATCATTATTTATTATTATTATTTTCAGCATTCCTGCTAGAGGCCAGTGTGAAACCCATTTTGTGTCCTGCTAATAGGATACAGGTTAAGGCATGATTGAAATCCAATCCCCATACTCAATTGTCTATGCCACCAGCGGGTAATCACGCCGGTCCTGAACACGTCTGCTCAAGTGGGACCCTTTCCCGCCCTTCCAGACAGTATAGGAGTTTCTGGGTGGAAAGGTGAGGGATCCACAGTGGCCTCTCCACCTGCAGAGTGCATGGACTGCAGTGGGGCTATGAGGCATGACCTTATCACAGAGCCACTGAGGCCGATGCCTCCTGTACCATTCATTGAGGTGAATCTATGCAGTTGAGGGATCGCTTGTGGTGCGGTTGAGGTCATTCATCCTTTTTTGTCATTGCAGGCCTCTCTTCCGCTGGAGACTCACTATGGGTTCCTTCCATGACGGGTTCATCTCCCTCCTCAGCCTCCTTCTGGCAGCACGGCATCACAGTGGTTAACACTGTGGCTTCACAGCGAAAGGGTCCCGGGTTTGATTCCCAGCTTGGGTCACCGTCTGTGCGGAGTCTGCGTGTTCTCCCCGTATCTACGTGGGTTGCCTCTAGGTGCTATAGATTCCCCCTGTAAGTCCTGAAAGATGTACTGTTAGGTAATTTGGACATTCTGAATTCTCCCTCTTGTGTACCCGAACAGACGCTGGAATGTGGCAGCAGTAACTTCATTGCAGTGTTAATGTAACCCTAGTTGTGACAATAAGGATTATTATTATTATTCCATGCACTGGTTGAAGAATGTCCCTCCTTGCTGAACTTGTGCACCAGAGCTCTGTGTCCTCTCCTGGCGACCTCCTCAATCAGTGAGGTGGCTGATTGCCTTTTAAATATGGTGCCTAGATATGATAGCAGAGAGTGCAGCATCCATCTATCAATATTCTTGGGGTTACCATTGACTACAAACTGAACTGGACTAGCCATATAAATACTATGGCTAAAAGTGTAGGTCAGTGGCTCGGAATCCTGCAGCAAATAATGACCCCCCAACCCTAAATGGCAAAAGTCAGGAGTGTGATGAAATACTCCTCACTTACTCCAACGCACAAGAAGCTTTACACCATACAGGACAAAGCAGCCTGCTTGATTGGCACCCCTTCCACAAACATTCACTCCCTCCACCACAACACACAGTAGTAGCAGTGTGTACCATCTGCAAGATGCACTGTAGGAATTCACCAAGGCTCTTTAGATAGCATGTTTCAAACCCACAACCACCACCATCTAGAAGGACAAGGGTAGCAGATACATGGGAACACCACCACTTGGCAGTTCCACTCAAAGTCACTGACCATCCTGACTTGGAAATATATTCCCGTTCCTTCACTGTCACTGGGCTAAAATCCTGGAACTCTCACCCTAATAGCACAGCGGGTGTTCCTAGACCCACACTGACTGCAGCGGTTCAAGAAGGAAGCTCACAACCCTGACGGGGATGCAAAGGCCGCATCCCATAAAAATATATTTTTAAAACTCCAGTTCAACCTGCTGCGAAAAACTTTGGAAAACCTCCCAAGTTCATAATTAATTAGGCTGAAGTCAAACAAATTCCCAGCAGCCTCTGCAGCAGGAAACACTCCCTGTCCCTGCCACAGGAATTAGTCCTGAAGGGAAAGTTCTGCAGGTTTATGCAAACTGATTTTGTCATTTAATCCTTTTGGTCGATCTCTACAGTGTCCATTTCAAAGCTTTCCTGAGATGCAGTGACCAAAACTGAGATGCAGTACTCCAGACGAGGTCTCAGTGGGATACTGTGCAACTGAAGCATCACTTCATTATTTTGGGCTCCAGCTCACAAATAGCTTTCATACTGGACGCCAAAATTGCTTTGTTTCTCCATTGCTCCTAATCTCTCACCTTAAAACAAAAATATTCCAATTTGACTTCCTCCTATTACCCTAAATTGAATCTTATTTGCCACCCAGTTTCTCTATTCAGTTAGTCGGTCTACGTCCCTTAATAATTGGGTGATCCCATCGATGCAACTTATTCTGCCTCCTAATTTAGTGTAATCTGAAACTTGAATATACAGTTCAAATTCCATCATCTAAATTATCAATAATAATGGTGAAAAGTTGAGGCTCCATTACAAATCCTTGAGGAAAACCACATGCCAAATCACACGAATTGGAGGATGTGCCCTTTATCCTTGCTCTCAGTTTCTGCCTCCCCAACTAATTACTAGCCTGATTCACACAATTGCCTTCAATTCATTGCTGTCTCATTTCTGTTAATAATTTGTGTTGAAACTTATCAAGTATCTTCTGTAGATCCACATAGACAATCTGCATCCAATCTTCCCCATCTCAAAATATTCAACTAAGTATGACCTACCTTCACAAACCATGCTGAGTCCATATGATCAGCTTATAAATGCCCAAGTGATCTGCCACTTTTCTTCTAATGATACTCCCCAGAAATGGTAAAACAAACCTGGGCGGTATTCTCCCGTACCCGGCGGGGCGGGACGGAGTGGCGTGAACCACTCCAGCATCGGCCCGCCCCAAAGGTGCAGAATCCTCCGCAACTTCAGGGGCTAGGCCGGCGCCAAAGTGGTTTGCGCCCCGCTGGCTAGCGTGGAAGGCCTTTGGCGTTACGCCAGCTGGGACCGAAGGGACTCCACTGGCCGGCACGGGAGCGTCAGCGGCTGTTGACGTCATCCCTGCACATGAGCGGGGGGGGGGTTCCATCTACGCGTTGGCCATCACGGAGGCTGACACGGCCGGCGCGTAGGAAAAGAGTGCCCCCACGGCACAGGCCCACCTGCGGATCGGTGGGCCTCGATCACGGGCCAGGCCACCGTGGGGGCACCCCCGGGGTCCAGATCGGCCCGTGCCCCCCCAGGACCCCGGAGCCCACCTGTGCCACCAAGTCCCGCCGGAAAGGGACCTAGTCTAATCTATGCCAGCGGAATTGGCATAGAACCAGCGGAACGTCGGCCCATCGAGGGACGGAAAATCGCCGGGGAGGCCGCTGCGAGCGGCTGCTGACCTGGCGGGGGGTCGGAGAATGCTGGAGGGATTCGGCTGAACTCAGCAGGCACTCGGCCCGTCAAGGCCCGGAGAATCGCCGGGTGGGCTGACACACAAAAATCGGATAGCCGGCGTCAGCGCGCGATTCTCGCGCCCACCCCAGCGATTCTCTTAACCCGCCGTGGGGTCGGAGAATCCCGACCGTGAAGTGATTCAAAATGTTTGAATGGGTTTCATCAATGGGAGTTTATTTAGAGCTCAGTGTTTTTGAGTGAGAGCTCAATGTGTTTGGTAAAAATTTAATTTTTTTCATCTTCATATAGCTTCTAAGCTCTGCTCATGGTGGATGCTGGTGAGTGACTATGGAGGTGATATGGATGAGCATGAGTTGGTATAGAGGGGGCATGGGGGACTGGTGGGGATTGTGGGGATTTGAGGGCCTGAATGCCAGAGAACTGAGGCAGGCACTTATAGCCCCTGTGGTCACTGCAGTCTGAGGTTGCGGAGTAGACCATCTTAAGATGGAGAATTTTTTTTTGTTGGTTAAACGGTTAACAGTAATAAAGATTTGAAAATCAACTGTGTAACATTCCACATATCACATTAACCATTAAACAACAAGGAAACATCGCGTTTCATATTGGTACCAATACAAAGCTATATCAGCTAATTTTCACAAAAAAAAACACGGCATCACTCCTCACAGGTTCCTCAACAAAAATGAAGGATAAGCCTGAGAATGTGTTATCATGTCCATAACTTTGTCGCACTTATCTGTCCATCAAGGTGTGACTTGATTGATATATCAGTGCTATTCTCTGTCTAGGAGCCACAGCTGTTCGTTACCACAGGAAGTAGTTGAAGCCAAAACATTGCACATTCTCAAGATATTAAAAGGGGCCTGCATTGTTTTATGGACAGAAGGTGTGAGGTGAGTACTCTTGGAGATAGTGGGCAGGACTCCTCGGCCACGCCCACCCATCGACCGGAAATGTCCGCCAGAGGTCAACGGACCGTTACATGGTCCCCACCCCATCCGTGGCGATGTTCTTGTGGGCGCGGCCGAAGAATCCAGCCCAATGACACTTGGAGACAATAGCAGCAGCCTATGTGTTGACAGGGAATTGAGTGTGTCTCAAGATTGGAGAGAGTTGGGTTCTCGAAGATAGCTAAATCAGTATTTCTATCTGGAAACCAGGCCCATGCGATTCACATTGTGATGGAAATGGACTTTGAAAGGGAAAGGGGTTCCAAGATATCACTGAAAACTCTCAGGCAGTTAGTGTGCCAGGGTCTGGGAGAGCGAGAGTAGTCAGCAAGAGCCGAAAGACTCCATGGTACAAAGTGCGGAAATGAGCTGGGATATGAAAGAACCTAACTCATGGAGAGTTAAAAACAACGCTGGAAGATTTGCCTAGTTTTAGCTGGAGGGAAAAGTCTCCAGGAAAACTTGCATGGTGACAGACAGTTCTGGAGTTAAATGTTTCCAGGCATGGAAAGTAAAAGATTGGAAATCAACCCTCAGGAGCAAGGAGTCATTGATTCTGGGGAATTGACAGAGTAATGTAAACCTGATTCTTTTCTTTTTGGTTGGGTTAAAAGTTCTGTTCTGTAGTTTAAGTTGCCTGCAAAAATGGTGTTCAGTTTTGGCAAAGATTCAAAATTTTAGCTCCGTTCTCTCTCCACAGATGCTGTCAGACCTGCTGAGATTGTGCAGCATCCTGTGTTTTTGTTTCAGCTTCCAGCGTCTGCAGTAATTTGTTTTTATTTTAGTTTAGTTTTTTAAAAATAATTTTTATTGAAAAATTTTGAATTTATACAACATCGAACCATAATAAAATACCAACAATAATAATAATGATAGCAATCATAAACATTCGCCCCTCCTCAATGAACAACACAACATATTAACAACAACTTACATTAACACAATGTTAAGTTACATAGCCGTAGAGAAAAAAAAAGAAACTATAATAAGGAACACCCCCCCCTCCCCCCCCCCCCCCCCCCCCACCCCTTGCTGCTGCTATTGATCAGGGTTGCTGCTGCTATTGACCAAGATACCTATCTTTGAGCCAGGAAGTCCAGAAAAGGCTGCCACCGTTTATAGAACCCTTGTATTGATCCTCTCAGGGCAAATTTGACCTTCTCCAATTTTATAAATCCCGCCATATCACTGGTCCAGGTCTCCACACTTGGGGGGCCTCGAATCCTTCCACTGCAGCAAGATCCTCCGCCGAGCTACTAGGGACGCAAAGGCCAGGACCCCGGCCTCTTTCGCCTCCTGCACTCCTGGCTCCACCGCAACTCCAAACATCGCGAGTCCCCACCCTGGTTTGACCCTGGATCCAACCACCCTCGACACCGTCCCCGCCACCCCCATCCAGAATTCTTCCAGTGCCGGGCATGCCCAGAACATATGGGCATGATTCGCTGGACTCCCCGAACACCTGGTACACCTGTCCTCACCCCCAAAGAACCTACTCATCCTAGTCCCGGACATGTGGGCCCGGTGCAGCACCTTAAATTGGATGAGACTAAGCCTCGCACATGAAGAGGAAGAGTTGACTCTCTCCAAGGCACCCTCCCAAGTCCCGTCCTCTATCTGCTCCCCAAGTTCCCCCTCCCATTTAGCCTTCAGCTCTTCCACTGACGACTCCTCCACCTCCTGCATTACCTTATAAATGTCAGACACCTTCCCCTCTCCGACCCACACCCCGAAAGCACTCGGTCCATCGCCCCCCGCAAGGGCAGCAAAGGGAACTCCTCCACCTGTCGCCTAGCAAACGCCTTTACCTGCAAGTATCTTAACATGTTCCCTTGGGGGAGCCCAAATTTATCTTCCAGTTCCCCCAGGCCCGCAAACCTCCCGCCAATAAACAGGTCCCTCAATTTACTGATGCCCACCCTTTGCCACCCCCTAAATCCCCCATCATTGTTCCCCGGGATGAACAGATGGTTTCCACCCAGTGGAGCCTCCATCGAGCCCCCTGTTTCTCCCCTATGCCGTCTCCACTGTCCCCAGATTCCGAGGGTCGCCGCCACCACCGGGCTCGTGGTATACCTCTTAGGAGAGAGCGGCAACGGCGCCGTTGCCAAGGCACCCAGGCTCGTACCTCTACATGACGCCATCTCCATTCTTTTCCACGTCGCCCCCCCCCCCCCCCCCCCCCCCGCTCACACATTGACGCACCATTGACACATTGGCCGCCCAATAGTACCCCAAAAGGTTGGGCAGCGCCAGCCCGCCTCTATCCCTCCCTCGCTCCAGGAAAACCCTCTTCACTCTCGGAGTCCCATGTGCCCACACAAAGCTCAAAATACTGCTAGTCACTCTCCTAAAGAAGGCCCTGGCGATGAAGATGGGCAGGCACTGAAAGAGGAACAAGAACCTCGGAAGCACCGTCATTTTGACGGACTGCACCCTCCCTGCCAACGATAATAGCAGCATGTCCCACCTCTTCAAATCCTCCTCCATCTGATCCACAAGCCTGGTGAAATTATGCTTGTGAAGAGTCCCCCAGTCCCTGGCCACCTGCACCCCCAGGTACCTAAAACTGTCCCCTGCCCTCCTAAGCGGGAGCCTACCAATTCCTTCCTCCTGGTCTCCAGGGTGCACCACAAACACCTCACTCTTGCCTAAATTTAGTTTATAGCCTGAAAAGGTCCCAAACTCAGCTAGCAGCTCCATCACGCTCGGCATCCCTCCCATCGGGTCCGCCACATACAGTAACAGGTCATCGGCATACAACGACACCCTATGTTCCTCCCAACCTTGCACCAAACCTCTCCACCTCCCTGAATCCCTCAACGCCATCGACAACGGCTCGATTGCCAATGCAAACAACAAGGGGGACAGGGGGCAACCCTGCCTGGTCCCTCGGTAAAGCCAGAAGTACTCCGACCTCCTCCAATTCGTGGCCACACACGCCATCGGGGCCTCATATAGCAGCCTCACCCATCTAATAAACCCTTCACCAAATCCAAACCTCCCCAACACCTCCCATAAGTACCCCCACTCCACTCTATCGAAGGCCTTCTCTGCATCCAGCGCCACCACTATCTCAGCCTCCCCCTCAATCGCCGGCATCATGATGACATTCAACAATCTCCGCACATTCGTGTTCAGCTGCCTTCCCTTCACAAACCCTGTCTGGTCCTCGTGTACAACCCCTGGCACACAGTCCTCTATCCTGGTGGCCAGGATTTTTGCCAGCACCTTGGCACCCACATTGAGGAGAGATATGGGCCTGTATGAACCACACTGCTGGGGGGTCCTTGTCCCTCTTTAAGATTAACAAAATCAGCGCCCGCGACATTGTCGGGGGCAAAGTCCCCCCTTCCCACGCATCATTAAGTGTCCGCACCAGCAAGGGGCCCACTAGGTCCACAAACCTTTTATAATATTCCACTGGGAACCCATCCGGCCCCGGCGCCTTCCCTGGCTGCATCTGCCTGATCCCCTTAACTAGCTCCTACAGCTCAATCGGCGCCCCCAACCCCTCCACCTGCTCCTCCTGCACCTTCGGGAAAGAAATGGAGGAACCTCTCCATTCCCCCCCTCTCCCCCATTGGCTCCGACCGGTACAGTACCCCGTAAAAGTCCTTGAAGACCTCATTCACCTCTACCCCCTTCCACACCACACTCCCACTCTTGTCTCTCACTCCAGCAATTTCCTTAGCCGCATCCCGCTTGCGGAGCTGATGAGCCAGCATCCTACTCGCCTTTTCACCATGTTCGTACATTGCCCCTTGTGCCTTCCTCCACTGTGCCTCCGCCTTTCTAGTGGTCAGCAAATCAAATTTAGCCTGTAGGCTGCGCCTCTCCCCAAACAGTCCCTCCTCTGGTGCCTCTGCGTACCTCCTGTCTACCTCCAGCATCTTTCCCACCAGACTATCCCTCTCCCTCCTCTTGCTCCTCTCCCTGTGTGCCCGGATGGATATCAGCTCCCCACGAATCTTCCCACTGCCTTCAGAGCTTCCCAGACCATCCCCACCTGGACCTCCCCCATATCATTCACCTCGAGGTACCCCTCAATACTTGCCCGGACCCTCCTACACACCTCCTCCTCCGCCAACAACCCCACATCCAACCGTCACAACGGACGCTGGTCCCGCACCTCCCCCATCTCCAACTCTATCCAATGCAGAGCGTGGTCGGAGATTGCAATGGCCGAATATTCGGCCTCCTCCACTCTCGGAATCAGTCCCCTACTCACCACGAAGAAGTCTATACGAGAATAGACCCTATGTACGTGGGAGAAGAAAGAGTACTCCCTTGCCCTCGGCCTCACAAACCTCCATGGATTCACCCCTCCCATCTGGCCCATAAACCCTCTCAGTACCTTGGCCGCCGCCGGCCTCCTACCCGTCCAAGAGCTGGACCGATCCAGTGAAGGATCCAACACCGTATTGAAGTCCCCCCCCATAATCAGACCTCCCGCCTCTAGATCCGGGACCCGTCCCAGCATACGCCTCATAAAGCCCGCATTGTCCCAATTTGGGGCATACACACTAGCAAGTACCACCTTCTCTCCCTGTAGCCTGCCCCTAACCATAACATACCTACGCCCCTTATCCGCCACCACCTCAGATGCCTCAAACGACACATTTTTCCCCACCAGAATCACCACTCCCCGGTTCTTCACATCCAACCCAGAGTGGAAAACCTGCCCCACCCACCCGTTCCTCAGACGGACCTGGTCCGCCACCTTCAGGTGGGTCTCCTGAAGCATTGCCACATCTGCCTTTAGCCCCCTCAGATGAGCATGTACCCTCGACCGCTTCACCGGCCCATTCAATCCCCTCGCATTCCAGATGACCAACCAGATCAGAGGGCGTCCTGCCCCCCTCCCCCGTCGACTAGCCGTAGCCCGTCGACTGCCCGCCCCAGGCCAGGACCCCCCGCCCGACCCAGTCCCCACAGCGACAACACCTCACCTCTGTCCCCCTGGCCCCCACCAGCTCCTTCCTGACCCTGCCAGCAGCAACCCGGTATCCCCCCCCCCAGGCTAGGAACCCTCCTAGCCATGAACCGTCCTCCATGGTACTTCCGTGGGTCAGCTAACTTCTGCTGACCCCGGAAACTCCCGCCAAAAACCCGACCCCTCCCAAAGTGGGATCATCCCCCATCCTATCCCTCCTCCAGGCACCGCTCCAGCGCGGGGAAGAACCAGTTAAGGCCCCGCCCCCCCCATCATCGTCTCCACCCCCCAGCCCCGCAGCGCAGGAAACCAGAGGAAAGCCCGCGCTTTCGCACTGCCCCACCACACCCTTCTGACGCAGCTCCCAAATACCAGCCCCACTCCATACCCCCAACCCAACGTAGAATACAACACACCCCCCCAACCCTCCCCGCAAGATACAAAACTCAAACAATTCCCCACAACAAAAAACAGAACAACACCCCAATAAATAACCATATCAAAATTACAAAAGTACAGAAAAAGAGAACACAGCAACAGCAGAAACCAGCAATAAAGTATTACAACCGACCCCGCAACCCCCAGCCCCTTGTTCGAGTCCAGTTTCCCCGTCCGCACGAAGGCCCACACCTCCTCCGGGGAATCAAAATAATAATGCCGGTCCAAATAAGTTACCCACAGGCGCGCAGGCTACAACATTCCGAACTTTATCTTCTTCTTGTAGAGCACCTCTTTCGTCCGATTAAACCCGGACCGCCACTTAGCCACCTCCGCACTCCAATCCTGGTAGATCCGTACTACCCCATTCTCCCAGCTGCTGCTCTTCACCTTCTTGGCCCAGCGCAGCACCCACTGCCGATCACTGAACCGGTGGAACCTCACCAGTACCGCATGCGGGGGTTCATTCTCCTTAGGCCTCCTGGCCAGTACCCTGTGGGCTCCCTCCAGCTCCAAGGGCAGATGGAAAGATCCAGCCCCCACTAGCGAGTTCAGCATCGTAGCTACGTAGGTTGTCAGATCCGACCCCTCCAGCCCCTCCGCACGGCCCAAGATCCTCAGATTTTTCCGCCTCATGCGGTGATCAAGCTCCTTGAAGCGGTCCTGCCACTTCTTGTGGAGTGCCTCGTGCCCCTCCACCTTACTCACGAGGACCACGGCCTCCTCCTCTCGTTCAGTGGCCTGCGTCTGCAACGCCTTGATGGCAGCACCCTGAATCTCCAAGAACCTTTTGTTCGTTTCCTGCAGAGAGCTCAGTACCTCAGCCTTCAAATTTGCAAAACAGTGCAGGAGAGCAGCTTGCTGCTCCTGGGCCCACTGCTTCCACTCCTCTGGTGCTCCGCCGGCCGCCATCTTGGATTCCTTCTCCCGTTTTTTCTGGGGAGCTGCTGCCGTTTTTTTCCCCCTTTCCACTCCGAGTTCGAGTCATGAAATGCGGAGAAAGTCGATCAGCACACCTTCTCCCACCGGGAGACGTCGAAAAAATTCAATTTTGGGCTCTAAAAAGAGCCGAAAAGTCCGTTTGAAACGGGAGCTCCCAAATATGCGGCTTCCTACGTCATCGCCGCCACCGGAAGTCTATTTTAGTTTAGTTAATAGTGCTTTTAAGTCTGTGACAGTATAAACCTTAACATATGAAATCTTGTTGTGTTATCCTTTCAGCCATTAATTGGCTTGAATTTCTTTGTAAAGGTTGTTGATCTCTACGGGGATTGCAACATCTTTCTTTCAGAAGCAGAGAGGAAGTCGAGTTATCGTCAGTTGTGAATTGGGCCCAATTTATTTATCTAGAATTTTTTTAAAAATCACTTAATCATTGGAGGGCCAAACAACATAATTTGCAAAGGTCATAGAATTCAAAATGATTTGTGCCTTTGTTTTACAATACAGGAGGCAACCATTGTGGAGACCAACAGCCATGAAAAAATGGATTTTTACCATGGAAATATCAATTTTAACTTCAAATGAATATGAAAATACAAGTTAATGGTGAATTAAAAGAGAAGAGAATAGCTTTTACGTTCAAATTTGTTCCAATGAGTAGATTGAGTAATGAGGCTGAGACAGATTAAAGGTTTATGCTGAAGATTTGAAGATGCGTCACACTGCAATTAATGGGAAAAATTAGTATGATTTCATTAATGGGAAAAATCAGTATTACAGACAGGTTACTTACTCTATTGAAATTAATGTTTAGGGTGTCATATGGCTCGGGCTAGGATTGGAGCATGTGGTGATGAAATTATGTTTTTAAAAAAACTTTAGGATTTTGATATATTACTAGTGAATCTGTTGTGGTATTGCTCAAAGTGAGTTTATAACTGAAGATATGCTTATGACATGTGGGAATAACTTATTCTCACTGGATAAGTATGACTGAAAAAGCCAAAATCCATTTTTAATTAAATGGCATTCTAGACTTTTTTACTGATACTATGGGGACTGAATAGAGCCATAGAGTTATGACGGCACAGAGGAGGTAATTGTGCTCATCATTTTGTGAGAACTGTCAATGAATGGCCTTTCATTTATTACTGTTAATTTACTCATTTGTTTCATTTTTATCTTCATCTGTAAGGGGGGGGCCTAGTGGTGCAGTGGTAATATTCCTACCTCTGAGTTAGAAGCTTCAGGTTCAAGTCTCACTTCAGGATTTGATAGCCACAGAAGTTACATGTATAATGTGGCCAAACTAAATACTTCCAATATGCCTGATGATAGGTGCTCAGAGTGGGAGAGTTACTTTAGCAACCATTCAACAGAAGGCAATGGAAACCACTGAAGTACTTTGCCTTTCCTAATCATGGATAAATCTATTGGAAGTCCATGGTCACCAACACCCTATCAGGGCATGATACTTGAAGGAGCAATAATCATTTTTAACATCTTGTATGTAAGATGATCAATTGACAATTGATACCTGATATGTAGAGATACTGGTGAACGGGGCTTAGCTGCAGTTGGATGCAGTTCTGTACTTTGGTAACAATCAGGACAATTGGCCTTTGAGAACATGAAAGAGAGGTTTCAGTGATCTGCAGAAATAGGGTGAGGATCTTGGAGTTTGAAAATACTGCAATGCGGCTGCTAAGATTTGGCTACCTGGAGATCCTTTGATCTGGTATAACTGTGGAGAGGGAATAGCAGACTGTTCTACTTCTTTGCTGCATCATTGATCTGATGAAATGGCATCTTTCACAAGGCAATTACTATCTTATTGAATCCATATATTGCCAGCTGTGATGTAATAGGGAAGTCGAGAAATGGAAATGAGCAAATAGGGTTTTTATGGCACACGGTGAAAATGGTCATAAACAGAGATGGACCATCATAGACGTGGCAGAAATCGGACATCAGTTTCCTTGCTAAAAATCAGCATTTGTACTTGCTTTACTCTAAAGATATGAGGGCACTCCAAGCTATTGTTGTTTGCCATCATGCAGATCTTTGCAAAGGGCAGCAGTGGATATTATTGTAGGACTCCAGAAATTCAAAAACAAGGTGCCTCAACCTAAAATATCTTCCTGGAGCACGTTTGCGGCTCATAAAAAAGATAATTGAATTCCAAATTGAGGGTCTAAACCTAGAAGACCCATTTTGACAAATTATTGATGAAGCTAGAAGTTCAGAAAATATGCAATTTGAAACCAAACATCTTTCATCTGCAGCTTTTATCCATGGTACAGAGCAACATTTTTTTCATTTTCAGAAATTAGAATGAACCTGTAAGTACAACTCTTAATTTAAATTGTGGCAGCACAGTAGCACAGTGCTTCACAGCATCAGGGTCCCATGTTTGATCCCCGGCTTGGGTCACTGTCTGTACGGAGTCTGCACGTTCTCCCAGTGTCTGCGTGGGTTTCCTCCGGGTGCTCTGGTTTCCTCCCACAAGTCCTGAGAGACGTGCTGTTAGGCAATTTGGACACTCTGATTTCTCCCTTCGTGTACCCGAACAGGTGCCGGAATGTGGCAACTAGGGGCTTTTCACAGTGACTTCATTGCAGTGTTAATGTAAGCCTACTTGTGACAATAAAGATCATAATCTTTATTACATTTATTTTCTCCAAATTATTTGTTCATTTAAATGAAACATGCAAGAACGCCTCCTGCACTCTTTCAATCAAATTACTGGATAATTCGATATTTTGCCCAAATGACTGATTAAGGGAAGAAAACTATGATGTAATTAAACAAGCAATGATGATTAAACAATAAATTCTATCCAAATATTAGCGTGCTTCAGTTGGTACTTTTAACTCCAAGTCAGAAAGTTGTTGGTCCAAGCCTTTTTGATCATGTTGCAAAATCTGACCATTTTTTATATTGTTCTTTCTACTCAACTCCCTTGTTGGGGAGTTGTAAATAAAGTTGTTCAATAATGGTTGCTTACAGTGAATGCACATGGTGAGTTTTATCAGTGCAATACTCAACAAAAAGATGCAAGGCTGGAATGGGATTTTCTTCTTCATTTTATACGAGAAACCTCAAACTGAAGGACATTGTGACACATTTTTGAAACTCCTCGAGATGATCTTGAGCATAAGTTAGCAATTTCAAAGATTGCTCCATGTGCACATTGCATTCAGGCTCACAGTGCGTGAGCATGGCATGTAATTGAAAAAAATTACACTACTACAGGCATAGAACATAGAACAGTACAGCACAGAACAGGCCCTTCGGCCCTCAATGTTGTGCCGAGCCATGATCACCCTACTCAACCCACGTATCCACCTTATACCCATAACCCAACAACCCCCCCCTTAACCTTACTTTTATTAGGACACTACGGGCAATTTAGCATGGCCAATCCACCTAACCCGCACATCTTTGGACTGTGGGAGGAAACCGGAGCACCCGGAGGAAACCCACGCACACAGGGGGAGGACGTGCAGACTCCACACAGACAGTGACCCAGCCGGGAATCGAACCTGGGACCCTGGAGCTGTGAAGCATTTATGCTAACCACCATGCTACCCTCCTGCCGCAAGCATATTTAGGGACAATGGGGAACTTAACTTTTAAAAGGTCTCGTGTAATATTGAATGAAAGTTAAACATTTGACTGAAAGCGAATAAAGTAGGAGATGATAACAAAGCTTTGAATAATAATTATATTGGACTTGAAACGTTAACTACTTCTTTCTCCACAGATGCTGCCAGACCTGCTGAGTTTTTCCAGCACTTTGTTTCTATTTCAGATTCCCAGCATCTGCAGTATTTTGCTTTTATTTTAGGACAGGTTTTTCTCACCATGATGGGATGGGCGAGGTGCTATTCTAGATTCAGATTATGGCAAGATTAAGAATGAGATTGTATTGAGAATTGCATTTCATGACTGTTGTATGGCATCACAAATTAAAGAAACTCCTTTGTTACAGTGGGCATGGCATACATTTAAAAATCAACATGAGAGACATGTTTGCAGGAGGCCTAAAGAATAATACAATCCAAAAAAAGCTTTTGGGCAAAAGCAATAAGTTGACATGGAAAGGGGCCTGTGATGAGGCCACAGCCATAGAAATGGTGGAAATAAATTGTTGCTGATTGCAAGGGAAGCTGAGCCGTCAGCAGAGGCTCACCAGGTTTCAGCAAGATCTAGGCCAGGAAGCCATGGTCAGAGTCTCAGGGCTGGAATCTTCCACCCCGCCCGCCTTAAGAACGCCGCGGACAATGGAGAAGGCCATTGGCCTCGGGCAGGATTCTCCGGTCGCCGGGTGGATGGAGAATCCTGCTGACAGAACCAGAAATTTAAATGGTAACATTGCCATGATAGCTACCGATTATTTAAATTCTCCCATTCCCAGTCAAAGTGTTATGCCTGTGAGAAAGTCAGCCATGCAGGACTAGAGAAAACAATAATGCTCTGGGTTGTGATGAGCCTCTAGGTCACAGCCATACACCAGGTTGAATTTGAGATAGATCGAAAGCTAGTTAAGGCGTCTGGAAATGCTCAAAAGTGCTTCTGATAGATGTGGAAACAGAAGATGATTTTGGCAAGCAGGAAGACCAAGAGTTGTACTGAGTCAGAAAGCAAGAGCAACAACACATGAAAGATGAGAGTATTCAGCCTGAAAATAGAACTCCAGCTAAAATATCAGGAGCCAAAGGAGAAATGAAAGGGAGAGATGCACAGTTAGAATCAGAAAATAAAGGGCTGAATAGATTAGAAAGAAAAAGGGCAATTAAGGTGACGAGCAGTGGATGGGCCACACCCATTTTGGTAGTTTAAAGGGTCCACTCAGATTTATGGAGATTATAAGCAAATGCTAAATAAAATGATCAAGAATGATACACATCTCCTGTCAACAATGAAGATTGGCTACAGTACAAAACAAAAGGAAAGGTGTTTAGTAAGATGAACTTGTCAAATGCATATTTGCAATTAGATTTAACTGACAAAAGCAAGGAATGCTGATCATTCATAAACACTAATGGTTGTACCAGTTTGAAAAGTTACTACTTGGTCTGTCTACTGCAATATTCACGAACAGCAGGGATGAAATGGGAAGAAAGAAGTATGTAGCTTCTTTGATTACATTCTAATTAGCAATAAGGCAGAAAAAACACATTGTAGAGTTGAACCAAGTCTTAGATCAATTTCAATGGCATCAAAGCAAAAATCAGAATGTTACCTTATGGTGTTTAATGTTTATCCTTTCATGGAAAGTGGATGTCACCGTTGTGTCAGCATTTATTGCCCATCCCTAATTGCCCTTGAGAGGGCATTTCAAAGTCAACTACATTGTTCTGGTTCTGGAGTCACATGTAGGCCAGACCAGATATGGGCCACAGATTTCCTTCCCTAAAAGAACATTAGTGAACCAGCTGGGTTTTCATGGTCATCATTAGACTTTTAATTCCAGCTTTTTATTCAATTCAAAGTTCACCACCTGCCAAGGATTCAAACCCGTGTCCTCATAACATTACCCTGGGTTTCTGAATTACTAGTCCAGTGACAATACTGCCATGCCACCATCTCCCCCACCATGTTAGGTGCCACTGTGCTAAATGGGACAGATTTTGAACAGACCTAGCAACTCCAGACTGGGCATCCATGAGGCATTGTGTGCTATCAACAACAACAGAATTGTACTCAACCACGATTTGTAACCTCATATCCTGGCATATCTCGCACTCAATCCAACCCTGCTTGAATGAAGAATGCAGGAGGACATGCCAGGAGCAACACAGGGCATACCTGAAAATGAGGTGTCAACTTGGTGAAGCTACAAAACAGGACTATTTGCGTGCCTAACAGCATAAGTAGCATGTAATAGGTAGAGCCAAATGATTTCACAACCAACAGATCAGATTTAATCTCTGCAGTCCTGCCACATCCAGCCGTCACTGGTGGTGAACAATTAAACAACTTACTGAAGGAGGAGGACTCCATAGATAGCCCCATCCTCAATTATAGGGAATCTCAGAATATCAGCGCAAAAGGGAAGGTTAATGCCCTCACAACAATCTTTAGCTAGAATTGCCAAGTGTACGATCCATCTTGACCCCCTTCAGAGGTTCTCAGCATCACAGATGCCAGTCTTCAACCAATTCACTTCCCTCCACATGATATACAGAAACGACTGAAGACACTGGATACTGCAAAGGCTATAACTGGATGTGAAGATCCCACAATGGATCCCTGGCTTATAAGACCATCATTTTCATAAAATTAATAAAACATTGAGGAACAGAGTCACAGGACTGTTAATTAGTTTTAACAGTGGGGAAAAAACATTTATTAATCATGAAAAATTTGTTTGACGATACAATACGCCTTTACTCCCAATACACCTATAATCCCCCTGTAGTTTAACAAGTACTCACAGGTTTTAGGATCAACATGGAATACAAAGTATATCTTAATTTACAATGGTCTCATTCAGACAAAGTTCCTTTTAAGGACATAAGATGATTATGGGCAAATACACTCTTCATTCTGAACCCCTCCATTCTGAACTCCAAGTGAAAGTTTGGATGTCTCCTCAGAATCCCCCCACATGATTGTCACTTGGACTGTTTCCAAACTTCACTACCAAAAACACACTTTTAAAGGTAAAGTTGTCATAGTCCCAGATGACCATAATCTGCTTTTCCCTTTGAGGGGGAGAGCTAACTGATGGTGGTTCAACCCGAGGATCACCACACCTCAGGTGAGGGGCAAGGTTGAGAAAGCGGGCTTTTTAAAAAATATAAATTTAGAGTACCCATTTCATTTTTTCCAATTAAGGGGCAATTTACTGTGGACAATCCACCTATCCTGCACATCTTTGTGTTGTGGGGGCGAAACCTACGTAAACACGGGGAGAACTCCACAAGGACAGCGACCCAGAGCCGGGATTGAACCTGGGACCTTGCTGCCGCGGGGCAACAGGGCTAACTCACTGTGCCACCGTGCTGCCCAAGGCGGGCTTTCATGAATAACCTCAGCCGGTACGGGAATTGAACCCGCGCTGCTGGTGTCGCTCTGCATCACGATCCAGCTGTCTAGCCAACTGAGCTAAACCAGCGTCCTTTCCTTAGCAGTTTGTATTCTGAATTCGGACCAAGGTTTTCGAGGTGACACATTTAAACTAAGCTTTTGCTCCATTTTAAACAGTGAATCCAGTCCAGGATTTCACACCAACCTCTTTAGGATTTCTTTGTCTTGACGGATGTATAAACTGCTCACAATTGGATTAACCCTCTATTCCCAGACTGTATTAAAATGCCGTAGCAGTCCACTATAAATCAGGTCACTGCAAATGCCTCTTGTCAAATCACTTTGGGTTGGATTCTCTGGTTTCCCAGCCGAGTGTTTCTCAGCCATGCTCCATTCGCTGGTGGTGGGATTGTATTTTCCTGCCACTTGTCAATGGGATTTCCCATTGAAACTATCCCTCCCGTAGACGGGAAACCCGCTGGCGGGGGTACGCTGCAAGCAGGAAATGTGAATTGCAATGACCGGTGAATTCCAGCCTCTGCTTACTTTTCCTTGAATTCTTCGGAACAATAACTTGGTCTCTGTTCACTTAACTCCAGACTTCTTGGACAATTCTCTTAATTTCTCGAGTTTCCTTAACGAGCTGGACTTAATTTCCAGCATCTGTTTTCTTAACCATTACTCCATGGTATGGTTATTCTTCTAGCAAGACTCAAGAGAGATTTTGCCTCTTTAGCCTTCCAAAACCAACCACTTCTAACAGAGCTGTGAGAGCTGCCTTCTGTCTCACTACCAATCTCCAATTGCAATCAAATTAGCTAAATGAAAATTTACAGCTCCTCTACCTTACAAGGCCAATTAGTGTCTCACCAGTCTACTCTTGTTCATCAGTAAAGTGACAGAAGCAGTTATGGAATCAGTGAAGTGACAATAGTATCACCAAGTGATACTTGCTTAGCAAGGGGCAGCACGGTAGCATGGTGGTTAGCACAATTGCTTCACAGTTCCAGGGTCCCAGATTCGATTCCCGGCTTGGTTCACTGTCTGTGCGGAATCTGTACGTTCTCCCCGTGTGTGCGTGGGTTTCCTCCGGGTGCTCCGGTTTCCTCCCACAGTCCAAAGATGTGCAGGTTAGGTGGATTGGCCATGCTAAATTGCCCTTAGTGTTCAAAATTGCCCTGAGTGTTGGGTGGGGTTACTGGGTTATGGGGATAGGGTGGAGATGTGGGCTTGGGTAGTGTGATCTTTCAAAGAACCGGTGCAGACTTGATGGGCCGAATGGCCTCCTTCTGCACTATAAATTCTATGATAACCTTCTCACTGACATGGAGTTTGGGTTCTACCAAGGTCATTCAGTTCCTAACCTCATAACATCCTTGGTTTAAACATGGACAAAGGAACTGAATTCCAGAGATGAGGTGAGAGTGACTGCCCTCGACATCAAGGGAGATTTGACCGAGTATGGCATCAAAGGGCCCTAGAAAAATTGGAGTCAAGTCTAATCGGTGAAAACCCTCTGCTAGTTGGAGTTCCACCTGCTGTAGTAGGTTAATCATCCCAGTTCCATGACATCACTACACTTCATGATAGTGTCCTAGGTCTAAACCATCTTCATTAATGATCTTCCTTCCATCATAAGGTGAAAAGTGGGTATGTTCACTGATGATTTTGTTCAGCACCATTTGTGGCTCCTCAGTGAAGCAGTCCATGTCCAAATGCAGCATGCCCTGGACAATGTCCATTGTTGGTCTGACAAGGAACATTGGTGCCAGGCAATGACCATCTCCAACAAGAGAGAATCTAATCATCACCCTTTGACATTTAGTGGCATTACGATCACTGACCATCAATATATTAGGGGTTGCCATTGACCGGAAACTGAACTAGCCATATATTGCGGCTACACGAGCAGGCTGAGAATTCGGCAATAAGTAACTGACCTCCTGTCTCTCCCAAGCCTGTCCAACATCTACAAGGAACAGGTGAGGAGTGTGATGGAATACTCTCAACTTGCCTGGATTAGTTGAGCTCCAACAACACTCAAGAAGCTCGACACTATCCAGGACAAAGCACCCCTTCCATGAACATTCCCTCCCTCCACCACCGCAGTGGCAGGAGTGTGTTCTATTTATAAGATGCACTGCAGGAACTCACCAAGACTCTTTAGGCAGAACCCTAAAAACGCATGACGCTAACATCTAGGAGAACAAGGTCAGCAGATACATGGATATTCCAGCATGTTCCCCTCCAAGTCACTCACCATCCTGACTTCAGCGCAATATGCAACAGATTATCCATTATTCTGAGGTTTCAGGTGGACGTCAAAGATTCCACGGCTCTATGTGAATAGTTGCAGGGAGTTTACTAGGCAACATTTATTTTATGCAAAATATAAATCATTTGGTGATTTCTTGTTTATGCACAAATTTATTACATTTACCAGAAAGTAAAGCTTAGTTTAGTTCAAAAGTAATCCATCGGTTCTAAAGCACCTCATGATAAGGTATACTCTAATAGAAGTTTATTTTTATTCACCATGCTTGGTTTTAATTCCTTTCTCATACTCAATTGTTGTTCCTGCAGTGTGGTTTGTATTACTTCTAGTAAAACAGACACACAGCTTGGACTTTTTAAAGGGAAAAGTATATTAGGTTACTTGTCTTCTACCTAAATAGCTAAATAATCACGTCTTGATGGGCTGCTTGTAACCAGCAATTGATGTTGATGATGTCTTTAAAGTGCCCCTGATTAACCACACAGAAGATTGCTGGGTTACACAATGAAAATAAGTGCAACTGATGAACTGGTCCAACTAGGCATTCAAGAAGCAGCCTAATGCAGAAGACAAATGTTTAGATGAGATTGCTGACTGTGAACCACTCTTGGGTGTCCATATAAACAATTAACCTTTCATGCAGATGATCAGTTTATGCACCCATTAGAGAAGTTGATCCCTGTTAAAAGAAATATTCTTTGCAACAGACAGACAGTCTGATGTAGTGGTGGCGCCAAGTTAATTTGAGGGTACAGAGTGGCAAAGAAGCTAAAAATTACAGCTCTGAAGAAATAATTATTGGGGAATTAACAACTTGGTGTGGACACAGCATGTCTATTTTGAGGACAGGTCTTATTTTGCTCTTGATTCTTGGTACCGTCACTGACTGCATCACTGCGTGTTATTCAGTAGGTGTTCAAGGTTCGGCATACTTTAGCTTACTAATATATCATGTTAACAATTATCGGATGGATCAACTTACAAAAATAAGCATTGGAGATTAGCAATATAAGGAGTTCTATTTTTTGGAAATAGAAGTTCAAAATGTTTATTGGAACAAACAGTAAAACAGTTGAAAGAAATAAATGAAATGCAAAGCGCATGTTGTAATGTTCTAGTCGGATGGCCTGATTTATATTACAAGAACACATGTAGCTAAAGCTATAAATGATTTATTAACATTAACTGTGGGTCAACAATATACAAAACAACAGAAGAATAACAGTATAATCATGCAGAAGCAACCTCTCTTTGCCAGCTCTTTAGTCAGTCTGAGATCACCTAACATTCATTTATATACTAATGAGACTCCTCGTGGTCAGTCGGTGAATTATAACACAACCATGATATCACTACATCCCCTTTTCTTTGAAGGAATAAATGAATACATTATCACCATTCTTTTTCTTTACACAAACAATTGGGCTTCGGTTCTTCTATCTTTCTGATTACTCAGGCGAATCCTAAGAGGCGCAGGTACTCTTCTTGGCGCCTGTATCATAGGTTTTGCATCCTCTTTGAGTTGCATCTTGTAGGTGAATGACAGTGTACCAAAATCTGTGAACACATCACTGAATTTGCTGATAATGTTCTCAGAATCGTTGGAGTGTTGATCCGATCCTTTGTGAATGCTATATATCAACTGCACGAGACCTATTTCTTCACAGATCACCTGATAATGAATACAGGCCTTTGGATTTAATTGGTTAAAAATAAATTTAGAGTACCCAATTCATTTTTTCCAATTAAGGGGCAATCTAGTGTGGCCAATCTACCTACCCTGCACATCTTTGGGTTGTGGGGGCGAAACCCACACAAACACGGGGAGAGTGTGCAAACTCCACACGAACAGTGACCTAGAGCCGGGATCGAACCTGGGACCTCGGTGCCATGAGGCAGCAGTGCTAACCACTGCGCCACCATGCTGCCCTCGACATAATAGAGAATAGGATGAAATAAACTGTGTTTTTCACCACTACACTCAGGTCACAAGCACCATCACATTTAATGCTTGAACCATTATAATCTCTCAGATATTTTGTGATTTCTTCGAATCAGCTGAATTTTTAGATTTTTTAAATTAGCCATGCTAATTAAATTGGCTTTGGAACCAGTGTCTAACTTCAATTGGACCACTGTACAGTTCACTTCAAGTGGTAGCAGCCATTTGTCCTCATCAACCGCATTTATTTTAAATGGAGCATCAGTTTGTATTTTTTTTAAGTGCTGGAGAATTGTTTGATGTCTCCAAAAGATTATTCTTCTGTTATTACTCCAACAAATAATGATGTTTCATCACTGGAGACTGTATCTTCCACTGTGCTGACTGATCTGGGACGAGCTTAGAGTAACAATTCAGAGCAAAGTGATATTTTTCCTTTGCATCTGGAACAAACGCTGGACACTGCTTTAATTTGTGTCTTTGACCACATCTTTTACACAGAAATACTTTGCCCTGATCTTTAACCTGTATGTTGGAGTGCGAGGAGCTGCAGGAAATTTCTCACTTTTTTTGGAAGTTTACCACCTTTTTGGAAAAAGGGCAGCAACTGGAGTGTTTTCCTCCAAGAAGACACGATAGCACAAGTGGCACGGTAGCAGAAGTGGATAGCACTGTGGCTTCAAAGCGCCAGTGTCCCAGGTTCGATTCCCCGTTGGGTCACGGTCTGTGCAGAGTCTGCACGCTCTCCCCGTGGCTGCGTGGGTTTCCTCCGCGTGCTCCGGTTTCCTCCCACGGTCCAAAGACGGGCAGGTTAGGTGGATTGGCCATGATGAATTGCCCTTAGTGACCAATAAGGTTATGAGGGATTATTGGATTACGGGGATAGGGTGGAGGTGAGGGCTTAAGTGGGTCAGTGCAGACTCGATGGACCGAATGGCCTCCTTCTGCACTGTATGTTCTATGTTAAGACGCTGCCATTACTGAGAACCATTTTAGAATGCTGTGCTCCTAGCTCGTGAGCCTGACAAATCTTAACTGTTTACAAAGAAAAGTACAGCACAGGAACAGGCTCTTCGGCCCTCCAAGCCCGTGCCGACCATGCTGCCCGACTACACTACAATCTTCTACACTTCCTGGATCCGTAACCCTCTATTCCCATCCTATTCATGCATTTGTCAAGATGCCCCTTAAATGTCACTATCGTCCCTGCTTCCACCACCTCCTCCGGCAGCAAGTTCCAGGCACCCACTACCCTCTGTGTAAAAAAACTTACATCGTACATCTATTCTAAACCTATGCCCCCTAGTAATTGACCCCTCTACCCTGGGGAAAAGCCTCTGACTATCCACTCTGTCTATGCCCCTCATAATTTTGTAGACCTCTATCAGGTCGCCCCTCAACCTCCATCGTTCCAGTGAGAACAAACCGAGTTTATTCAACCGCTCCTCATAGCTAATGCCCCCCATACCAAAGACAGCTCCGATTCCCTCAGCAACCGTTCCCTCAACTTATTTTCATTCACACCAAACACAATCTGGTCCCGAAGGATGGAAGATTCCATGGCACAAAAATTACAAGACCTAGTTTTCAACCAGATCACAATTTCAGTGAATAGGACAAGTTAGGTTTGTTTATTGCATGCGAGTAGAAAAGTTTGTAAAATAATTTGAGGCGTGATTTCAAATTGATACTGGTGCATAGATTGCTGAAGTAAGCAGAATGTGCAGTAAGTGTTCATAGAATCGGGCTGCTTAGTCAGAGGAATAAAGCACACATTTCAAGAAATTATTCTGAGTAAGTACTGCGTGTTTGTTTGGTCCCATTGGAAGTGCATTTTGTAAAATACTAGTCAGCATGTTATAAGAAAGACACTCAACAACTGGCCAGGTAAACTGATAGGCACCAAAAATTATGAGAAGCTGCACGAATGGCGAGTGTTAACACCAGAGAAATCTTCAGGGTCATCTTACTGCAGTATTCAAGGACCCAAGCATACAGACAAGATACACATTTTGGGTTCAATTTAACAGAACAAATTGTGCCATTTCGACCACGATTTCCTGGGTGTTTCCTGATGATCGCCCCGGCGAGATTGGGGCCAGTATTTAACGGCATTTAGTGCTGAAAATGAGCCCCCACAAGCTTCACGCAGGTACTAGCTGTCTCACCAGCTGATTCGCCAGATGTGCGACCGGCAGCTCCCCGCTAGCAAGGGGGAGCCGCTTTTAAATGCTCCCTTACAGCTCATCCCCGTCAGCACAAAAGCATGGCACCATGTAGACCTGCTGCACGCTTTGGGGATGCCAACCTAGCCAGGCTTCTGGACGCTGTGGATGTGAGACGGGACATCCTGCTCCTCCGGGGAGTCGGAGGACCTGCAGCAGGGCTGTCAATGCCACCTGGGAGGCAGTGTTAGCGGCCGTCAGTTCAGGCAGCGTGGCCAAGAGAACCGCGATACAGTGCAGGAGCAACTTCCATCGAGCCTCAAGGGTAGGTTAATACAGGCCCCCGAGCAGCAGTTCCGCCTGCCACGCCCCTGATTTCTGACCCCCCTCCTTCCCGCCCCCAACAGGTCAGTGGCTGGCATCTTGCATCCTCCCCACATCCGATCGCTGCGCCTGTGCCCTGGCACAGCACACGTGCCCACACATGCCACCTGCCATAGACCCCCCCTAATGCACCAAACACACAGCTCACTATACCCCCTTCTATCCCCGCAGGAGAGGTTAGCCCAGAATAGGCGTGAAAGGGCTCGGACGAGCGGTGGAGTTCCAGATGCCAGAGTCCTCATTCCCTATGAGGGACAGGCCCTGGAGATCGCAAGGTTGATCGAGGAGACAGCAGTCACCAACAGAGGTTGGCAAGCGCCGCAGAGGTGAGGATCAACTGTCCCTTCACCCAGATGACCTGCCTCTAGTGAGTTGTTCAAGTCAGACAACGTGTTCCTTCCCTCTCACTGATCACATGTCCATTCTCTCGCAGGATCTCCACCTGATGGGGCTGGGCCATCTGGGGCCACGCCCCTCCCCCGCTGCCATCCAAGAGAACAGCTTGGAGGGGAACTCGGAGGAGACCACTATTAATAAGTCACAGCTGTCATCCCCATCTTCCAACAGCGCAGAGACACACACCTCAGTGGACGACACTAGCGGACAGGCCTCTGGGGCACAATCTAGTGAGCACTACACAGATGCTGATGCTTATCAGGTGGAGGCAGGAACATCCGAGGAAGTCAGCAGTCGGAGGTCTGCTGGATCCACGGACTCAGCTGAGTTCCAGTCAACTGCCGCGCCTCTGGGCAAGGGCATCTGGTGCAGACACTAGGGCACAGCTGTGAGATTCAAGAATGGATGTCAGCGACACTCCGGCGAGTGCATAGCCAATTAGAGGAGTTCCAAAGGCTACGGGCGCAGGAGATGGCGCCGGCAATGCGTGTCACTGAGGCCAGAGTGGCGACTGCAGTGGAAAGGCTGGAGCATGACTTTGAGTGATGGTGTCAAAGGCGTAGCTCAGTCTGTGACAACCTTGGCTGAGGACCTCAACATCATGTCCCAGTTGATAAGCGATATGTCCCAGGTTGACATTGCCGAGATACTCAGAGCATGTCCTAGTCACTGAAGAGCATCACTGAGGGCATCAACACCGTGGTGCAGTCAATGGGGAGCCGCCAGTTCATTCCAGCTACTCTTCCGTCCCATGGAGTCCCCCAGGGCGCGACAGGCACTGTCTGGAAGGAGAGCATTCTGGAGCCCACTCCGGTGCCTACCACCAGGGAGACAAGTCTTCACATCACCAGAATCCCCCCCCCGCCCCACTTCCTGGCAGCAGCGAGTCTCAAAGTCAGCAGGCAGAACAGGGTGGCACGGCGATGGCAGTGGCAATGGTAAGTCATCCAGGGTACTCAGGCTCCAGGCCCTCCAAAGGACGAGGCCTCAGGGTGTGAAGAGCAGCAGGCTCCTCCCCCCCCCCCCCCCCCCCCCCCCCCCAGGCGCAGTTGTCCAAGATCAAGAGATGCAGGCCCTGTTCAGAAGATGGATGTGAGCACACTATCAGCAGAAAGACAGGAGTCAGACTTTGGCAGAAACTGAGCAGCACCAGAGCTTACCTCATTGCGGGTATCATCACTCTCCTGCCTTGTATAGTGACCCGCTGATGGTGCTGACACAGGCCCATCACCCTGGAGTGGTGTTACACAGACCCTCACAGGGTGGGACCGGGTGGTTGGGGGTTTTCCGCTTCGTTCTCCGCACTGCCGTCATCAGCCAGAACCTCAGCAGGTACCCCTTATTCCCCAAAAGCCAATCCGTCATCCTGTGGTGGTCCTCCAAGACACTGGGATCTCAGAGTGTCCCAGGACTTAGCTGTCATGTACGATCCCGGGGAAGCCTGCATATACGTGCATGATCCGGAGGTGGTTGTTGCACACGTGTTGAACATTCAGAGAGTGAAACCCCTTCCTGTTAATCAAGGGCGCTCATTGATGCCCTGTGCACAAGGCGACATGCGGGTTATCTATTACCCCCTGGACCTGGGACTTTTCAGTGATAGTGGGGAATCCTGCTGCCTGAGTATCTTGATGGGCTAGGTCGGCTCAAAGTTGATAACTGCACGGTAGCACAGTGGTTAGCACTGTTGCTTCACAGCGCCAAGGACCCAGGTTCAATTTCCGGCATGGGTCACTATCTGTGTGTAGTCTGCACGTTCTCCCCGTATCTGCGTGGGTTTCCTCCAGTGCTCCGGTTTCCTCCCACAAGTCCCGAAAGACGTGCTGTAAGGTAAATTGGACATTCTGAATTCTCCCTCTGTGTAACCGAACAGGCGCCGGAGTGTATTGACTAGGGGATTTTCACAGTAACTTCATTCAGTGTTAATGTAAACCTACTTGTGACATTAATTAATCAAGATTATTTCTGGCTTTGACCAGGATACCAGTTATTTTTTTCAGGGAGTACTAATTGCTGATACTTGAAGAAATTGAAAAATAGTAACAAGAACGTATGGATATTTGTATATACTCATACTGACACTTCGCTAATGTGTCACTGATTCTGATTTTTAGCTCTTGGGAACCAAAGAAACTTCAGTCATGGAGATAAGTTTCAGTAAACTTCAGAAATATATCAATGATGTGAAAGGAGAAGTGATTTAGTCCCTCATGCAGGCTTCTCCACAGGCCAAGTATAGTCTATCCGATTGTGAATTTAATTCCAATTATTTATTCCCCAGAAAGAGTATAGGGGGATAAACTGGATCTTGCTTCACCTGTGTTTTGCTGAGTCTGCTTTGAAGCCATCTGACCAGGAGCGGCAGCACAAGTGAGACAGAGTCAACAAACCTGAAGTTGCCTCAAGAAAAAGTAGGCTGCAGATGGCCCAACACCACTGCCAGACCTCAACCACAGAGGAGCAGTGCATGAGCTGCCTCAAGTTCACAAGGGTAGGGGTCACAGAGATGTGTCCCCTGTTGAGCATGAACTTGAGCCTCAGGCTAAAGCATTGACAGCACCACCTCTGGCTACAAAGGTCATTTGTGAGCGGAATTTCAATGCCTCATGGTTGTTCCCAACTGCAAAAGGTGCCATCAACAAAGTCACCCCATTTACAGTGAGTTGGTGCATCAGGGATTTCACTGATGATCTCCATTCCAGGAGGAACAATGCCACCTCTTTCCCCATTATCCAAGTGAAGCAGAACAACAGAGCTAGGCACTTGGCCAGAGTTGCAGGTTTCCCACAAGTGCAAGGGACAATTAATTGCAGCCACATCACAGCATCTATGTCAACAGCACAGATTCCAGTCCCTCAACATGCAGATGATATGTGTTGACAGGCAACAGACCATGCAGGTCAATTCTCCATTGTTGTATACTCATAACAGGGGCAGCTATAGCTGCTGCCTGTCTGTCCTATCAAACACTTCTGTCTGCAATTCACGCTGCCTAGGAAAGGCAACCAGCATAATTAAGGACCCCACGTACCCCGGACATACTCTCTTCCACCTTCTTCCGTCAGGAAAATGGCACAAAAGTTTGAGGTCACTGTGGTGAATGTAGTCACCATAATGCATGCATGATACCATAACCTGGGACCTATGACTTGGAAGTGATGATATGAACTGCTTCCAGGTACTGTACTGTAACGCTGGTATGGCTCCTCCTCTGGCTCCGCCCAGACCGGGGCCATATTTAGGCTGGCCTCTTGTGGGCGGCATTCATCTGTACTACTGACTCTGGCTAGGCACGTTCATGACAAATAAAGCCTACTATTCACTTGCTCTCTCTGCCTCACTGTGAATTGAAGGTATATCAGTCATGTACCAACCGACTCAAGAACAGCTTCTTCCCTGCTGCCATCAGACTTTTGAATGGACCTACCTCGTATTAAGTTGATCTTTTCTCCACACCCAGCTATGATTGTAACATTACATTCTGTTGTCTCTCCTTCCTTCCCTATGTACAGTATGCGTTATCTGTATAGCATGCAAGAAACAATACTTTTCATTGTATACTAATACATGCGGACAATAATAAATCAAATCAAAGACAGCGCCCTCTTCTTGGTTTATGCTGAAGGCCACTTTAAATCCCTTTGACTGTGAGCAGCCCCTAGCTGTACAGCTGAAGGCTATTGCTGACAACGAACTGGCATTGTCAGTTGTCAGACGAGTGTTATGGCCTAGCATTCCAATCAAACTGTGAAGCCTGGACACGTTCCCTGAATCCTGGAGGTGTCAGCACCAGAGAGGTAGCGGCCAACAGTCAGACACTCAGGGCTTCAGCACTGAGGATATCCCCCTGACCAGAGGGTGAGCGTGTGAATCAGGGCTAGGCATCTGAGCTCGGTTTCCCTAATGTTCCCGGCAGGGGTCTGAGATTTAGCAGTCCCTGCTGTGGCCGGGGCTGAGTGTGCAGAGCCAGATTCTCAACTGGCTCAGTGAATGACACTCTGAGAGAAGGCGGAACACGCAAGGGTGGAAGAGGATTGGAGGATATGAGGGTCCCGGGGTGGAAGCCCGAACTGATTGTCGGTTTCTATCCTTCTCCAATTCCTGACAGATACCACAATGGATGGTGTTGTTGACCATGAGTGGCACCCCATGTGCAGGGGACGGTCCCAAACCCTGAAGTCCCGGCCGCCCGTCAGGTCAATGAGGGACTCAGAGTGGGGCAACAACCCAAGATGTACAGGCATCATTGGCCATACGAGGAGATAGAACATAGAACATTACAGCGCAGTACGAGCCCTTCGGCCCTCGATGTTGCGCCGACCCGTGAAACCATCTGAAGCCTATCTGACCTACACTATTCCATTTTCATCCATATGTCTATCTAGTGACCACTTAAATGCCCTTAAATTTGGCGAGTCTACCACTGTTGCAGGCAGGGCGTTCCACACCCCTACTACTCTCTGAGTAAAGAAACTGCCTCTGACATCTGTCCTATATCTACCACCCCTCAATTTAAAGCTATGTCCCCTCGTGTTGGTCATCACCATCCGAGGAAAAAGACTCTCACTGTCCACCCTATCTAACCCTCTGACTATCTTATATGTCTCTATTAAGTCACCTCTCAGCCTTCTCCTCTCTAACGAAAACAACCTCAAGTCCCTGAGCCTTTCCTCGTAAGACCTTCCCTCCATACCAGGCAACATCCTAGTAAATCTCCTCTGAACCCTTTCCAAAGCTTCCACATCCTTCCTATAATGGGGTGACCAGAACTGCACGCAGTACTCCAGGTGCGGCCGCACCAGAGTTTTGTGCAGCTGCAGCATGACCTCGTGGCTCCGAAACTCAACCCCCCTACTGATAAAGGCTAGCACACCATATGCCTTCTTAACAGCCCTATTAACCTGGGTGGCAACTTTCAGGGATTTATGTACCTGGATGCCGAGATCTCTCTGTTCATCTGCACTACCAAGAATCTTGCCATTAGCCCAGTACTCTGCATTCCTGTTGCTCCTTCCAAAGTGAACCACCTCACACTTTTCCGCATTAAACTCCATCTGCCACCTCTCAGCCCAGCTCTGCAGCGTATCTATGTCCCTCTGTAACCTATAACATCCTTCAGCACTATCCACAACTCCCCGACCTTCGTGTCATCTGCAAATTTACTAACCCATCCTTCTACACCCTCTTCCAGGTCATTTATAAAAATTACAAACAGCAGTAGCCACAAAACAGATCCTTGCAGTACACCACTAGTAACTGAACTCCAGGATGAACATTTGCCATCAACCACCACCCTCCGTCTTCTTTCAGCTAGCCAATTACTGATCCAAACCACTAAATCACCTTCAATCCCATACTTCTGTATTTTCTGCAATAGCCTACCGTGTGGAACCTTATCAAACACCACATCAACCGCTTTACCCTCATCCACCTGTTTGGTCACCTTCTCAAAAAACTCAATAAGGTTTGTGAGGCATTACCTACCCTTCACAAAACCGTGTTGAGTATCGCTAATCAACTTGTTCTTTTAAAGATGATTATAAACCCTATCTCTTATAACCTTTTCCAACATTTTACCCACAACCGAAGTAAGGCTCACAGGTCTATAATTACCAGGGTTGTCTCTACTCCCCTTCTTGAACAAGGGGACAACATTTGCTATCCTCCAGTCTTCCGGCACTATTCCTGTCGACAAAGACGACATAAAGATCAAGGACAAAGGCTTTGCAATGTCCTCCCTGGCTTCCCAGAGAATCCTAGGATAAATCCCATCTGGTCCAGGGGACTTATCTATTTTTACACTTTCCAAAATTGCTAACACCTCCTCCTTGTGAACCTCAATCCCATCCAGCCTGGTCGACTGTACCTGAGTATTCTCCTCGACAACATTGTCTTTCTCCAGTGTAAACACTGACGAAAAATATCCATTTAACGCTTCCCCTATCTCCTCTGATTCCACACACAACTTTCCACTACTATCCTTGATTGGCCCTAATCTTACTCTAGTCATTCTTTTGTTCCTGACATACCTATAGAAAGCCTTAGGGTTTTCCTTGATCCTATCCGCCAACAACTTTTAATGTCCTCTCCTCGCTCTTCTTAACTCTCACTTTAGGTCCTTCCAGGCTAACTCGCAAGTGCCCTAGTGAGCCTTCATGTGCCGCAGGAGACTCCATATCAACAAAGAGACGGTGCAGCACATGTGCTATGTTCTTGCTGCCTTGGCACCCCGTGGTGGAGGAGGATGGACACTTCCGGTGGCCGTGAAGGTCACCACAGACCCTTTTTGCCTCCGGTTCATTCCAGGGCTCGAGCGGGGACTTGTGCGGCATTTCACACTCTACACCCCACAAATACATCTGTGAGGTCACGGATGCCCTGTATGCCGCTATGCTACTGTGCCGGCCTTTCTTAAATACAATTCCAAAAATCTATATCTCTTCCTCAAGTAACATTGAGGCACCTGCTAGACTACATCAACAAGACACCAAGCCTAAAACTATACACATAATATATATATCCTAATCAGGCACTTTTACCTTACTTCAGTGTCTGGAACTGCCCTACCTACTAAATGTCTCAAGACTAAGCGCCATGACATTTTGGCAAATTGACAAATATTGATATATGGCATGGTGAGTGTTGTGAACAACACTTCAAAGGTCTGGCTGGAAGATCATCAGAGAGCTGTCCTGCCAAGGCTGTGAATTAAACTCTATTATGGTATTAACAGTATGAGTTCATAACTGTAACATGAGATACATGATACTGACACAACTTGACAAGAATCAAATATATCCTGTTTCCTTCAATTTGTTTTGAATCTGCCTCTGTGAAGCCCTTTGCAATGTATTATTACATGGTGCTATACAAGTTGTTGTTGTTGAGCACAACTTCCATTTGACAATTATTCATGCTTACATGAATGAAACTGGCTTCCTGGTCCCATAATCATAGACCTGGGATGTACAATTCTACTTTGAGACAAGGGGGTTTATTCACTTATGTAATTTTATTGAATCTTAGCTCCATGCTATTTCTTTCATATGAAGCTTTATGTGAGCAAGCCACAGATTTCAGTATGATCTTCACATCTAATGGTGGCTTGTCCAGTCTTGTGATGGAATGAAAAAGTGAAAGCCATTGTCTTCTCCATGTGACTTGATGTTTTCCAGACCAGTCACAGAGATCCAATGTCAACCAACTTTACACATCTGCATAGCATTGGAAAAATGTCTGATGTCCTCATGGGCGCCAGAGCCCATCAGCCCTTTAGATTTCCATGGGACTCACCTCAAATTCTAAACTCCCATCTGCTTGAGCATGTTATTCTTGACCACCCCACGCCACCGCCAGGTGTGTTGTCTCTGGGACTATGACTGATGTCCGCTGTTCATCTGTACTGCACCACATATTGCTACATCCTGCAACTAGCCTTATTAAGCATGTGCAGCATATGCTACACATCCGGATCACACCTCAATTCAGGATAATCTCTGCAGAAACCTCCACCAAGTTGGACACCTGGCAGTTGACTAAACACGTCATGAGTTGACAGTTTGTGAAATCACATGCAATGTTATAACTCTAGTGAAGATCATATAAATGTAATGTTTCAACTCAGATTTGCACTCTTAATGCAGGTTTTTAAGTTCAAAGAAAGGATTACTTTGATCTTGTTTCAAGTGCCTGTCAATAACTTTTAACAATTATTAAGAGGCAAAGAAACAACTGCTAAGGAAAAGCAGATGTACTCTAACCTTCCAATGCATTTCTATTTTCTCTGAGCATCAGCAGTCATTAGTTTTCACTATGATCTGCGACAAACTTTGGAAAAGGGTAAATTTGTGGCAGTATTATCAGATAAATGTTTAACATGTTAATATGACATTCTTTCTCTTTGACCAAGACCTTAATCCATTTAAAATTAACAAGCTGGTGCCTGCATTAAAATAGCTAATAGAGGGATATCAGAGAACTTGTAAAGCATTGCTTTTGCCAAATCACCAACAGTAATTTCTGGCTGCTGTGCATAAATGATAAATTCATTCAAAATTCATGAAATAATTTCCAAAAAGTTGCCATTATTTATCAAATATATAAAATTTGACTTGTATCTTAGTTGCCAAAATGTTTTCAATATCTGCATTTTGCAGTGCTGCCAAGTTACTCTTGTGTAATACTCAAGGCCATTACAAACATATCTACACAGTCTTTAAATAGATTCCTTAATACAATTTTATTATACAAGTAAAATAAACAATTGACATTTTAATTTTTTCCATCAGAAATAGTTATACCTTGTGTATTAAGCACTTACTTTCAAAATAAAAAATGAAAATATATGTACCATTCATGAAGTATGTTTTATAGTTGTCAGATCAGAGCCCAACGGTCCAAAACAAAAGGGATACATACAGCTAATCAAAGATTAAATTTAAAAGCATACAACATTAACAGCATAACGGCATGTTTTGCAATGAAAGCAAAATGTAAATGTATCAGTAAAATTATATGGTATCCTTTCCTATTTCCAATAGTTCCCATCATTTTATCTAACGGTGAAACAAAAATTAAAATCTTCTTTCTCTATGAAATATATTAATAATGTATGACTTAACCTGCCTAATCCCTATATACCATATTGATTGCTAAACTCTTGTTGTTCAATAGCGTTAAACCACAACATGAAACTTATATGATTTGTCAAAGAGTTATATAAAACTACTCCATCAGTTTTCAGTTATTTATTTACAGTTTGAAATGAATATACTTAATGGGCATTTTGCAGAACTAATCTATGCAGATTTACAGACTTTGACATCAAAAACACAGAGGTTCGAGCAAGCTTAAAAGACCCAAAGTAAGCCCATTGTTCAGATAAATTATATCCACCCGAGGGTAGCAAAAGAAATTAGTGATTACATTTGCAGAATGGTGACAATCATCATGAGGGAATGCCAGATTGTTGGGAAATATGGATAGCACAGTAGTTAGCTCTGTTGCTTCACAGATCCAGGGTCCTAGGTTCGATTCTCGACTTGGGTCACTGTCTGTGCAGAGTCTGCACGTTGTTCCCGTGTCTGTGTGGGTTTCCTCCAGGTGCCCCGGTATCCTCCCACAGTTTAAAGGTGTGCAGGTTAGATGAAGTGGCCATGCTAAATTGCCCTTAGTGTCCAAAAAATGTTAGGCGGGGTTACTGAGTTACGAGGAAAGGGTGGAGGTGTGGGCTTGGGTGGGGTGCTCTTTCCAAGGGCCAATGCAGACTCGATGGGCTGAATGGCCTCCTGTACTGTAAATTCTATGATCACGAGATTGGAAACAAGCTAACAAAGTAATATTCAAGAAAGGTTATTGCACGTTCTTGCGTAATAATTGTAGGGATCAGAGTGAACTTGAGGACTCGACAATAACCTAATTGTAACAGTGTTGGAAGGGTGAGACCCTGCCGACCTAAACGCTTAGATATTTCTGAGGAAGTGATACTCCATTGACAATGGAAAGCTATATGACAACTTCATTTCCAAAATGTATTTGATAAAGTTCATTGATAACTGAAATTGAAAATTGATAATTAAATCTGGATATGGATTAGAAACTCTTTGAAATGATTAACAAAAATACTGAACAGAAGGACCATTTAACCCACTGCGGCTATGCCAGTTCTAATGAAAAAAAGCTATCCAATGCTTTATTCATTCATAGGATGTGGTTATCAATTGCTAGGCCAGCATTTGTTGCCCATCTCTAATTACCCTTGAGAAGGTGGCGGTGAGCTGTCTGCTTGAACTGCTGTAGTCCATGTGGTGTAGGTACACCCACAATGCTGTGAGGGAGACGGTTCCAGGATTTGGACCCCGTGAAAGTAAAGGGATGGTGCTAAATTCCCAAGATAGGATGGTGTTTGACTTGGAGCAGTATTTGCCAGTGGTGAAGGCAGTGAATGTTTACGATGGTGCATGCGATGCCAATCAAGCGGGTTGCTTAGTCATGGATAGTGTCAAGTTTGAGTATTTTTGGCGCTGCGTTCATTCAGGCAAGAGGGGAACATTCCATTACACTCCTCTTTGGCTGTGTAGATGGTAGATAGGCTTTTGACAGTCAGAAGGTGAGGGACTCACTGCAGAATTATCAGCCTCTGACTGGCTCTTGTAGCCACAGTATGAAAGGTCACATTAACTCAGTACAGCTAGCTGTATTAAAGTTGATAAGGATCAAGGACCGGATGAGTTGCATCCAAGGATACTGAGGGAAGTGCGAGCGGAAATTGCAGAGTACTGGCCATAAGTTTAATCTTCCTTAGACTCAGGAATATTGCCAGAGGGCTGGAGAATTGTAAATGTTATACCCTTGTTCAACAAAGGATGTAAAGATAAGCCCAGCAACTGCGGACCAGTGAGTTTAACTATTTCAATACAGTTACAAATTCACTGAGTGACAGGAAATAAAGCAAAGGTGAAAGGCTACTTTTCTGACTGCAGGAAAGTTTATGGTGGATTTCCCAGGGATCGGCGTTAGGACCCCTGCTCTTCTTGATCTCTATAATGATCGAGAACATGTTGCACAAGGCACAATGTCAATAGCTGTGGATGATAAGAAACTTAGAAGTATTGTGAACCATGAGGAAGATAGTGCAGAACTTCAAAAGGCCAGACAATTTGGTGGAATGGGTAGATTAAATTAATGTGAAGTGATTCATTTTGGTGGGAAGAGTACAGAGACAATAAAAGGTACATTTCTTAAAGGGGGGCAGGAGCAGAGGGACGTTGGTATATATGTGCATAAATTATTGAAGGTAGCAGATAGATGGAGGGAGTGATTAACAGAATGCCCTGGACTTTATTTTTTTTTAGAAAATATTCTATTGAGGCATTTATAAGTTTAACACTTTTCAACAATAACATCCAACAGAACCCACAACAAAAGAACCACCATTCCCCCAAACACAAGCCCCAACCAACATGGTTTATAAAAACACACCGCCAGCCCTTCCCGGCCCTCACGCCATTGGTTTGCCTACCCTTATTCATCACTTCCATGCCTTCCTTTTACGCCCCCCCCCCCACCGACAGTCTAATTTTTCTCGAAGAAATCGATGAATGGCTGCCACCCCCAAGCGAACCCCTGTTAACGAACCCCTCACGGCGAATTTCATTTTCTCCAGCCTGAGAAATCCCGCCACGCTACTAACCCAAACCCCCGACCTCAGGGGCTCTGAGTACCTCCGTCACAGTAAAATCCGTCTTCCAGCCACCAGGGAAGCAAAGGCCAAAACGTCAGCCTCTTTCCCCCCCTGGGCTCCGGGGTCTTCCGACACTCCAAAAATCGCCACCTCTGGGCTCGGAGCCACCCTCCCTTTCAGGACCTCTGACATGATATCCGCAAATCCCTGTCAAAAGCCCCTCAGCCTCGGACATGCCCAGAACATGTGTACATGATTCATAGGATTTCCCCCACATCGCCCACACTTGTCCTCCACCTTTTTGAAGAACCTGCTCATCAGGGCCACGGTCAGATGGGCCCAGTGGACCACCTTGAATTGGATCAGGCTGAGCTTGGCAAACGACGAGGATGTGTTAACTCTCCGCAGGGTCTTCTCCCACAACCCAGTTCCCAACCTCTCCCCCCAATTCTTCTTCCCACGTTCTCTTCGCAGGGAGGAGCGGGAGCGACGTAGACCAGAAGGGTTGCCGGGAAGGTAAGAGTTTTGTTTAAATTACTTACCTGTCGACGCCAGCGGCCTTTTCTTTGCAGGGAGGAGCGGGAGTAGCAGCGGAGGTGACGAAGACCAGGAGGGCGGGGTGCCGGGAAGGTAAGCGTTTTGTTTAAATTACTTACCTGTCGACGCCAGCGGCCTTTTCTTCGCAGGAAGGAGCAGGAGCAGGAGCGGAGGTGATGTAGATCAGGAGGGCTGCCGGGTAGGTAAGTGATCCTATATATTTGGGCGGCGGTTAAACCCGAGACACTACACGTGTAGTGTCTCCCACCCGCCCTCCTCCTCTAACCAATTTGATAAGGTAAAGTTTTTTAAACTCTTATTTGGTATAAGTTTATTATTGAGTATTATAGTAGTTGAATTAAGCTTTTATTTATCAGAGAAGTACTAGAAATTATTTAACATAAATTTGTAAACGTTAATTAAATAAGTAGAGATGGCTGGACAGGTGATGTGTTGTAGCTGTATGATGTGGGAGCTGGTTGATCCCATTGTGAACGGCAGTGACCACATCTGCAGCAAGTGTTGGTTGCTGGAAGAACTCCGGATCAGAATTGATGATCTGGAGTCTGAGCTTCAAACTCTGCGGCACATCCGGGAGGGGGAGAGTTACCTGGACGTTTTGCTTCGGGAGGCAGTCACACCCGGTAGATTAAGTAATTCAAATTCAGTAAGTGTTCAGGAAAAACAGGGTGTGATTGTAAGTGAGGCAGGTAGGGGGATTCAGAGTTCAGGAGTGCAGGAGCCTCAGCCCTTGACCTTGTCCAACAGGTATGAGATTCTTGCTCCCTGTGCAGATGAGGAAAAGGGCTGTGGACAGGATGAGCCAGCTGACCATGGCACCATGGTGCAAAAGGCCATTCAAGAGGGGGGAGCAAAAAGACAAGTAGTTGTTTTAGGGGATTCTATAATTAGAGGGACAGATAGTATCCTTTGCAAGCCGGATAGGGAGTCCCGCATGGTGTGTTGCCTGCCCGGTGCCAGGGTGCGGGACATCTCAGACCAGCTTGAAAGGATACTGGAGCGGGAGGGGGAGGATCCAGTTGTTGTGGCCCACGTTGGGACTAACAACATAGGCAAGGCTAGGGTGGAGGACCTGTTTGGGGATTATCAAGCTAGGAAGGAAATTGAAGAACAGGTCCTCGAGGGTCATAATCTCCGGATTACTGCCCGAGCCACGTGCTAATTGGCATAGGGATAAGAAAGTTAGGGAAGTAAACACGTGGCTAAGGGATTGGTGTGGGAAAGAGGGATTCCATTTCATGGGGCATTGGCACCAGTTTTGGAACCGGGGGGATCTGTACCGTTGGGACGGTCTCCACCTGAACCGATCTGGAACCAGTGTTCTAGCGAAAAGGATAAATAGGGTAGTCAGTAGGACTTTAAACTTCTGAGTCGGGGGGAAGGGAAAGGGAAAGCGACAGGGAGTAGGGAGTTAAATGGAAGGATAAGCAGCAGGTTAGCATGTGTGCAGGTGGGTTTAAGTTCAAGGCAGACTAGGAATGAAGCAAAAAGCAAGGATAACTTAGGACATCTCATGATGTCCAATTTCTCTAATAATGATAAGAAAGTCAGCATTAAGGCACTTTACCTGAATGCTCGTAGCATTCGTAACAAAGTTGATGAATTAACGGCACAAATCATCGCGAATGAATATGACTTGATAGCCATTACGGAGACATGGTTGCAGGATGGTCACGACTGGGAGTTAAATATCCAGGGGTACCAGACGTTTCGGAGGGATAGACAGGTATGTAAGGGAGGTGGAGTAGCACTAATAATCAAGGACGACATCAGGGTGGCATTGAGGGATGATATAGGTTCTATGGAGAATGAGGTTGAATCCATTTGGGTAGAAATTAGAAATTCTAAGAAGAAAAAGACACTGATAGGCGTAGTCTATAGGCCACCAAATAATAGCATCACACTGGGACGGGCAGTAAATGAAGAGATAACTAATGCCTGTGAAAAGGGTACAGCAGTTATCATGGGAGATTTTAATCTGCATACAGATTGGTCAAATCAGCTCGGTCAGGGTAGCCTTGAAGAGGAGTTCGTTGAATGTATCCGGGATAGTTTTCTGGAACAATATGTAATGGAACCGACGAGAGAGCAAGCTATCCTAGATCTGGTCCTGTGTAATGAGGCAGGAATAATTAATGACCTCATCGTTAGGGATCCTCTTGGGAGGAGTGATCACAGCATGGTTGAATTTAGTATACAGATGGAGAGTGTGATGATAGAATCCAATACCAGGGTCCTATGCTTGAACAAAGGGGACTACAATAGAATGAGGAAGGACCTCGCTAAAGTAGACTGGAAACAAATATTTTAAGGTAGGACAGTTGAGGAGCAGTGGAGTACTTTCAAAGAAATCTTTCATAGTGCTCAACAAAAGTATATTCCAGTGAGAAGGAAGAATTGTAAGAAAAGAGGAAATCTACCATGGGTGTCTAAGGAGATACATGAGGCTGTCAAATTGAAAGAGAAGGCTTACAAAGTGGCCAAGATCAGCGTGAAACTAGAAGATTGGGAAAACTTTCAAGGTCAGCAGAAAGCCACGAAAAGAGCCATAAAGAAAAGTAAGATAGAACACGAAAAAAAAACTGGCACCGAATATAAGGACAGATAGCAAAGGTTTTTATAATTATATAAAACTAAAAAGAGTGGCTAAAGTAAACATTGGTCCGTTAGAGGATGAGAGTGGTCATTTAGTTATGGGATATGATGAAATGGCGGAGGCATTGAACAAATATTTTGTATCGGTCTTCACAGTGGAGGACACTAATAACATGCCAGCAATTGACCGAGAGAAGAAGGTAGGTGAGGACCTGGAAACCATTACTATCACGAAAGAGCAAGTGTTGGGCAAGCTAATGGAGCTCAGGGTAGATAAGTCACCTGGCCCTGATGGAATGCATCCCAGGGTACTGAAAGAGATGGCTGGAGTAATAGCAGATGCACTGGCGGTAATTTTCCAAAATTCGCTGAACACTGGGGCAGTCCCAGAGGATTGGAAAACAGCAAATGTGACGCCACTGTTTAAAAAGGGAAGTAGACAAAAGATGGGGAATTATAGACTGGTTAGCTTAACCTCTGTCGTGGGGAAGATGCTTGAGTCTATTATCAAGAAAGAGATAGGAGGGCACCTCAATAGAAATTGTCCCATTGAACGGACGCAGCATGGATTCATGAAGGGCAGGTCACACTTGACGAATCTCTTGGAATTCTATGAAGACATTTCGAGCAAGGTAGACAAAGGGGACCCAGTGGATGTGGTGTACCTAGATTTCCAAAAGGCCTTTGACAAGGTACCGCATAAGAGGCTGCTGCATAAGATAAGGATGCATGGTGTTAAGGGTAGAGTACTAGCATGGATAGAGGATTGGTTGTCTACCAGGAAACAAAGAGTGGGAATAAATGAGTGCTATTCTGGCTGGCAATCAGTGACGAGTGGTGTGCCTCAGGGATCGGTGTTGGGACCACAATTATTTACAATTTATATAGACGATTTGGAGTTGGGAACTACGTGTAAGGATCCAAGTTTTCAGATGACACGAAGGTGTGTGGCAGAGCAAAGTGTACTGAGGACTGTAAAACCTTACAGAGGAACATTGACACATTGAGTGAGTGGGCAAAGGTCTGGCATATGGAGTATAATGTCAATAAGTGTGAAGTTGTGCATTTTGGTAGGAGTAACAATTGAACGGATTATTACTTAAATGGTAAAAAGCTGCAGCATGCTGCTATGCAGAGGGACCTGGGTGTACCTGTGCATGAGTCACAGAAGGTTGGTCGGCAGGTGCAACAAGTAATTAGGAAAGCAAATGGAATTTTGTCCTTCGTTGCGAAGGGGATTGAGTTTAAAAGTAGAGAGGTAATGTTGCAGTTGTACAAGGTGCTGATGAGGCCACACCTGGAGTACTGTGTGCAGTTTTGGTCTCCACACTTGAGAAAGGATGTGCTAGCACTAGAGGGGGTGCAGAGGAGGTTCACTAGGCTGATTCCGGAGTTGAGGGGGTTATCGTATGAGGAGAGACTGAGTAGATTGGGATTATATTCACTGGAATTCAGAAGGTTGAGGGGATCTAATAGAAACATATAAAATTTTGAAGGGAATGGATAAGATAGAAGTAGAAAGGATGTTTCTACTGGTAGGTGAAAGTAGGGCAAGAGGGCATAGCCTCAAGATTAGGGGGAGCAGATTTAGGACTGAATCAAGGAGGAACTTCTTCACTCAGAGGGTGGTTAAAGTATGGAATTCCCTACCGAAAGGAGTAGTAGACGCTACTTAATTGAATATATTTAAAGATAGGGTAGATGTTTTTTTGAAAAATAAAGGAATTACGGGATATGGCGCGAATGTGGGTAAGTGGTTCTGAGACCACGAAGAGATCAGCCATGATCTTATAGAATGGCGGAGCAGGCTCGAAGGGCCGGACAGTCTACTTCTGCTCCTAGTTCTTATGTTCTTATGTTAAGTCTTTTGTAGGTTTGAAGGAACATTTTGAGGGATTATTTAGTGTTGTATTATTTTCGGGGTTATCTTTGAAGTAAGGGGTGTTAAGGGATCCAATGTTTATTTAAAAAGGTTATGTTGAATTCATGGAATAAACATTGTTTTGTGTTTAAAAACCCACATGTCCATAATTGTAATACCACACCTGGAGACCAAGCCGTGTGCTTCAAAAGCAACAATACATTAAAGGGAGAGGTTGGTTGAACTCCATGATACATTTTGGGGTTCTGAAAACGCCACTCCCATAACAATTGGGGGCTCGAGGGGGATAAAAGTCTATCTATTGGATTGGCCCTTGTGAACTTAAAGACAGTGAAGGATTGTTGCTTTTCTGGTATGGTAATTTAGTTTAAGTGGGGAGAGTGTTGTGAACAATGGCTCTTTCAGAGGCTCAGGAGTTTTTGGGGTTGGAGAATGTCACACGCAGTACCTTACGGACAGAGACGAAAGCAGGCTGTTAGATTTGGCAAAAACATTGCAGTTAACATTACCTGATAAAATGCGAAAAGATGAGGTAATTATGGCGGTGGTTAAGCATTTAAAGTTTCCTGAGATAGAGTCTGACTCATTGGAAATGGCAAATATTCAGTTGCAAATTAAACAAATGGAATGGTGCTGTTGGTGTGGTGGGTTCCCTGTGGGGCTGTTTTTGTGCAGTGAATCTCGAGCAGGGCTGGGTCTCGGTGTTTAATTGCTTACCGTGGAGTTCAAAGTATTTTTTCCTTCTAACTCTTTCACAGCAACTATCAGGGTAAACCTGGCAGAATCATCCGAAGTTAATAATTTAAATAATTTCTGTCAGATGGTTCCCAGCCCAGCACAATTGTCCAGAGGAAGTTAGCACTTCTGGGCAATTGCTGGGTAAACCTTTACATGGGAATCTCTTAGAGGAATTCCCAGCACATCACAGGGCGTTAAATGTGACGTTGGGGAAGCTATGAGCCAATGTCTTCATGATGAGGAAGAGTGGCTGTAAAGAAGGAAAGAAAAGGAAGGAAAACTTGCACTCTGGTTCCCACCACCATGTGGTACATCCTGCCCCATGTGCTCAAAGATCTGAGGGACCTGGGTGTCTGAGTGCATCACAAAAGGTTAGCATGCAGTTACAGCAAGCAATCAGGAAAGCTGATGTTATTGTGAGGAGAATTAATGGCAAGGTAGGGTGCTTATACTTCATTTCTGCAGGGCATTGGAGAGACCAATATGGAGCATTGTATACAGGACTGGTCTCCTTATTTAAAAAAATATATAGGCTGTAATTCTCCAGTTGTTTGCTGGGGGTGGAAACATCTGGTCTCGCCAGCTGTGCACCCCCGCCCACGGGTTTCATGGCAACGTGGGGCGGCTTCAATGGGAATTCCCATTGACAGCAGTGAGGACAGAGAATCCCGCCGCCAGTGAAAGGTACACTTCCTCCTGCTGCTGAGAAACATGCAACTTGGCCAGAGAATCCCGCCCATAAATGTGTTAGCAGTTCAGAGAAGCTTTACTAGACTAATACCAGGAATGCGGAAAGGTTAGATTGGCTTGACTTGTATCTGCCTGGGTTTAGAAAAGTAAGAGGCAACTTGATCAAAACCTTTAAGATTCTAAGGTATCTTGACTTGATGGATCTGGAGAGGATGTTTCCTCATGAGTGGGTTTCTAGAACTGTTTAAAAATAATGGGTTCCTCATTTAAGACAGAGATGAGGAGACATTTATTTCTCCAAGGGTGGTGAATTTTGGGAATTTGCCTCCTCAAAAGGCAGTGTCTTTGAATATTTTCAAAAGAGACTTACATATATTCTTGATTAATAGGCAGGTGAAAGGTTATTGGGGTAGAGAGGAACGAGGGTTTGAGGATACACTCATATCAGCCATGATCTATTTGAATGGCAGAGCAGGCTCAGGGGGCCGTGGCCTATTCCTGCTCCTAATTTGTATATTCTGAGATGTTATCCTTACACTGAGGGACAGCCGATGATGGCCAAGAGAGCAAGTGGAGGCAGGTTTAAAAGAAATTTAAGACATTCATCTGATTCAAACGACTTAGTGTTGTGGCTGGTAACTGGTGGTTTAAAAAAGTTATTTAGGCTGGAATTGTACTTGGAGACAGTGGTACTGCTGTCCCCAGAAGGCCATCAGAATTCACCTGGCAGCCGTAGCCATATGGCATGGACACCACTTGCCACTGGTAGAATTTAGTGGAGGCAGGCTGGTGTCGAGCACAGTGCTCCCACCATGGCACTCAATTTTATGACTCCTGCCTCTCAGTCCACTCCTGGTTGGGCAAGGTTGGGACCTCAACTTCCATCCTTGGATTGTCATAGTGGAAGTGACTTCAGTGCACTGCATAAAGCTAGAGTTATAACTAATTTTCTTAATTATTGAGTACGGTTAAGTCTGGAAGAAACATTTCAGCACTGCTTTATTTTGTTGTAAATTTGACAACTGCTTCGATGGGCAGGGCATCAGAATCTCACTGTTGTAGGATGTGATATTAAATCATTGACAGAAATGTTTGTGGGATATAGATACAATTTGATCCAGGGAACCAGTTACATTTACTGCTTCCAATCACTGAAGCAATAGTTGCGTACTACTGCGGTATAGGACAGGCTAAGCAGCTCACAATACTGTTTTGCAAATGTCTGGTTAAATCAGATGATGGAGTATAAGTAAAGGGTGGTGAAGAGTGAAATCTGAATAATTTCCAAATTTCCCTCGTTAGTCAGAATGAAAAAAATGTCGATGATACACAGGTTGATGCGATGAAATTGGAACAAATTACTTAAATAGACATTCTTACACAAAACAGGGATATCCTCCAGGAAACACGAGCTAGAAAGCAATCGTTTCAGGATTCATACATGCAACCAAGCCCAAGCGGGTGTTGCAAGTATTCCGCTTGTACTTATGTCAAAGAAATTGAAAAAGGTGGTTGCTGATGTGGTTAATCCAGTTTCATAGCCTGTACCTAGACACATGGCAATACAACTTCACAGAAAAGTTTACTCCAAAATAAGAGTTAATTAAATCCAGGGACATTGCAGCTGTTGCAAAAGAGCAAAAACTACCTAAAACATGTTTTCGAGGGAGAGACACCAGGACAGACAACAGAATTCAAACAAATTTGCCAGCTTTAAAGAAAAATATGACTTGACAGTGGGCCTGCACATTTCCGTCCGCATTAATAACTAAATTCACAGACACATTCCACACAATGATGGCAAAACTTGTCACATATATTTCAGGGTTGAGCATCAAACCGTCTTGCAGGTTGAGCCTTTGTAATGAAGCTTTGAGTACCAAACCTACAGGGGTAGTTAACATAAAAATTAAATGCCACTGGGAACCAAAAATCAATCAGGATTGTATCTTAATTAAACATTGCCCAGTGCTTTCCTGCTAGGCCAAAATTTCATTCATCAATATTGGATTGACTGGGCGTAATTCACTATCAGATGTTGAATACCCCACAGTGGAAGCAAAGATTCTGAGACGGCTGCAACCTGCAGACAGATCTAATGAAACCCCTTCCTGTACATGATCTGCAACAGACAGAGAAAGTGCAATATAAAGGAACCAGACAACCATTAGGGGACATGACCTTAGTTAAGAATACTGTATAACAATTTTAATTAATTCCCTGTCTAGGGCTGTTACTTGGGATGGTGCAGTATGGATCTTCCACTAGATTTTGCTGTGATTTACCCAGCAAAAGATAATATGGTACCTGATAGCTCAAACACTATCTAGAAATTGAGGTTCGATTGGATCAAAATTTGTCATCTGAGATGAACTCCGGTGATTTGTCTTCAAATTCCCCTGAGAAAGGAACTGTTAGTTTATTTACTGCATCACTTATAACCACAGTTAATGGCTACACTATTCAAAAGGGGAGAGCCAATAATGGAGAAATGCATACCATTCAAAAAGGATGAAAGCCCCAGAGTAAAATGCCAAGCAACGTTTATTATAGCTGTAATAATTTATTTATATATATTTTGAATGCCAATCCATTCATTTGTTTGACAGGTCATCACATGGGTATCTTCATGTATTTATAAACTGAAAAGGTTACACAGATAGAACAGGATCTGGACAATGACTTATCCCAATCCTAGGGAAGGGAATGGGAAAGTTAGATAACTAAGGCACAATCCAGAAGGTTTTGTGCTGGAAGAAAGGTGTACGATAAAGTGATGTTGGTACTGACTTGTACCTTTGCTTCTTATTAATCACAGACTATTCTAGATATGTTTTTTTGCATGGGAAAAACTGAAGCTCTCATTATCTAATGCCAACATGATTCTTCATAATAATAGAGGAAGATAATGGTCACGAAGTTTACGTACCTCATAAACCGACTTAGGTCAGCAGGATGTCTAATATATGTGGGAAATTTTCAAACAGGACGACTGAAAAATCTGTTTGACCAATATACTCCGCAACCTCTTTCCCAGTAGGAGCACAATGTACTTCGGCAAGCCAGGGAACTTAGCTACAGGTTAATCAGAGCCCAAGCATATTGCAACCCCCAACTGTGTGTACTGAGTACACCTGGAGTTTAACTGGGTAATAATGTGCAGTGAAGCAACACAGAGCAATGCCTCAACTTATACATTGATTATTTTGCTTCAAATTTCAACCATTATTTCAATATTTCTCAAATTTTACAGGAATGATGGAAAATATAAATTGCAAATGTTTCACAGGAATGCCACACTTACTCAGCAAACCAACTTCACATTAGCTGCTATTTTAAAAAATGCACACTCTTATCCTGTAAATTACTAATCAAACATTAAGGGCGGGATTCTGCCGTAATCGGCGGGGCGGGAAACTCCGGTGGGACGGAGTGGCGTGAACCACTCCGGCGTCGGCCGCTCCGCACCTTCAGGGGCTAGGCCCGCCCCGGGGTGGTTTGCGCCCAGCCAGCCGGCGGGAAAGGGGCTTGGCACCACGCCAACCGGCGGCAAAGGGCCTCCGCCGGCCGCTGCCAGTTGGCGCATGCGCGGGAGCGCCAGCGTGTGCTGGCGTCAACCCCGCGCATGCGCAGAGGGCTTCGTTTCCGCACCAGCAATGGCGGACTGCTACAGCCGCCGGTGCGAAACAATAGAGTGCTCCCACGGCACAGGCCCGCCGGCGGATTGGTGGGCCCCGATCGCGGGCCAGGCCACCGTGGGGGCATCTCCCAGGGCCAGATAACCCCGCGCCCCCCCCCCCCCCCCCCCCCCAAGAACCCCGGAAGCCGCCCAAGCCGCCAGGTCCCGCTGGTAAGGGACCTACTCCAATTCATGCCGGCAGGACTGACAAAAAACAGGCGGGACTTTGGCCCATCGCAGGCCGGAGAATTCGGGCAGCCCCAGGGCCCATTGAGTCGCGCTGGTCCCCGCCATTCTCCGAGGCGGGCGGCGCGATTCACGCTGGGCTGATTTTTGGGGGGCCGGAGAATTTGGAGGACGGCGGGAATGGGATTCACGCCAACCCCCGGCGATTCTCCGACCCGGCGGGGGGTGTCAGAGAATCCCGTCCAAAGTATTTATTCGATGAGGAGTATCAACATCCCGGGGGTTACCATTGACTGGAAATTGAACTGGACCAGCCATACTGGTCAGAGACTGGGAATTCTGAGTAACTTACCTTCTGAATCCCCAAAGCCTGTTCATCATCTGCAAGATGCAAGTCGGGAGTATAATGAAATATTCTCCGCTTGCTCCGATGCGTGCCGTCAGTGGCAGCAGTTAGCACCACCTACAAGATGCACTGCAGGAACTCACCAAGGCTGTTGAAGCAGGACCTTCAAAACCCACGACTGCTAGTATCTAGAAGGACAAGGGCAGCCGATACATGGGAACATCTGCATCACCTGGAAGTTCCCCACCAAGCTACTCATCTTCCTGACTTGGAAATATATGCCGTTTCTTCACTGGCCAAAATCGTTGCTCCCGGCTGGGATGGCGAAGGCATTGTCTGCATTTATGCCGGATTATGGAGGAGACGGTGGGGGGCAGATGAAATGAAAATCGCTTATTGTCATGAGTAGGCTTCAAATGAAGTTACTGTGAAAAGACCCTAATCGCCACATTCCGCCGCCTGTTTGGGGAGGCTGTTACGGGAATTGAACCATGCTGCTGGCCTGTTTGTCTGCTTTCAAAGCCAGCGATTTAGCCCTGTGCTGAACAGTCCCTAATCATAGGTGTTTTACGCATCCTGAAGAAATGGAGTTCTTGTCGGTACACAAGGTGTATTCGAGGATTGATTATTTTATTATGAGTCGGACTCTTCTTGTTGGGGTGAAGAAGGCTGAGTATTTGGTGGTGGTTATTTCAGATCATACCCTACATTGGGTGGACCTGGTGTTGGAGGTTGGTCAGGAGTGTCATATGGGCTGGTGGTTAGATGTAGGGCTGCTTTGGATTTGGCATTGTGTGTGAGGATTTTGAGGGCCATACATAGAACATAGAATTTACAGTGCAGAAGGAGGCCATTCGACCCATCAAGTCTGCACCGGCTCTTGGAAAGAGCACCCTACTTAGGCCCGCGCCGCCACACTATCCCCGTTACCCAGTAACCCCACCTAACCTTTTTTTGGACACTAAGGGCAATTTATCATGGCCAATCCACCTAACCTGCACATCTTTGGACTGTGGGAGGAAACCCACGCAGACACGAGGAGAATGTGCAAACTCCACACAGTGACCCACGCCAGGAATCGCATCTGGGATCTTGGAGCTGTGAAGCAACTGTGCTAACCACTGTATATACATGGAATATGTATGTGGAACATAATGATAATGGGGAGGTCGCTCCCTTGATTTTGTGGGAGGCTTTGAAGGTGCTGATCGAGGGAGCGATCATAGCATGTGGACAGGGAGGAGCGACAGAAACTGGTGGATGAAATTCTTGGGGTGGATCGTATGTGTAGGAGGAACACAACTCTGGAGTTTAGGCATGCAGAAAAAAAAAAGTAGATGCAGTTTGACATCCGGTCCACGGACAGGGCGATGTGGCAAATGAGGCGGGCAAAAGGGGAGAAGGCCAGCCGTCCCTTGGCTCACCAATAAGGCGGCAGGAGGTGGCCAGGAAGATTCTTCAGGTTAGGGATTTGGAGGGTAGGCTGCTCTCCTTCCTGCCTTCTCCAGTTACAAGTTGAACCGAGGGATGAGTGAATATTTCATGGTCAGTGCATTGGGAGGGGGGGGGGGGGGGGGGGGGGGGGGGGGGGAGAGAGCGGATTCGGCGGGGGGTTTGGTGCATTTTAGTTGGTGGGGACTAGTTTTCGATATTTAAGAGGCCCAAGTGGCGGGGATTGGGCTTGGTTCTGGAGATTGAATTATATAGCCTGCTTAGTAGAGTAAAGGCAGACTTGCAGAGGTGGGACAGTCTCCCCTTATCAATGGTGGGCTGGGTTCAATTAGTTAAGATCAGGACCTTGCCGAGATTTCTATTTTTATTTCAGTGTCTACTGGTGTTCCTGCCTCAGTCATTTTTCCAAAAGGTAAAACGCTTATTTCCAGCTTTATTTGGCCAGCTAAGGCCCCGAATATTCGGTGTTGCCATATGATGTATTAATATTGGGCAGTCAACATGGAAAAGGTGTTTGGGCGATGCAGTGGCTCTGGGTTCAGATTCAGTTGTGGTCATGTAGGGGGACATGTTTTGGGGCATTGGTATCACCGCCACTTCAGTTGGTGCCGGTAAGGTACTTAACAAACTCAGTGGTGGTGTTGATGCTAAAAATATGGAGGCAACTCTGCCAGCCTTTTAAGTTAGGGTGGCTGGCTCCGAATTGTGCAATCACCTGTTTGAACCGACAAGGCTAGAATGTCACGTTTGGCGCATGGAGAGTGGGCTGGAGAGAGTAGGTGGTTTATTCTTGGAAGGGCGGCTTGCCAGCCTGAAGGAGAAATTTTTGCAGTTTCGTTTGGACATGTTTAGGTATCTACATGCGCAAAGCTTTGTTAAGAGTTTTTAAAAAATTTCCCAGTGGTGCCGCCATGATCCTATTGGAGAGGTTTCTCTCTGGTCTGGAGGAGAGCAGTACATCCGGCATGGAATGAGCAGATGACAGGGGAACAGTTGAGTTCGGTGGAAGGAGTGAAAGATAAATGGGTGGAGCAGTTTGAGCCAACACTGGGGGAGGTGATGTGGATTTTGGGCTTGCAGAGGGTGAATGTTATGACGTCATGTGTGAAACTGAGCCTTACCCAGCTGAAGATAGTGTTTTGAGCGCACCTCACTAAGGCTAGGATGAGAGATTTTGTTTGAGGGGGGTTGAGGATAGGTGCCAGCGCTGTTCGAGGGTTTCTGGAGGTCCTTTTTCAACACCATGTCAGCAATCCTAAATATTGAGCTAGAGTCTTATCCTTTGATGGCTATTTTGGGGGTTTCGGGTGTGCCGGAGCTTCGGACAGGCACAGGGGCGTATGTCCTTGCCTTCGCCTCATTGGTGATGTGGAGGTGTATCCTGCTTGGCTGGAGGTTGGCAACACCACCGTGTGCTTCGGCGTGGCTAGGGGATTTGATGGAGTTTTTGCACCTCGACAAGGACAAATACACTTAAGGGGGTTGAATGAATGGTTCTACCGGAGACGGCGGCCGTTTATATTGTACTTCAGAGAACTGGGGCTGGATTCTCCGTTTTCGGGACTATGTCCCCATGGCGTTGTGAAAACTGTGGTCTTTTACGCAAGGAAAATGAAATGAAAATTGCTTATTGTCACGATAGGCTTCAATGAAGTTACTGTGAAAAGCCCCTAGTCGCCACATTCCGGCGCCTGTCCGGGGAGGCTGGTACGGGAATCGAACCGTGCTGCTGGCCTGTTTGGTCTGCTTTTAAAACCAGCGATTTAGCCGAGAGAGCTAAAGCAGCCCCTAAAAGTACATAGGAAAAACTGGAACCCTAATTTCAACGCCTACGTAAGGGGATAATGAGAGATATGCAGAGGAGAAGTAGTCTTTTCCAGATCAAGAAGAAAAATGTTACGTGAAAAACCTTATGTTGAGCGTATAAGCCATAAGGAGCTTTTCACAGTAACTTCATTGAAGCCTACTTGTGACAATAAGTGATTATTATTATTATTATAAATCACAAAATCACAATAAGGTTATGAAGCAAACCAGTTCACCAAGAAGTTTGCTTCCAATGGGGACCTTATTACAGAATATCAAGAAAACATCATAGATTAGGCACAGTGGCATTGTACACAGGCTCAGATTTAAGACGATAGAATGTATTTTACTTGGTTAAAACCGATTACATCTCTAATTTCTCTCAGCTGTGACAGCTTCCTGATATGCTGAGTACCCTGTGCACTGGTTGGAAAATCCAGTTGGCATCGACTGGGTGCACTTAAGCTTAACTGGTTACCTGCCACAAACAGGTAGATAGGCATTCCCGCCGTTTCTTAAATTTCTGCATAATCCTTTGGAGAGGGAGTTTTTGGGCTAAGTTTTCAATGGCCCATAGAGGAGGGTGGATCTAAAAAGAGGAGGGTTGGCTCCAGAATACGTTGTTGCCTCCACCGAGTTTCTCGCTCGACAAATTGCTGTCTGATCTGCTGAATATTTCCAGCGATTTCTACTTTGAATGTCTTTCCATTGACTGTTTCTTAAGGCCTGTTTTGTTCATAACTGCTCACCCAACAACAAAGTTGCATTCTCAGAAATAGCCCATTTAGGAGACACAAGTTCCAGCAATTTAAATTGTGAATCCTTAATTATAGCGAAAAAAACCTCATTCATGCTTAAAAGAGGAAATTCGGATTCCTGTGCTACAGTATTTAATGGAGCTGATAGGTGTGTCGCTCAATGGTTGGTGAGCTGGCCGAGCCCTGCATCGCCTTTTCAGGAAAGGCGCACCACATTAAAAGCTACTCAGATACTTAACCGGATAGAATTATTTTAGAATTATAGAATTTACAGTGCCTTCCCTGGGGGTGGAAGTTGCACCTGCCAAGTGATTCTGGCTAACTAGAGACCAGCAGCTCTACTGAACAGAAGCTCTACCAAGGAAGTGATGGCTGCTTCCGGCATAACATTTACCCGAGGGCTACGATTATTGCTGAATCCCAGGTCACAGGTGGGTGATGGCCAGAAGTGGGTTGCAAGGGAGGCTGGGTGAGGGCAGTCAGCAGCAAGGACAAGAGGTGGCTCTCAGAAGGGCAGTTTAAAAATGTCTCCTCAATGCGGGGTCCCTCCATCAGTCACGGGATTATCTTTGAATAGTGAGGAGGAGGTCCCTAAGTGGGTAATTAATGGCCTTAAGGGCCTTAATTGGTAGCAGAGTTGGAAGAGAATCCGCTGGTACAGACCTGCGACGTTTATTTTCTAGATGACTATGAATAGGTAGAATATTCACAAAGAATTTTGAACATATGGAACTTCTGGTGTAGCAGATCATTTTGTTTGTAAAATTATTTCCTTCCCTGAATTCCTAAACTAAGCACCAATAATGACCAATGTGTCAGATAGAGAGGGAACCAAATACCAGGGCATCGCCAATGTGAGAATCAATCATTATTTCATCAGTCTTTTGCATTAATTTTCTGTGGTCACTTGTGTGAACTAGGTATTGTTTTTGATGAGAGTGTTAGTGGTTAACTGGGACCTTCTGAGGGAAGTATGCAATGATGGTGCAGGCTGCCATTTTACAGCTCAATGATGTAGAAATATTTGGTGGTGGAGAGTTCAGTGATGTTGGTAAAATCCACAGAGAACAATGTGGCATGTGCTGAAGAACTCTGGTCTAACTTTGTGGATTTTGCACAATCCACTTCCTCTCGTGAATGGATTGGATTGGATTTGTTTATTGTCACGTGTACCGAGGTACAGTGAAAAGTATTTTTCTGCAAGCAGGCAATGGATGCAGAAGTATGCATTTCTCTTGGACACAGCATGTTAAGGAGAATGACAGAGGTGAAATAGAGAAGGATAGGCTTCTGGAACAGGGAGGGGGAGAAGGGATTTTAGCAAGAGGCCATACCAGCCCAAATCATTTAAGGTGTAGTCTATCTACCCAAACCTGAGAGAGGAATGTTGTGTCAAAAATCAGCATTTCATAAATGACTTCCTCTCAGAAATCTACCACTGCATGCTACACAACCTTGCCATAATGAGTGCATAGCCCTTGCTTCCAGCTAGTTGAAGTTCAGGAGGCAGAAGGGATAAGGCAACCTAGACAGCCACTGTCTAGTCTGGCTTCCATGAATGATTCATCCAACTGCGATTCCAGTAAATGCAGACCCGATTCCAGGAAATGCAGTCCCAATTCTCCATTCATCAAATTTCCCACAACTCCCATTCCCTTTATTGGTGACTCTCATAATCTGCAGGCAAAGGGCAGCACGGTGGCACCGTGGTTAGCATTGCTGCCTCACGGCATCGAGGTCCCAGGTTCGAGCCCGGCTCTGGGTCATTGTCCTTGTGGAATTTGCACATTCTCCCCATGTTTGCGTGGGTTTCTCCACAACACAAAGATGTGCAGGGTAGGTAGATTGACCATGCATAATTGCTCCTTAATTGGAAAAAATGAATTGTGTACTCTAAATTTTAAGAAAAAAATCTGCTGGCGCAAATGTAAAATTATAAGTCACCACAAAATAAACATTCCAAACCAAACATATAAATCAAACAATCCAACATTCCATATGAAAGTCAACTAATCACCCTTCGACATTCCCTTAGTTCCTCTCCTCTGTGCAGCTTTGCTTGTCCTAGTACTCTTATGCAAAGCTACCCCAGTGGCTATAGCATGGCTGGTACAAGATTGCTGATTTTCAGTGGAACAAGTACAGATGACTTCAAGCAGCCCTGGGTCCAGAAAGTTTGGCTTGAAACTGCAACATCTCAGCATGGACAGCAGCAGTTTGGGATGGCTGTCTGACAAGCAACAGCAAGGCTACGACTTACACTAATCCTAGTAATCTTTTGGAGGGCAGATCATTGGACTGTTGTGACACCATGCAATCTCTTTTCACCACTGCTTCAGCATCCATGACGACTTCTTAAAAATTAATTTATGGGATGTCGATATCGCTGGTTAGGGCAGCATTTATTGCCCATCACGAGTTGCCCTTCAGAAGGTGGTGGTGAGTTGCCTTCTTGAACCGCTACAGGTCCTTGACATGTAGGAACACCCACTGTGCAGTTAGGGAGGGAGTTCCAGGATGTTGCCCCAGCGACAGTGAAGGAATGGCTATATATTTTTCCAAGTCAAGGAATTGAGTATTTGAACCAAGGCTGTATGAGGTCAGGAGCTGAGTGACCATGGCAGAACCCAAACTGAGCATCCGTGAGCAGGTTATTGCTGAGTAAATGCCGCTTGATACTCTTTCCATCACTTTGACAGATAGGACGGCAATTGGCTGGGTTGGATTTGTCCTGTTTCTTGTGTACAGGACACACCTGGGCAATTTTGCACATTGCCGGGTAGATGTAAGTGTTGTAGCTGTACTGGAACAGCTTGGCTCGGGGTGCGGCAAGTTCTGTAGCACAAGCATTCAGTACTATTGCTGGAATATTGTCAGGGTCCGTAGCCTCTGCTGCATCCAGTGCCGTCAGCCGTTTCTTGATATCAAGTAGAGTGAATCGTTTTGGCTGAAGACTGACATCTGTGATGCTGGGGACCTCCAGAGGTGACCGAGATGGATCATCCACTCGGCACTTCTGGCTGAAGATTGTTGCGAAACTTCAGTCTTGTCTTCTGCACACATGTGATAGGCTCCTCCAACATTAAGATGGAGATATTTGTGGAGCCTCCTCCTCCAGTGAGTTGTTTATTTGTCCACCACCACTCATGGCTGGATGTGGCAGGACTGCAGAGCTTAAATCTAATGCATTTGTTGTGGAATCGCTTAGCTCTGTTTATTACTTGCTGATTATGTTGTTTGGCACACAAGTAGTCCTGCGTTGTAGCTTCACCAGATTGACACCTCATTTTTAGGTATGCCTGCTGTTGCCCCTGGCATGCTCTCCTGCTTTAAACCAGGGTGCTGTTGCTGATCGCCCACAGCACCTCATGGACGCCCAGACGTGAGTTGCTAGATCTGTTCAAAGTCTGTCCCATTTAGCACAGTGCTAGTGCCACACAATACGATGGAAGATATCTTGTGAAGACGGGACTTTGTCTCCACAAGGACTGTGCGGTAGTCACTTCTACTGATACAGTCATGGACAGATGCATCTGCAGCAGACAGATTGGTGAGGATGAAGTCAAGTTTGTTTTTCCTTCTTGTTGGTTGCCTCACCACCTGCTCCACTCCCAGTCCAGTAGCTATCTCCTTTAGGACCCGGCCAGCTTGGTCTGTGGTGATACTACCAAGCCACCATGCATGGGAGCAAGCTAATTTTGCATTTCAGGTGTCTGAGTTTCCATTGCAGAATACACAGAGTTGGGAAGTATCTCCTATGGAAGCGGAGACATTCACCGTTAGATGCTGCATCATAATGGAGACTTTAGGATTTTAAAATGAGGGTAGTGTAATTAGCACTGGGGGTGGCATGGTAGCACAGTGGTTAGCACTGTTGCTTCACAGTGCCTAGCACTGTTGCTTCACAGTGCCGGGGTCCCAGGTTCTATTCCCGGCTTGGGTCACTGACTGTGCGGAGTTTCCTCCAGGTGTTCCGGTTTCCTCCCACAAGTCCCGAAAGACGTACTGTTAGGTAATTTGGACATTCTGAATTCTCCCTCGGTGTACCTGACCATGCGCCATAATGTGGCGACTAGGAGCTTCTCACAGTAACTTTATTTCAGTGTTAATGTAAGCCTGCTTGTGACAATAAAGATTATTATCATTAAAAAGTAGAAATATCACCTCGAAATGGGAGTTTTTAAACACTGCAAAAGGACAAAGAATGAATGGTTCCAACACTGACTACTACAGAAAGTCTTGAAAAAGAAACAGCACAATGGGAACAGTCTGCTTCGAACAGTCTGCTTCTGACAATGTACCTGGGCACCATAATGCAGGCTGCAATACTCAGCTGGACACCAAAAAAACTTATTATAACAGGATCTGACCTTTCAATTCACAAGGTTTAGCTGCCATTTTTAACAAATTTAATTCTGCTGAAGCCCGCATTGAGTTTGAGTTATTTATCTGTTTCTTCACCCACTATATATATTTTCATTGAAGGAAATTGAATTAAAACAGGAGAAAGTAAGGTTTTTGTGATGGTATCATACGTTACATCTTTGCCCTTTCACATCTGTTGGTTGAGTTCAAACCCAGTTCAGCCATAGTACATGGAGGCTTCTTTTCTCTGATCGCTTTAAAAATGCCACCTTAAAGGATTTTGAGATTCAACCCTAAATTCAAAATGACAATTCAAAAAAACAGAATCACCTGAAATTCACCACTAGTTGAGCAATCTTGCTCAGAGGAAAGGATGACGGTTCTGGATCTTTCAAGCGATATGTATTCTCCACACATGGTAGAGATAACCGGAGCTTAATTGTTTCTGTGGAAGCCACATGCCAGGGATGGGAAAACAATTTTTTTCCACATGGTTTTTCCAGCTGTTTAGCAAATTTGCCAAGTTTACATTGGAGATGTTTTTAGTCACGCGAGACACGCATTATTTGCTGGTGGCACTAAATCAATATAAAAATAATCTAATGGGTCGGACACCTGGTTGATTTCTTTCTCTTCGGCATGCAGAGGTCAACTGTAGTGCTTGACCTGCAACTCCTACTGATGTAGCACAGACCAGGCATCAACCTATAAATGTTATGATTCTTGGGGCTACATGTGTGAAGGGTATTGCACCTTCACACACCTTGGTTAAGTGGAAATGAGCAAGTGCATTTCTTTTGATTTTCTAAAAAAGTAAAATGGTCTTTAAAAATATTCTATTCATTCCTAGTTCTAAAATAAGAACCTTGAACACACAATCTAGGATATTACATTATTAAATCTGTATTACTACCACATATGGCTGTTTAGCTCACTGGGCTAAATCGCTGGCTTTTAAAAGCAGACCAAGCAGGCCAGCAGCACGGTTCAATTCCCGTACCAGCCTCCCCGGACAGGCGCCGGAATGTGGCGACTAGGGGCTTTTCAGTAACTTAACTGAAGCCTACTCGTGACAATAAGTGATTTTCATTTTCATTTCATTTCATATATTTTGCCTGCTACGTAAATTTATTGCCAAATTTTATTCTGACAGTAGCACAGCAGGAAACAAACCGGCCTCAACCGAAACAATGCACACTAATTAAAACAGTGCTTGCACCAATTAAACACTATTGTTGGACTAGCATAATCGCACAATTCCCAAAACAATTATGGTTTTCCCTTTGTTAAATCAATCAGTTCTAACTGCTCTACAAAATTCTAAAAGCACTGGGGAACAATTCTTGCCAATTTACTCAAATTAATTAAGATTGTTTAATCACATTTTTAGTTTGCATTTTTAATTAAAATGAAATGGTTGCAGTGAACTTTTCATATAGTTAACAATTATTGTATTTTTAAAAAATAACTGCTCTCATCTGCAGCCCTTTTCCCAGATCTTCAAGACTACACCTGCAAATCCTTCACACAAATGCCCCATAGTGTAATAAATCATATTTGTGCTCTTCCTTAATTTCCATAGTGAACCAACTAATTAATACTTTTTCCCATTTTCCTTGTCCCACCTGGAAAATAGATTGGCACTGACTTTTTACTTTAGTAACAGTGAAATAAGTATGTTCCAAATTCTCAAAGGAATATTTCAGATCACTAGCATTTCATAAACTCTATGAAGAAAGAAGGCTGCATTAGAACTGCACTTGCAAATATTGAAAAACTTTCACTCATCCAATATTAAATGTAGCAAAGGTAGAAGGGGGCAATAAAAGCACAAATTCAAAGCTCGGAGATGAAAATCTCATGTATTGCTCTCAGATAACAAATCTGGTCAGTTCACAAAGATGAACAAAAATACAAAAGAAATGCAAGACCCTGAGTGACACAGAGTCACAGATCTTGGTCCGTTCACAAAATGGAGAGCAAATTACAAAAAAAAGCTGTAATTTACTTACATTGTAGAATATGCGAGTGTGTCAGGGTCTCAGCAGATTCCAGCAGTGGTGGCCATGCTACGCTAAAGTTCAGAAAAAAAGTTACCAGTTTAAAAAGAAACACCGCAGAATTAAAGAGAAAACCCTGCGGAGCACGGTAAAAAAGGAAAAAAACCCTGCAGAGTTTCAGAGAATGGGAACTCATTTTTCAGAGCTTAAAGGCAAAAATTGCTACAGTGTTTTTTAAAAAAAAAGGCAAAGTTCCAAAAGTTCAGAAGCTGCCAATCATTGGGGAGCCTGCCAAAATCAGAAAAGCATGGGACGCTCACAGAGAAAAAGAAAACACCTGGAGAGTTTTAAAAAATTACGTTAAAATCGATTTTCAGAGCCCAAAGAAGAAATTGCTGCAGTAATTCTGGATGGTGTCAAGCTTCTCGAGTGTTGTTGGAGCTGCACTCATCCAGGCAAGTTGTTATGGGCCAGGGTTTAGAGAACCCCAAAGTGTATCATGGAGTTCACCTGACCCACAACATTTAATAGATTGTAGTATGGGGAGCACACGGCCCACTCTACATGTGTGGTACAGCAGAAATGGAAAAGGATTTTTTAAAGCAAAACAATGTTTATTCTATGAACTCAAGTTAACTTTTTTAAAACATACAATGAACATCTTAGCAACCAGGGCAGCACGGTAGCATGGTGGTTAGCATAAATGCTTCACAGCTCCAGGGTCCCAGGTTCGATTCCCGGCTGGGTCACTGTCTGTGCGGAGTCTGCACATCCTTCCGGTGTGTGCGTGGGTTTCCTCCGGGTGCTCCGGTTTCCTCCCACAGTCCAAAGATGTGCGGGTTAGGTGGATTGGCCATGCTAAATTGCCCGTAGTGTCCTAAAAAGTAAGGTTGTGGGGGTTGTTGGGTTACGGGTATAGGGTGGATACGTGGGTTTGAGTAGGGCGATCATGGCTCGGCACAACATCGAGGGCCGAAGGGCCTGTTCTGTGCTGTACTGTTCTATGTTCTATTAATTCAAATACAACCCCCAAATACTCCAGCACTAAGTAATCCTTTAAGCTTTCCTTTTAACATCTATATGACTTAAAACACCTTTTCCCAGAAGCACATTAGTTTACATTCACTACTGAGAACATTTATAATTCTGAATTTACCAAATGATCAAGACATAGGGCGCGATTCTCCCAGACAGGGAGAAATCGTAAGGCTGGCGTCAAATCCGGGCGGGTTTGACGCCAGCCTCCCCCTCCCCGACCGGGAACCGATTCTGGTCCCCGGTCGGGGCTAGCATGCCGCGGCCGTGAACTCCGGCATCGCGGGCTTAACGAATTTCGTTAAGCCCGCTTGCCAGAGTTTGCGCCGGCTGACGCGTCACATGACGTCAGCCGCGCATGCGCAGATTGGAAGACTCCAACCCGCGCATGCGCGGATGACGTCATCGCACATTTGCGCAAAACCCGCGTATGCGCGGGCCAGGATGCCCCTCAGCCGCCCCGCAAAGTGATACAGCGGGGCGGCGGAAGGACAAAGAGTGCGCGGGAATCGGACCCGCTGCCCGCGATCGGTGCCCACCGATCGCGGGCCCATGGCACCCTTGGCACGGCCATGCCAATCGGTGCCATGGTTTTCAAAATCGGGACTTTACAGCCGTTTTTACGAACAGCCAGACCAGGTGTGTTTGCCGTTCGTAAAAACAGCCGTAAAGGGCTTGGACTTCGGCCCATCGGCCAGCTGAGAATCGCTGCTCGCCGTAAAAAAACGGCGGCAGCGATTCGTGTCGGGAGTCAGGCGTGGGGGAGGGGAGAATAGCGAGAGGGCGTCAGACTCGCGTGGCCGTAAAAATTTACGAACCCCGCTATTCTCCGCACCGTCGTGAGTGCGGAGAATTGCGCCCATAGTCTTTTGATGGCAGAGAGAACAGCAATACAGCTGCTTGGTCTGGCTTCAGCTCCAACACTGAAAACAAAACTAAAACACACCCCACAGCAAACAGCCTAAAACAAAAGTAAAAAGCTAACAGACAGCCCAGCTCCACCCAATCTCTGATATCATTGCAGTAGTAAACATCCACTTCTTAAAGGTACTCTCACTATAGATATTTATATACACACCCATTTATTAAAGGTACTCTCACCTGACAAAGTGGAAAGCGTTCTATTATACTACAGACTTGTGGCTTGTAGATGATAGACAGGCTTTGGGTGGAGGGTCAAACGGTGAGTTACTTGCCATAAGATTCCGAGCCTTTGACCTGCCCTGGTAGCCACAGTATTAATAAGGCTAGTCCAGTTCGTTTCTGATCAATGGTACCCCAGGATGTTGATTTTAACAGGTTAAAAAGAAGAGCTCACAATCACAAGGTTTCTGTCAAACCTGAAAAAGCACATGAAGATTACAGAGAGAAACTGACAGGATTCAGACAATGAGAGTGAAAAAAACAGTTACTGCACAGATAGCCATAAAGGGGGAATGACAATTAAAGCCGTAGCTACAAGGTTAAAAAAAGGCCATGGATAGAATATTAGAAGATACCCCAGAGAAAAAGCAACTTCCAATGAAGCACCAAGGGCAACAGGAGACCACAGAGAAAGAAAAGTTACCAATAAAGTGCCGAGGGCATGAAAGACCCGGAGTGAGGAAGACAATATTCAAATAAACTACAAGATGGTTGCCGGCTATGTCAATGCAATGAAATGCTTGAGCCGGAGAGTTGAGTGCAGGCGAAAGAAAAGCTAAGGAGTGGCCACAAGGCTTACAAATAAGAGTGTTTTTGTTTTAATGCTGACACGGTACCCAAAGTGCAACGGCATATAGCAGTGCACAGATGGTGGTGGTGAGCTGCCTTCTTGAACCGCTGCAGACCTTCTGGTGCAGCTACGCCCACTGTGCTGTCAGGGGGGGGGGGGGGGGGGGGGGAGTTCCAGGATGTTGCCCCAGCGACAGTGAAGGAACAGAGATATATTTCCAAGTCAGGGCGGTGATTGACTTGGAGGGGAACCTCAAGGTGGTGGGGTTCCCAGGTATCTGCTGCTCTTGTCCTTCTAAGATAGTCGTGGTTGTGGATTTGTAAGGTGCTGTCTAAGGAACCTTGGTGAGTTACTGCAATGCATCTTGTAGATGGTACACACGGCTGCCACTATTTGTTGATGGTGGAGCTATCTGAGGTAACTCAAATAAGGCAATGTCATGCAAAAAGGTTCTACAGGAAAATGTTCGCATCAGAACTGAACTGTAAGATTTAAAGTACAAGATTCAAGCTGAGTATATACCTCTAAAAAAGCATACTAAACTGAAGTCCTCAATGAACCAAGCGGTTTGAGATCTGACTCGACAAATTTCAGAGACAACACCAAGCTAATAATAATAATATTTATTGTCACAAGTACATTAACACGGCAATGAAGTTACTGTGAAAAGACCCTAGTCACCATATTCTGGCACCTGTTCGTGTATACAGAGGGAGAATTCAGAATGTCCAAATTACCTAACAGCATGTTTTCCGAGACTTGTGGGAGGAAACTCACGCGGACACGGGAAGAACGTGCAGACTCCACAGAGACAATGGCTCAAGCCAGGAATTGAACCTGGGACCCTGGAGCTGTGAAGCAACAGTACTACCCACAGTGCTACTGTGCTGCCTATCTATCAAGTGGAAATAATGATCTTTAATTCCACTGTTGGCAAATCAAAGCAGGAGTTTGGAAAGCTTAAATAGAAAGTAAACAGGGTGGTATGGTGGCACAGTGCCTCATAGCACAAGGGACCCGGGTTCAATTCTGGCCCTGGATGACTGTATGGAGTTTATACATTCTCCCTGTGTCTGTGTTATTTTCCATGGGGTGCTCCAGTTTCCTCCCATAGTCCAAACATATGCAGGTTAGGTGAATTGGCCATGATAAATTGCCCCGTAATATCTAAAGATGTATAGGTTAAGGGGTTATTGAGATAGGCGGGGGACTGGGTTTGGGTGGAATGCTACTTCAGACGGTCGGTGCAGACACGATAGGTAGAATTGCCTCCTTGTGCACTTTATGGATTCTATGAACTGTACAAGAGATGTAAAGCCAGGTAGGAAAGGCTTGCAAAGAAGTTGTGACCCTAAAAAACACCTTGCGGTATCAATATGTAGCCATGGAAAAATATGAGGAGCATAAGAGAACCTTGTAGATTACTTTTAAAAAAGCTGCCTTGAAACTATCAGTAGCAATGAAATGATGCACTGAAGTCCAGAGTGCGTTGACAAGAGGTCAACAAGGAAATGAACAGTTGGAAGGACAGTTAATTACCCTTTAAAATAAAATGCAAAAGCAATGCATAACCATTCAGCAGCAGAAGACAGTCCGTCTTAAATAGTAGAATAGAAGCACAACAGAATTCTACTGAATTACAGAAAAGCTCAGGATGAAACAAGAGAGCTTCACAAAGAAAGGAGACCTGTTTAAAGACCTTCACATGCTACAAGAATCCATCAGGACAAAGTTTATCCCTCTGGAAAATTATGAAGAAGCAAAATGAATTTAACGTCATTCAGAACGAACTGACAAGCCAGTTGGCAGAACAAACTCAGCAATGTTTCATATTACAGGTGGAAACCAAAATCTATAGGAAAAAGACTGAAGAGCTGGAGAAGCAGTTGAATGAAAATGAGGAGATATTGAAAGGAAAAGCTGTAGAACTTGCCAAGCTACGAGTGAATAATGAATCCGCACAGTTACAGAATTGAAACAAGATGAATTTTAGCCCTATAGAATCAAAGCTTAATCGATGGAAAGTGGTTAGTTCAAAGCAATACCATGCCGTATTTATAGAGCACTTTTCCAGTGGAAAAATGACCCAAGGTGCTTCTTAGGGGCTGGGGTAAAATTACACCAAGCAAAAGGATTACGAGGGTGACCAAAAGATTGGCCAAAGAGAGGGCTTTTAGAGAATCTTGTAGAAAGGTAGGGTTGAATTCCCAGGCATCTAATATGACCTACTGCTAATAGTCCAGTGAAAGATGGAAGATGCACAGCAAGGCAAAAAAATAAGAATGGAGAATTTGGGAGTTGGGAGATTACTGGAAGAGGTTACAAACGTAGGATGTTGTGTGACTATAGAGATCTCAAAGATGTAAAAACTAATTCTAGATGTAAAGCACTGAGGGAGCAGGATCCACTGTAGTTCAGCAAGGGGTATGGTGATAAAATTTGGTGCAGAATAGGATACCACGGCACATTATTAGACAAGCTTAAGTTTTTGGGATAGCATAATTGAGGCAGCCAATGTCAAATCATGCATGAAGGTTTCACTACTAGATGAGATAGGGTCAGAAATGGGCAGTTTTATGCAGATAGGAGAAGCCGGTCTTCATGAGAGAGAATAAATGTGACCAGAAACTTAGTTCAAGAGCAAGTAAGGATTCCAGAGTTTTGAACAACCTGAGAAAGTAGCTGGGGAGAAGGATGGACTCACTGAATCTTCTGTCATCGGAGAATATGGAGAGCTCGACTGAAACCTACATATATGAATAATGTTTTATAAAAAAGTTTCCATATTGAAATGATGTACTATTATGTGTTGGTCTATATACTATGTCTCTTCGATTTTGCTGGTGTCTGGATCACATTGTGTTAAAATAGGGTCATATTGAAAAATTGTTTGGAAAGCACTGCCTTAGGACATTAAAAAAAAAATTAGACTACCCAATTCATTTTGTTCAATTAAAGGGCAGTTTAGCGCGGCCAATCCACCTATCCTGCACATCTTTGGGTTGTGGGGACGAAACCCATGCAAACACGGGGAGAATGAGCAAACTCCACACGGACAGTGACCCAGAGCCGGGATTGAACCTGGGATCTCGCCGTCATGAGGCAGCAGTGCTAACCCACTGCACCACCGTGCTACCCCTTTGGACATTTTCTAATGTAAAGTCACAACATAAGTTGTTATTACTGTTCTAGTCATAAACAGCTTTCAAAATGACATTGGAATGGTGTTAAAATCCTTTGCAGATTAATTATTTTGCAGCATCCAAAGCTGATACTTGGGGCAGAATTTGAAACTGCAAGTAGAGGCAATTGTGAAGGTGAGCATAAAAGGTCACATTGTCAGCAGGCATGATGCTTAGCTGGAGTATCCTACCGTTGAAGCATTTTCACAGGATCTGGGGCAGGCGGGTTATCCGTCTGCAAGAAATCAATTCAGATAAATTAATGGCCAATTATCAGAGGTCAACTGGAATTTCCAGATGGGCTCAGAGGCCTTCCCCAGCTATGTCGCCACAGCTCTCTCTCTGGACGAATTTCCGGTAGCTGGCCCAGCCATCTGACCTGAAATGGCAGGGTGTATCCTAATCCTAGCTGGAGTGCCTGCCATTGGCCCTCCAGCTGAAGACCTGCGCGTTGAACTTAATTGGAAATTGAGCTCGACTTCTGGCCATTAATTGGTCAATTTGACCCCAACATTGGGGTGCCAATGGACAACCTCAAATCCCACCATTGGTTACGAGCTATTGAATTAGAACCAACTAATTATTATGCTGACATTTTATGTAATTTCTTCTTATAGGATGTTAAATGTTGGGACTAATTTTAAAAAGTTAGGTCCACCCTATCTCTGACTAGAACTTCAGTGAAAGTCCTGGAGAAGTGGATTAATTGTCTATTTTCACCATTTCTCCAAGATCTTCTGACAAAGTTACGTTAAGACATTAGGAAAACTCCCAGGGAAATTGTATTGCATATGTCGATCAAGAAATAGATCCTCATGCTTTAGTGCAGTGAAAAGTATGAAGTGCGTAAGATCTTAAGACTGACAACATAAACACACCTGGTGAAAGGAGAGCCAGAGTTTATTTTTCAAAACACAGCATAATTTAACATAATAATTGAATTTAACATAACAGGTTCCTTTGTCAGCATGTGGGTATGGCATCAGAGTTGCATTTCTTACTTTGGTGTAGCTATATGTTGTAAAGGAATATCTTTCTTGCAGAAAATTGGATTGGTTTATTTGAGAACTAATTTAACTAGTGACAAATATTTTCCAGATAATTCCCACTGACAATGCAGTTGCTGAATGATATGATTTATGCTAGCAGTTAACAAATTCATTACCTCGGAAATGGTTTAAAGTAATTTCACCTTGTGAATTAATAGATGGAGTTTAATTTGTGCTCCTTTATATTTGTTCGGGCAGTGCAAGCCAGGAGCTTTTTATTATAATAATAATCTTTATCGTCACAAGTAGGCTTACTTTAACACTGCAATGAAGTTACTGTGAAAAGCCCCTTGTCACCATATTCCAGCACCTGTTCGGGTACACAGAGGAAAAATTCAGAATAATCTGAATTATTTTTTCGGGACTTGTGGGAGGAAATCGGAGCACCCGGAGGAAACCCACACAGACAGGGGAGAACGTGCAGACTCCGCAGAGACAGTGACCCAAACCGGGAATCGAATCTGGACCCTGGCGCTGTGAAGCAACAGTGCTAACCACTGTGTTACCGTATCACCCACATTATCACCACATCAGTGTACACTGGATTGGGAAAGTGCAGAAAACAATGCTTTTGATCAGAAAATGAAATGAAAAAAATGAAATGAAAATCGCTTATTGTCACAAGTAGACTTCAAATGAAGTTACTGTGAAAAGCCCCTAGTCGCCACATTCCGGCGCCTGTTCGGGGAGGCTGGTACGGGAATTGAACCGTGCTGCTGGCCTGCCTTCGTCTGCTTTCAAAGCCAGCTATTTAGCCCTGTGCTAAACCAGCCCCTGGTCACTGCTAAGTCTAAGCCTAGTCACTAGCTCACCCTAAACACTGCTGAGACCTCCATCATGAGGATTTTGTACAACTTTTTAATTCAATTATATCGTATTTTAATTCATTTTGAACTTTTGGACATTCCCACTTCCTAAGAGTTGAATTATTTAGCTCTCAATTAGAATAGCCAGGGTCCTGCTGATGCCTGTAAATCTTTGTTGGTGGATGCTGTGGTTTCAACAGTCCAGAGCTCTTAAAGATTGTAAGGTATGCTTTGTTTCTACTTAATAAGGAAGCATATGTTATGAAGTTTGCATGGTATAATAGAAAGAGATTATGGGCGGGATTCTCCCGTACCCGGCGGGGCGGGGGGGTCCCGGCGTAGCAGAGTGGCACCAACCACTCCGGCGTCGGGCCTCCCCAAAGATGCGGAATTCTCCGCACCTTTGGGGGCTAGGCCCGCGCCGGAGCGGTTGGCACCCGCCAACTGGCACCAAAACCGGCACCAGCGGCCTTTACGCCCGGCGCCAGGGCTGGCCGAAAGGCCTTTGCCGGTTCGCGCATGCGCCGGTGGTGACGTCAGCGGCAGCTGCCGCTGACGTCACCACCAGCGCATGCGCGCTGGGGGCTTTCTCTTCCGCCTCCGCCATGGTGTAGGCCGTGGCGGCGGCTGAAGAGAAAGAGTGCCCCCACAGCACTGGCCCGCCGGCCGATCGGTGGGCCCCGATCGCGGGCCTGGCCACCGTGGGGGCACTCCCCGGGGTCCGATCGCCCCGCGCCCCCCCCCAGGACCCGGGGGCCCGCTCGCACCGCCGATCCCGCCGCCGCCAGAGGTGGTTCAAACCTTGGCGGCGGGAGAGGCCTCCCAGCGGCGGGACTTCGGCCCATCACGGGCCGGAGAATCACCGCAGGGGGCTCACCGCTCGACGTGGCGCGATTCCCGCCCCCGCCAATTCCCGGGTGGCGGAGAATTTCTGCCATTGCAGGGGCGGGCCTATAAACTTGAAGGCCTAGAATGTCAACACTGTGATTCATTTACAGTGAAGCAAGTGTCCATCAGTTTGGTGGGATATAAATTAATATATAGGGGAAGAACTTGGATTAAGTCTGAAAATCGGTAAGGGGACTGCATTTTATGATGAACCTGTGCCTGTTTACTGTGTTGCAGGCCGCACTATAAATTGGTACTGCATACTCTTTTAAATGACGTCTGTCGTGCAGTTCATTGGCTGCTCACATCATTAGGGCACCCAAATACTGAGGGCGTCAAGCGCTACTTAAAGGCTTTTGCAATTGTTAAAGTGGAAGTGCAATATGGTAGCGTTGAGTGGTGGAACTTTTTTCCACTACTCAATGCCACCATAACTGGCTATCACATAGAAGACAGAGGGTGGTGGTGGATGGAAAATTTTCAGACTGGAGACCAGTACCACAGGGATCAGTGCTGGGTCCTCTGCTATTTGTGATTTTTATCAATGACTTGGAGGAGGGGGCTGAAGGGTGGGTCAGTAAATTTGCTGATGACACCAAGATTGGTGGAGTAGTGGATGAGGTGGAGGGTTGTTGTAGGCTGCAAAGAGACATTGATAGGATGCAGAGCTGGGCCGAAAAATGGCAGATGGATTTAACCCTGATAAGTGCGAGGTGATTCATTTTGGTAGAAAACATTTGAATGCGGATTACAGGGTCAACGGCAGGGTTCTGAGGAATGTGGAGGAACAGAGACATCTTGGGGTTCATGTCCACAGATCTCTGAAGGTTGCCACTCAAGTGGATAGAGTCGTGAAGAAGGCTTATAGTTTATTAACAGGGGGCTTGAGTTTAAGAGCTGCAACTATACATGACCCTGGTGAGACCACATTTGGAGTATTGTGTGCAGTTCCGGTCACCTCATTATAGGAAGGATGTGGAAGCATTGGAAAGGGTGCAAAGGCGATTTACCAGGATGCTGCCTGGTTTGCAGGATAGGTCTTATGAGGAAAGGTTGAGGGAGCTAGGGCTTTTCTCTTTGGAGCGGAGGAGGATGAGAGGCGGTTTAATAGAGGTTTATAAGATGGTGAGGGGGATAGATAGAGTGGATGTTCAGAGACTATTTCCTCGGGTGGATGTAGCTGTTACAAGGGGGCATAACTATAAGATTCAGGGTGGGAGATATAGGAGGGATATCCGAGGTAGGTTCTTTACTCAGAGAGTGGTTAGGGTGTGGAATGGACTGCCTGCTGTGATAGTGGAGTCGGACACTTTAGGAACTTTCAAGCTGTCATTGGATAGGCACATGGAGCACACCAGAATGACAGGGAGTGGGATAGCTTGATCTTGGTTTCGGACAATGCTCAGCACAGCATCAAGGGCCGAAGGGCCTGTTCTGTGCTGTACTGTTCTATGTACAGGCCCTTCGGCCCTCAATGTTGTACTGACCTGTGAAACCTCTTCCATATCTCTCGATCTCTTCTGAATGAAAGGCTGTAGGTGTAAGTACAAACTCCATACTTGCTCCTCTCCCTACATCAAAAAAACAACTATTGCACCTTTTTTTGTATTTTAGATTTGTATTGAGATACTCTCGATTTGGAATCTGCCCTGGCAATGGAATAAAAGGAAGAAGACACTGAAGGTGAAAAGACACCATCATTTGCTGCTACAAACCAACCACCAGCCTAGATATCACTTTGCATATTGTTGAGGCTAGAATAGAAAAAGGAAAATAACACTGGACACAAGTGTGCAGGATCCAGAGTTGGGAGGGAAGGCTAGCATGGGTGCCAGCTTGCTAGATAAAGTGGTTGCACACTAGTTCTGTGCAGAGGACTGGATACTATTGTTAAAAGGGGCTTCCAAGGTACCATGGCAGTCCACCAATCTTCTCCAACAATCTTCTTATTAGGATTGATGAGTTGCTAATTGAGACAATGACAGTGACTTTGTGGAGAACAAACTTACTGTCCTCTTTCAAGCAATTGCATCCGCGCTTCTATTACTGTGCCAGTGCCTTTAATGTTGCCTGTCAGGTAGCCAGTCCAGACTGTTATAGCCCAGGCCAAAATGGTAGAGTCTGAATCCAGGGCTTCTGGGCCAGAGCTACTCAAAGCCACCTCTTAGGCCATTTTCAGTGTCCTCAATTGACGGTAGGCAACCATCTGCCATCATCCATGCTGCAGCCACTGGGGAATTATGCTGCAGGCAAAGGCTAATGGATGAGGCATTAAGGGATTGCAAAAGGGTAATTAGTATACAGATGTATGATTATCTTTCTATCATATGAGTAATTTTTCCACCTAGTTGATGGTGACAGGTTGGAACTCGATGCTTGAAAGAGTGATACAGGCAGAAACACAATACATTTTAAAGCATTTCAATATGCACTGGAGGTGCTGTAATCTACAGGGCTGGTAACCAAAAGAGCTGGAAGGTGGAATTAGGATGGATAGTTCTTTCGGCTGGCATGGGGCACAATGGGCCAAATAGCTGTTCCTTCTACTCACCCTGGCCAGCCCTCCAGCCATTTAATACTCCGAGGAGTGTTAATTGGCTGGAGGTGGGACTTCTACCTCTCCCTTGGGGATGAGGATCAGTCCAATCTGATTGGCCAGCAGTGGCCAGAACTAGGATAAGAAGCAACCTACTAATTCAAAGTCTCGGTGTCAAAAATAAAGTAAGTGTGGGAGTCTGACAGCGGGGAGGGAGGGAGAGGCCTGATGTGAGGGCAGGGGGGTAGGTCTAAACAGCCTTCTGAACTGGTCCTACCACCTTCAAAGCTTTGTGCACTTCCTGTAGCTTCTTTAAAATTGTACCATTTTGTTCATATCGCCTTTCCTCCTTCTTTAAAATGATATGCATCATTTCGCTCATCTCTGTTAAATTTTATCTGCCATTTGTCTGCCCATTTCACCAGTCTGCCCAAATTCTCATGAAGTCTCTCCTCATTTCTTACTGCGGACAATGCCATTCAGTAATAGTTAAAGTGAACTGTTTTATCTGTGTATATTCCCACATTTACACTTTGACAGGATATGCATTTTGGGCATGGCAGGCTTTAAAAAAAAAGGCAACATCTACCCACGACCAGGTTTGAATTAGAAAGGAACACTCCTGGTAGCCCCTTCACCAATTTGAATTACAACATTTTACACTATCATCATCCTAATTGTTCTAAACAATGTGAATGCATAATACAAAGTCATTAAGAACAGGTTTCTGACTTGACTTTTGTAAAATGTTATTTGCTCACTGAAAGCCTGAAGATGATGATCATCTTTTAAAATACGCACAATGTCACAAGCACATAGAATCTCATCAACACCCGTGGTGAACATCATTAAGATGTTTCCAGGAAAATTAATTGAAAGACTCATTAAAAACAAATTAAGAAAAATGTGTTCCAGAATTTATCTGCTCAGTTCATAAATCAATCCAAAGCTCATTCCAGACTCTAATAATTAACTGCAATTTATTTACTTTGTAGTGACTGAATGAATTATGATAAAGTCATGTGATTATATTAGTAATGTTAGCCATTCAGAACACCAGTCTCTCATTAGTGTATCTTTTAGAAGATTAAGTGGCTATATCTATAAAATGAACAGAATAAGTAGGCAGGAGATAAATTAATGGTTTCAAATATAAATCTAAATAAATAATTTTTTGTTAATAAAATTATAAAGATTACTATATTTCAAACTGACTCATTTAGCAGTGGTTCGAGCTAAATCTAGATCAAAGCATTATTGTGTAATTATCTGGTCTTACTAGGCATGAATTGCCATTGTCACAGTATGGTTCTGAAAGTTTGCTTGTCCCATGTCGGTTTGCCAGTTTATTTTATCAAGATTTATTTTTAGCATAAGGACATCAAACACAAATGACAGATTTATAAACCAAACTTTTGTTTTGCTCTTGTTTTCAATCTAAAATCAAGAAAAGTGTCTGGACTACCAGTTTAGTAAATTTCCTTTCATGTCAAACACAAAAGATTTTTTGAGCTTAAATTTCACATTGCAATGTCATCCCCAAAAAGCTAAATCTCTGTGTGGCTGTGGGTTGAGTCTAGTGCGGAATAACACTTAGGTTTCCCAGAAATATTTGTGACATCCATATCATTTGTCCAACCAATTGCCCCGAGAAATAGTGGATGCATTTGTGGTCATAGAACCATAGAATCCCCATAGGGCAGCAGGAGGCCATTCAGCCCATCGAGTCTGCACCAACCCTCTGAAAGAGCACCTTTCCTAGGCCCACATCGCTGCCCTCATCCCTGTAACTCCACTCTAACCTGCACATCCCTGGACTCTAAAGGGCCATTTAGCATGGCCAATCCACCTAGTATCTTTGTGAGAAGAAACAGGAGCACCAGGAGGAAATCCACGCAGACATGGGGAAAAAGTGCAAACTCCACTCAGACAGTCACCAAAGCTGGAATTGAACCAGTTCCCTGGCACTATGAGACATCAGTCTTTTTTTTTATAAATGTTTTTTATTGGGTTTTTGAACATAGTATATAGTATATTTACAGTTATGCACACAGATTAAAATATATATATATGGTAGGATATTGTGCGCTAGCTCAAGAACAGCAACCCTGTACAGTTAGCAATATTATGTTTAACAAATAAGTAGGCACCTGTTTGTAAGTGGGGGGGGGGGGGGGGGGGGGGGGGGGAGAAGAGAGAGAGAGAGAGAGAACTGGGGAGGTACATATACATTTGGCTGCCAGAGAAACAATTACAGTAGTTATGTCCAATACAGGGAGGGCAATACGAGAATGGATCTTCTTAACCACCGTGCCACCCCATCTAGATTCTGGAACAGTTCCTATAGGTTGCAGGGAAGCTAATGTAACCCCAAAGGGAGGTAGAAAGAAAACAATGAATTATAGACCAGTCAGCCTGGTAGTGGTCCACTATCAAAGATTTTATATCAGTGCACTTGGAAAACAATGGTAGAATCAGACAGTCAGCATTGATTTACAAAAGGGAAATCAAGCTGGATAAATCTACTGTAATTCATCAGAAATGTAACTAGTAGAATTGATGAGGCCAGTGGATGTGGGTTATTTGGACTTTCAGAAGGCTTTCGACAAGGTCCCACATAACAGATCAGTGTGCAAAATTAAAGCGCATGGGATTAAGATTAGTCTATGAGATGGATAGAAAACTGGTTAGCTGACAGGAAATAAAGAGTTGGAATAAACAGATCTTTTTCCAAATTGCAGGCAGTGACCAGTTGGGTATCGCAGGAATTGGTGTGACGACCTCAGCTATTCACAATATACATTAATGATTTAGATGAGTGAATTAAATGCAATATTTCCAGATTTTCATATGTCACAAAGCTGGGTGGGAGGGTGAGCTGCGAGGAGAAATCAGTGTGATTTCGGCAAGCAGAGCGTGTATGCAATTGCATGGCAGATGCAGTATAATGTGGTAACAAAAACAAGGCGGCAGATTATTATCCAAAGGTTTTAAATTCAGAGCGAGGAATGTGCAATCAGACCTGGGTGTCCTTGTTCACTAGTTGCTGAAGGTAAGCATGCAAGTGCAACAAGCAGCAAAAAAGGTAAATGGTATTCTGGCCTTCATAGTGAGCAGATTAGAGTACAGGAGCAGGGATGTCTTGCTGAAATTGTACAGGGCCTTGATGAGGCCACACTTGGAATACTGTGGGAAGTTATGGTCTTATCTGAAAAAGGATACCGTTGCTGTGGCGGGAATGCAGAGAAAGTTTACCAGACTGATTACTAGGATGGCAGAACTGGCACTGCGGCCTCACGGCGCCGAGGTCCCAGGTTTGATCCCGTCTCTGGGTCACTGTCAATGTGGAGTTTGCACATTCTCCCCGTGTTTGCGTGGGTTTCGCCCCCACAACCCAAAGATGTGCAAGCTGGAGGATTGGCCACACTAAATTGCTCCTTAATTGGAAAAAATGAATTGGGTACTCTAAATTTAATTTTTAAAAAAGGTTGGCAGAACTGAAGAAGGAAGGAGAGATTGAGTTAGTTAGGATTATATTTTCTGGGGTTTAGAAGAATGAGGTGGTTCTCATAGAAAACTATAAAACTCCAACGGACCTTGACAAGGTAGATGCAGGAAGGATGTTCCCGATGGCGAGGGTGTCCAAAAAAAAAGGGTTAATTGCCAAAGGATGTGGGATAAACCTTTTAGGATTGAGATGAGGATACATTTCTTCACCCAGAAAGTGGCAAGCCTGTGGAATTCAGTACCTTGAGGCCAAAACAGTATATATTTTCAAGAAGAAGTTAGATATACGGTCCAACTATGTGCAGGTTAGGTGGATTGGCCATGATCAATTGCCCCTTAGTTTCCAGGTTAGAGGTTGGGTTAGGATGGGTTATTGGGTAAAGAGGACAGAGTGGTGTACTGACCCTAGGTAGGGTACCTTTTCAGAGGGTCGGTGCAAACTCGATGGGGCGAGTGGCCTCCTTCTGCACTGTAGAGATTATATGCTATGGCTCTTGCAAAGGGAATCAAAGGATATGGAGGGGAAGGGAGGGGGGGAGAACAGGCTATTGAGCTGGATGATCAGCCATGAGCTTATGAATGGAGGAGCAGGCAGGAAGGGCTGAATGGCTTTATCCTGCTCCTATTTTCTGTGGACAATTTAACAGAAACATTTTTAAGTTTCATTCTGGGCGCATTGGCGAGATCGCACCTCATATTTAACGGCACTTAGTGCTGGAAATGAGCTCCACAAGCTTCGCGCCTTTACTGGTTATCTCGCTGTCTGAATCGCCAGACTTGCGCCTCAGAGTCTCACTGCTAACAACAGGCAGCTGCTTTTAAAAGCTCCCTCACCATTCACTCCCAGTGAACACACAAGCATGGCAGCGCATAGACCTGCTCCTCACTTTGGAGATGCCGACCTGGCCATGCTTCTCGACACCATTGACACGAGATGGAGTATCCTGTTCCCCCGAGGGGGTCGGAGGACCAACAACAGGGTCACCAATACCGACTGGAGGCAGTTGCCATGGCTGCCAGTGTGGGCAGCATGGTCAGGAGGACTGATTCCCAATGTCGGAAGACCACCAAACTCCACTGAGCTGCAAGCATAAGTTACCGCCCCTGTCCTGACATTAGTCGCCCCCCCACCCCCACTTGAGGGTTTCGCCATCATGTTCCATTCGCTGAGGGACACGTCCCAGATGCAGGTGGACATTGCCGAGGCACTCCAGAGCATGGCCCAGTCACTGAGGACCATTGCGGAGAACGTTGACACCATGGTGCAGACAATGGGGAGCCACCAGGACTGGCAGAGCCAGATGATGCAGAGGGCACTGGAGCTCACTCCAGCCACCTCTCAGTCCCATGGAGACCCCCAGAGCCCTACGGACATCATCAGGGAGGAGGAAGTGCTGGAGGTCAACCTAGGGCCTGTCACCAAGGAGACAACGACGGTTTCCAGTTCTTTCGAATCACCCCTCCTGATACCGGTACTTCTCAAGGGCAGCGGGAAGAACATGGTGATATGGAGACGCCAGTGACCCCGGTAAGCTGATGAACAAAGCCTTGTCCTATGAGGCATGCTGCATCCTTGCAGCCGCCTGTCCTTAATCCTCCGGCTCCTCCTGGGGGTCCTCGCCGGGCTCATCCTCCATTCCTTCCTGGTCCGCCGCTCTTCCTCAGACAAGGCCACATGTCCCTCCTGCTCCTCTTGTATGCTGTCCTGCTCCTGTACCAGGTTGTGGAGGGCACAGAAGTCCACCATAAAGCAGGAAGTCCATCCTCTGGGAGGCTGCAGTGCACCACCAGAGCGGTCCAGGCATTGGCACCGCATTTTGAGCAGCACCACTCAATGACAGATCAGGTAGCAACATGGGTCTCGTTATATCAGGTCTCGCCTCGCTCTCAGGCCTCCTCACTGGTGTCATCAGCCAGGATCTCAGCAGGGACATACCCCTTATCCCCTAAGAGCCAACCCGTCATCCTGGGGTGGTCCTCTAAGACACCGGATATCTCTGAGTGGCCTAGTATGTAGCTGTCACGCATGCTCCCTAGGAAGCAAACACACACGTACATCATCCGGAGGTGGTGGTCACACACGAGTTGAACAATCAGGGAGTGGAACCCCTTCCTGTTATGGAAGGAAACTTCCTGGTGCCCCGGTGCGCACAAGGCGACATGCGTGCCATTAATTACCCCCTAGACCTGGGCCATCCCGGTGATGGCAGTGAATTCTGCAGCCCAGGAATCTTGGTGGGCCTGGTCCAACTCAAAGTTGATAAAGTCGGATGACCGGGCACTTGTGACCTCACGCACTTTTGGGTTGTAGCTTGGGAAATGCCACACACACATTAGCAGTGGGCTGCAGCTGTGAAGCTAGAGGCTGCTCACCATCATGGGCAGCATGGTAGCATGGTGGTTAGCATAAATGCTTCACAGCTCCAGAGTCCCAGGTTCGATTCCCGGCTGGGTCACTGTCTGTGTGGAGTCTGCACGTCCTCCCCATGTGTGCGTGGGTTTCCTCCGGGTGCTCCGGTTTCCTCCCACAGTCCAAAGATGTGCGGGTTAGGTGGATTGGCCATGCTAAATTGCCCGTAGTGTCCTAAAAAAGGAAGGTTAAGGGGGGGTTGTTGGGTTACGGGTATAGGGGGGATGCGTGGGTTTGAGTAGGGTGATCATTGCTTGGCACAACATTGAAGGCCGAAGGGCCTGTACTGTGCTGTACTGTTCTATGTTTTAAAGGGACCTTTAGCAAGGCCAGAGCTCTGTCCTTTAAGTGCTTGATAGGACTGAGAGGTAGCAGCTGTAGTTGCCCCTGTTGTGGATATCTAAAATATTTAAAGATGGTTTGAAGGCCTCACAGACGAAAAACCCTTCACCCTCCCCACCCCCGGCCCTGTGGTGACCATCGACCTGGAACGCACCAACCCTCCAACCAAATCCGAACCCCCCTAAGAGGTCCCCCTCTCTCCAAGAGCACTGGGGCAGCAACCCCAGCACCCTTGAGCTGCATGCCGGAAAATGAAAATAATTACTCACTTCCTCAGTAGCCATCGCGTCAGCTTCATGATATAAAAAAAAGAGCATGATTTCTCGCTGGGGAGCTGGATAATTCCCGGGGGGACATTGCATTCAACTTCAATCGATGGAAATTATTGCAAATTAGGGTTAATGATATGCAGGCTATATTTGGGCATTATCTGGAACTCGCCATCGGGGGCAGGCCGGTTAGATAGCAAACTGGGCGCGAATCTTGATTCTGGCTTTTCCCGCTATTCAACCGGCACGCCCAGATCTGCGCCTGGCACATCGCGGTGGTTAAATTAATCTATGCAGAATCTACAGAAATCTGAAAGAGGGTACTGATCAACTAAAATAGCTGGAATTTTTCCTTATTTTACCCGCTTAAAAAACAGTGTCAGACAATATTCATCAGCTTGATGTACCCGAGTTCTTCCAAGTCAGAATATTCTTACTACTAATATTGGTATGGATTTGGCATGTGAGAGTACCTTTAAGAAATGGGTGTTTATCAGTGATGTCAGAGTGTGGGTCGATCTGGGCTGTCTGTCAGCTTTTTACTTCCGTTTTAGGCTGTTTGCTGCGGGGTGTGTTTTAGTTTTGTTTTCAGTGTTGGAGCTGAAGCCAGACCAAGCAGGTGTCCTGCTGTTCTCTCTGCCATCAAAGACTATCTCTTGATCATTTGGTGAATTCAGAATTACAAATGTTTTCAGTAGGGACTTTAGCCTGATGTGCTTCTGATAAAGGTTTTGTTTTTAAGTCGTATGGATGTTAAAAAGGAAAGCTTAAAGGTTTACTTAGTGTTGGAGTCTTTCGGGGTTGTATTTGAATTCATGGTTGCTAAGATGTTCATTGTATGTTTTAAAAAGATTAACTTGAGTTCATAGAATAAGCATTGTTTTGCTTTAAAAAGTACTTTTCCATTTCTGCTGTACCACACCTGTAGAGTGGGCCGTGTGCTCCCCAAACCACAGTCTATTAAAAGTTGTGGGTCAGGTGAACTCCATGATACACTTTAGGGTTCTCTAAACACTGGCCCATAACAGATTTAACATAGATTAGTGTGACCTAGCAGCATGGAATTATACTGTTGGTTCCTCATCACTCGGGTGTGGAAATAACTCTGCACATGCTAATGTGCAATGGGGAGACAGTGGTTTAATGGCAAAGTCGCTGGACTAGTAATCCAGGGATCCAATCTGGGAACATGGGTTCAAATCTGGTGGAAGTTAATAGATCTTTTTCATAAAGCTAGTCTTAGTAATAGTGACCATGACAACTATCATCAATTATTTACAAGGGAGGTGGTGGCATAATGGTATTGTCACTGGACTAGTAATCCAGATATCCAGGGCAATTCTCGGGTGGCACTATGGCACCTCACAACACCAGGGACCCAGATTCAATTCGGGCCTTGGGTGACTGTGGTGTTTGCATGTTTCGACCAGTGTCTGCGTGGATTTCCTCCAGGTGCTCCGGTTTCCTCCCACAGTCCAAAGATGTGCAGATTAGGTGGTTTGGCCATGCTAAATTGCCCTTAGTGTCCAGAGATGTGCAGATTAGGTGGTTTGGCCATGCTAAATTGCCCTTAGTGTCCAGAGATGAGCAGGTTAGGTGGGGTTATGAGGATGGGGCAGGGGAGTGGAGTGATCTTTCAGAGGGTCGGTTAAGTCTCAATGGCCTCCTTCTGAGCTGTAGGTATCTCCTTCTGAAACTTTAGGAATTCTATACTTGCTATTCAATAGTTACCAAATACTATTAGATTTTTAATGTCAGCAATCTGCAAACGAGACAACCAGTTTAAAATTCAAAAATTCAATAAAAAAATTTGATAATCTTGGAATGCACCAAGTTCGATTCTAATATTTGGATATTCCACGGCTGGTGAGAGGCTAAAGCAGTGGAAAACCAAAGTGGCATAAACCGGTTTACATTGCACCAATGTCTGAACATAAAATGGGTGTATGGTAACTAATTTAGCAGTGCCCCAGGCTACAGATAATCTGTGCTGGCATTGATCTGCTAAATCTGCAGGATCCATTTTTCATTTTTTTAGACACATGTCCCTGACAGATCCTGAAAACAGGGCCTGACATCTTGTCGCAAACATTAGGGCCGTAATTCTTCGCCACCGGGATTCTCCGTTATACTGGCGCCCACGGGTTTCCCGACAACTTGGGGCTGCCCCACAATGGGAAACCCCATTGATAGGCCAGCGTAACGGAGAATCCTGCTGGCCAGTCAGGGTGGAAAAGTGGCGCGGCTGATCGAGAATCCCGCCCCAGGTTTTGAGCCTACCCCACCTAGGCAGCCCTGTCAGTCTTTGGGTGCTTTACTTCAGATAGCTGCTGAGGTGCAGGTCCCAAGCTTGAGACCCTGAGCAGGCAAAGGCAAACTTGTATCTTTATGTTTTTGAACCAAAATTTCATCAGTTAATTGAAAACGTGGAGCCTAACTGAATAGTATGTATTCAAAATTCCAAACAGTGTCTTTTGGGAAAAGAGACGTACAGATTTTCACTACTCTTATATGAAAGAAAGCATCCTGATTTCACTGCCAATTGGTGAAGGGTAAAATCTTACTTCAAAATACTTGGTCCATACATGGTCCTTAATTATATGAATAAAGAGAATAAAGGTATGAATAGACTGGGATTTTTTTTAAGGGATTAAAATCTTAATCGCTATATACAGGGGCTGAGACTTCCGCCGGCGTTAACACTGGAGTGGTGCACGCCGGCGCCAACAGGCTTCCTGGCCCAGCGATTCAGCGGCCCTCAGGGGGGGCAGCATGGCACCGGAGTGCTGCGCGCTGGTCTGGCACGATACGCAGCCTTGCACTGCTGGCACAGGTCCGCGCATGCACGCAACGGCCGTCTCCACGCCAGCGCATTCGTTTTGTGGCCGTTTCTGCGCCACACGACATGGTGGAACCCTACAGCGGGCCCGCGCGGACGGTGGTAGGCCCCCTCCAGATCGTGGGCGCCTGCCGATTGGTTACCCCGATCGCGGGCCTGGATGCAGTGGATGCCCCCCCCCCCCCAAGGAGTCTGATCCCCCTGCCCCCCACCAGGCCACCACGGCCGCAGATCCGAGTTCCCGCCGGATGGTACCAGGCACGATGGTGGGAATTCGGCCGGTCGATCGCGGAGAATTGCCACGTCGACCGCGCGGTGCGATTGCCGTCGATTCGCCGGTCGGCGGAGAATCGCGTCCCTGCGTTGGAGCGGTGTGGCGATAATTTCCTGCCTCACCGCCAATTCTGCAACCCGGCGTGGGCGCGGAGAATCCCGGCCCAGGCCTTTATGTTTTGAAATTGGTTAACCACATGAAGGCTGAACTAACAAAGGCAAAATTGAAAAGATAATTTGTGAAATATGTTGAAAGAATGCTGTTGGTGCAAGGGACAGATTGATAGGTCGGAAGGCAGACAATTATATCCTATCCTCACACTGCTTTGATTACTTGTTATGTTTCAAAGCGGTATTAAGCAAAGGCATAAACTGTAATAAGAGTTCTTGCTTACTCAATTAAAAAAACAAATAAATTAGCAAAAAACTCATAAATTATTTGCCTATTCAAGAATATTCAACAGGATGCAGTTTTGCAGACAGTTGAAGGGTCTCAGGTTCTTGCTTCTTGTATCTACAATCGTGCTTTCGTACAAGAACTACCGACATATGTTAAATTAACAATTTAGCACAGTTGGTCAAGTGTAACAATCCATGAAAAATATTTAGACAATGTAAAATCAAGCCAAATATTTCATGCTATATTACTAAAACTGATCAATTTTGATCAACCGAGTCTATCAATTTAATTTGGGAATCGTTATAATATTGTTTAACTGGACAGTTCAACACACAATAAGGAACACACAAGTGACCAGGCGTATAACTTCTGGTTTATGCTGGAACAAAATTAATTGACAAAGGTATACAAAGTTATCAAAGTCATTTTTGATGGAAATTAAAAACTGAATGACAGGAAGTGTTATTTGTAATAGGCAGAGTACAGACTATACTCAACCAACTCATGCTGCAAAATATAAGACTGGTAGATGTGATTCCGTGATTGGGCAACACTTGCTGAACAATCCTGAGTGTACCAATAGCTACACTAGCAACCAATATCTGTAACATGGCTCATTTACAATTGTTAAAAGTGACATACATTCATATGCAGGGACTCATTCTCTGCAAGTAAAATATATATGTTCAAGTCTCTTTTGAATTTCTCAGGAGCTTGGGGAGCTGATAGTTTCCTGTCCTTTTTGCCACTGCAATGCCTCGACTGGGGTCAACTGACCAATCAATCAGCACACTTTTTTCTTGCAGTATAAATTGTTGGGATCATTTGAAATTTAGTGTTCTTGTGTTTGTCCTGAGTGCAGGAGGAAAATATTTGCCAACATGTTTCTCTTTTCGACAAATTTCAAATTCCCTTTTATAAAATTTACTTAAGATTGGAAAACAAGTTAGAGTGGCACATCCTAATCAGTCGGCTAACAAACAATAGTATGCTCTATAGGCCAGATGGTCTCAGATTGAATATCCAAGTACAGACATTCCTGGGTCGAGTGTGAAACCTATGCCGCACGGATGTTAACCCTGTTGAAGTCAGATTTAAAAGGAAGGTTTTGAGATAAAAAGGTACCCATTGGCTTAGATGCCAGTATAAGAGGCAATTTGTAGGAATAGATGCATGTGATTTTATAACCTAAGAATTACTAATATCAGAAAGGACGGAAATACAATTAAAAACAAGTGACATAAAATGGCTGTTAGCTGAGCTAGCAATACTAAAGACACAAAATGGGGGGGGGGGGGGGGGGGGGCTACAGGCTCGGTATGGGGGTTTGATGGCAAGCCAAGGCCCAAAACCAAACTATAAATAAATGCCTATAAACATGTGCCTCGGCCATATTGGGGAATGTAAAATATGTATGCTGGCTAAAGGGGGCGGCCACAATTATTGTTATGAAGATGCTTACCTGTAAATATTCATGTTAAATTTTTGTGTTTTCCTTTTTTTTTCTCTCTCTCTAATAACTTGTAATTTGTCATATATAAAATATGAAAACTCAATAAAAAAACATTTATAAAAAAAAAAGACACAAAATGGCTTTTAACTGACTACCCACATTCCTGGGTTAAGTTGCAAACTGGTATAAATAACATCATTTAATTACAGACAGCAGAGATTGAAACAGACATGGGAGGCCAGAGAGGCATCACAGGAGTGATAAACAGTGTCCACAAGACACGGACCATTGTCCATCCTTGCCAGCTCAAGGTCACCGTGAAGGCAAGAGAGATAACTTTAACAGATAGTATGAGTGACGTCTTCATGAAGTCAGGGGCTGGTAAGGGGCCAACCCAATTTACGTAATGTCAAATTTAATTGTATATAGAACTCATGTATGTAATCTAGAATCAGTATTATTGGGCAAGGTCCAGCCGGAATGGGCTGTGCAGCTGGTTTGAATAATGTATAAGAATGGATGTTTTCCTTTGTTTGGTGGAGAGATGGTTTGGGACTTTAACTGACGTCATCTTCCCACCGGCGAAATAAACCGTTTGATGCGAGGACCAGTAGCCCTGGGCGTTGAATGATTTATTTGAGATCCTCTCCAGCTACCAACCCCGTCAGAAGTTCTATGATCAACTAATTTCCATAATGGTGGTGGGGTGTAGAAGTGGCATTCCTGTTACTAGAAGGCCAGAAATATGGAAGTATTGGGAGAAAAGGCTGGCTTATATGGGGACTGAATCCCTTTAAAGAGAAGAACATGTTTTTCAAGGAGGAATTTAATGGCAGCTGCAAGAAAAAGAGGAAAAAGTGAGCACTTAACTTCTCAGCAACTAAGGTTGAATTGCTCCTGTTACAAATTAGTATTTAGAACCAATTATTTGAGCAGCTGGTAAGAAATATCGCAAGTAGCAACATGATTCACATGGAAAAATGTGGCTGTGTGCGGCAATTCTATAACTCAGGCCTGATTATACTATTTAAGCAAGTTCATACCATCAGACCTAAATCCTGTCTCTGCTTGACAAGTTAATTATTTCGGCATTTCAAGTCCACTATTAAGTATTCTACTTCCCGTGCGTCACAGTCTACTTATTAGCTCGCTTCTCACTGGCAAACCCATCTTTGTATGTGAAAGTTGGTTGCCAGTGCTGATCAGTTTTTCCTAAGCAGAACCTTGGGTGGGATTTTCCGACCTCCCTGCCGGGTCGTAGAATCGCCGGCGGGCCACGCGAATCACGCCACGCTGGCCCGATGCTGGGACGCGATTCGCCGCAGAGAAGCCCCCCCTGATGCCAGCGCAGCGATTTTCCGGCCCGGATGAGCCGAGCGGCAGTCATCAAAAAGCCGAGTCCCGCCGTCACCGTTATAACATCCTCTGAGCCGGCGGGACCTCAACCTTGAAGACTCCAGGGGCGGTTTTTGGCAGGGGGGGGCTGCTCCGTAGTGGCCTGGCCCACGATCGGGGCCCACCGATTGGCGGGCCGGCCTCTCTGTTCCACGGCCTCCTTTCCTCCGCGCCGCCTCCTGTAGCCCTGCGCCATTTGGTGTTGGGGCTGGCGCGGGGAAGAAGGCCACTGCGCATGCGCTAGTTGGCGCCGGCCCAACTGTGCATGTGCGGACCCCGCGGCGCTGAGTTTAGCCAGGATCGGTCCGCTCCAGCGCTGTGCTAGCCGCCTGTGGGCCGCAGGATGGGCTCCCATTTTTACACCGGCGTCGGCACTTAGCAACCCGATGGGAGAATCCCGCCCCTAATTCCTCTGTGCTATCTTTCAAGCACAAAGTCTGTAATTTGACTTCTGCAAATTGGCTCTGCACTCTCAATGTTCCTTTGTGTGAACTGTAACTTTCCCTTGCCATAGAGCCAGCGCCGGCCTTAGGGTTGCTGGCGCCCCGGGCAAGCTGAACTTCGGCGCCCTTGGGGGGGCGGGGCCGAGGGGGAGGCGGGGGGGGCGGACCCGAGGGGGGGGCGGACCCGAGGGGGGGGCGGACCTGAGGGGGGGGCGGGGGGGGCGGACCCGAGGGGGGGGGGCGGGGGGGGGCGGACCCGAGGGGGGGGGTGGACCCGAGGGGGGGGCGGGGGGGCGGACCCGAGGTGGGGGCGGACCCGAGGGGGGGCGGGGGGGGCGGACGCGAGGGCGGGGCGGACCGAGGGCGGGGGGGGCGGACCCGAGGGGACCGAGCGGGGGAGCGGACCGAGCCGGGGGAGCGGACCGAGCCGGGGGGGCCGCCCTGGGGGAGGGCGGCCACCGCGCATGCGCTGGTTGGCACCGGCCCAACTGCGCATGCGCGGGACCCGAGTCTCTGGCGCCCCCTAGCACATGGCGCCCCGGGCGACTGCCCGAGTTGCCGGTGCCTTGAGCCGGCCCTGCATAGAGCATCACGGTGGCACAGTGGATTAGCACTGCGGGTCACGGCGCTGAGGTCCCAGGTTTAATCCCGGCTCTGGGTCACTGTCCATGTGGAGTTTGCACATTCTCCCCGTGTTTGCGTGGGTTTTGCCCCCACAACCCAAGAATGTGCAAGCTAGGTGGATTGGCCACGCTAAATTGCTCCTTAATTGGAAAAAAATTATTGGGTACTCTAAATTTAATAAAAATAAAAACATTTTAAAACACTTTCCCTTGCCATTCTAGGTTCTTGATTTTCATTTTTCATATATATCTTTGGAATTGTAATGGTTATCCAAGTTTTTTTTTCAGAATATGGAATTATTTGATTCAACTTTGCAGTGTCCTTCTTGTACCTCTTGGAATATAGAACATCCCCGAGTCTTCTCTGCGAACGGTTCTTTCAGAGAGACATTTAATTCGTTTTGTTTCTCTTCATAATTTCCCAGAGCATGTGAAGGTCCTTTCACATGTTTTCCTTTTCTTTGTGAAGCTCGGTTGCTTATTTCTTGAGTTTTCTTGTAATTCAACAGAGTCTTCGTGTTTTGTTCTGCTGTTCCTCCATTCTGCTGTTCAAGTCAGTCTTTATTTCTACATGCTGCTGAAGAGATGTGTACTCCTTTTGCATTTGATCTTGAAAGACAATTAACTGTTCTTCCAACTGTGTATTTTCTTGTTGACCACTTTTCAACTCATGCTGTTCTTTAGTGCGTTGCTTTGTCACTACTGATAGTTCCTACAAATCTCTGTAACAAGTAGCGTTTGATATATTTTTTAATGCCTGTTTCTCCAGGGGCATATATTAGTTCTTCAAAGAGTTTTTCCTGGAATAACATTCCTGCTTGCCATTGGGTCAAAATGTACTGTTGAGCGTTCACAACTGCTACTTCGATCTGACAACAATTTAGAGTTGTCATTCCCTCCTTATGCTTTCCTGGAGATAGGTCCCAAATCTGGACAGAATTCAGATTTTGGCTTATTCCGTTCTTCTCATCATTCAACCCACCTTGTACGCCTCAAAAATTTGTTTGTTCAGATCTTGAACAGTTTGGTTTATTGAAGATTTTAGTTTATCGAGCATTTTTAAAGGTACATTTCCTAAGTACACCTTGAATTTCGAGTCTTTCAATTCAGCTTTGATACAAACGTTCTATCATATTTCTGTCTTTTCTTTCTCTGTCTGCAGCAGAGCTTTGTCCTTCATTTTGTTTTCACTGTTAGCCATGTCTGTCTCTGCAGAAGACTTGTTTGTGGAAGCTGGTTGGAAGAGGACCTTAATTTTCAGGGTATTTAGTAAAAGGTTCAGTTCTGTAATCACGCTCCTTGTGGTTTCATTACCATTTGCAGTTGGAACACTGTGATTTTCCCTTCAATCATGATCAGCTGGCACAGCATTACCACCTGCCATCACAGTTCTGAAAATGTCCAAGATTTATTTCTGCAGCCATTGTATGGTTTGCTTTGGTATTATTTTTTACCCTTTCAAAACAATACTGGTGGTTTTCTATTCCCATTTGTAAGCTCTTTGTGCTTCACAACATGAATATTAAAATATTTGTCAAAGACTTTTAATGTCCCATCAAAGCTGGCTGACAAAGCATCAATGCCTTTCGTTAGGATTGCTTCATTAGCGGGTTCATCAAATGAGTATAAAAACAAATAACTTTTCCCACGTTTGTGTCAGGTTTGGCCCTTGGGTCAGTCCAATGTGTCGTGGTAATGTTGACGTGCTGTCCATGGTTGTTTTAGGGGCTGGTTTAGCACAGGGCTAAAGAGCTGGCAGACCAAGCAGACCAAGGCAGGCCAGCAGCACGGTTCAATTCCCGTACCAGCCTCCCTGAATATGCGCCGGAATGTGGCGATTAGGAGCTTTTCACAGTAACTTCATTTGAATCCTACTTGTGACAATAAGTGATTTTCATTTCATTTCATTTTAACGTTCAGGTGAGTACAGCTTTAAACACTGTGCAGCTTTTAAAAATGGAGCCACAGCAACCTTTTTTTTCAAAGAATCTTCATGCGCTTGTTGCATTTCTACAGGCTTCCCTGGCAATAGTGGTTCCACTTTTTCATTTTGTTTCTTGCAGCAATTTGTTAAATCGACATTTTGGATCCTTTCCTATGATGTCAAAGGATTTTGAGGCAATCATCAGTCGGTTTCCGGTTTTGGCGGAGATTTATTTTCAACCTTCTGCTTTCTTACCCCCTTACAATGAGCTTGATCACTTACCCCCTTACAATGAGCTCGGTCACTGTGTGGTATGGTGAAGACTCAGAATCTGGGCTGGCCGGGGTGATTTCTGATATGGGTTGCTAGCTACAAACTGAATTGTTTGCTCACCCCTGCTAGCAACTTTGACTCGGAAATCCATAGATACTCACTATTAACTGCACAGTGGAGTTTTACTTCTGCCTTTCTGCTTCCAATTCTGCAAAGGAGCTTCTTTCAGACGATCCCCAGCCGAATCTGCACTTCAGGGGCCATCAGTCTGGTCAGAATGCTGCTCCTATAATTTTACAGCTTTTGAATTTCTGCTCCAGCTTCTCCAAAGATTCTCAGGATCCTGTAATTGTGACTATATTCAAGAAGGAAGAAAAGTCTGAATGTCATAACTACAGGGGTTTCCCTCTGCTGTCTGGCATCAGGAGGAATATTTCAAGGATTGACCTCAACCACCACCTCCCAGTGGCCGAGGAAGTCTTTCAATGTTGCACTGCGCTTTCCGCCAATGCGGAGACATGATTTTAATTGCGCAGCAAATTTAAGAAGTGCAAGGAACAGCACCAACTGTGCTGTGCCTGTCCTTTTTCAACCTCATTAAAGTCTTCAACTCTGACAACATTGAACGCTTATGGTGTAGCCTGAAATTTGTCTGCCCTCAGAAATGTCACCTACTCCACAATTATATGCAAGCTGTAATCCTCACAAAAAGAATCACCACAAATCATACCTCGGTGAAACTAGGATCAACCCAAGCTCTGCCATTGCACCAACTCTCTTCTCCATTTTGCTTGCTGCAAATACTGCGCGCTGCCTCCAGCAAATTACCCACAGGTGGGGAGATAATCTACAGAGCATGCAGGAAACATATGCCACCTTCAATTCAAAACAAAACCATTCCAATATCAGTCACAGAGCTTCAGAATACAGGTTATTCTTGTGTGTGCATGCTCACTCAAACAGAGCTGCAGGTCATTGTTGATGCTCTATGATGAAGCATAAGAGAAAATGGACTTTTTACTAAATTCCCTGAAAATTAAGGTCCTCTTCCAACCAGCTTCCACAGCAACCCCCCCATCAATTAAGAACAATGGTGAGATCCTGTAAAATTCCTGGAGGACCATTTTCATATCTTGGGAGCATCCTCTCAATGAAGACAGACATAGATGATGAAATTCATCATCGCCTCCAATATGCCAGCTCAGCATTCGGTTCATTGAGAAAAAGAGCATTTGAGGACCAGGATCTCAAATCCGAATCTCTACTGATGGTTTACTGCAAAGTTTATCTACTGGTATGCCATGCCATGAGAACTGTGCAAGTGTGCTGCACGCAGCCTGCACCGGGAATGTTTTGTTGAGTGCAGTATTTGAATGCCGAGGATCAATGGGCACACGCAGTACCAATCAAGCTCGCACTCCCACCTTGCTGCGGGATCAATTGGGCATGTGTGCTGGCTTGCGAGTGCAATGCTGGGCATTCGCAGTCTCAGTTGTCCTCTCCTGCCCCCTCCGACTCTCTGATGAAAGGGAAAACTTGTAGCCGGTTACCGCCTTTCGCAACAGCTGGATTTGCTATGATTTTGTGTGTAACTTGCTAAAGATGAAATACAATTTTTTTCTTAAGCTGCATGGAAAGCAAAGGTTTTTTTTAGTTATACTCTGACACACTATATACTAGTTACATCAACAGTATTCACCACTTCTTGCTTTGGCATGATGTTGTTTTCTAACTGAGTGAATAACTATGGGTGGCTGCGCTCAAAACCTTTTAATGCTGTAGACGACCACATCTGGAACTAGTTCTAGGTATTTGATGTACAAAAACTTAGTTTGAAGGTTCTGGAAGGGGAAGAAGGAGTGGACTAGGAGATACCATGAGTTATGGGGAGGTTGAGATATTGAAGTGTGATTCCATTGAACAGGCGGTGGAGGGGGAAACAGGAAAGATACCACTGCTAGGGAGGGGGACCCACAAAATGATAGTAACTGGTACCATGACTTTTGGCCTTGCAACATGAAACCTTTCGTCAACCTCTCTCCTATCATAGACCTTCCCTTTTTTTCTCCCCATCGCCCCCTCACACCCCATCCCCTTTCATTTGTTCAAAGCCTATTACATTTTTACAGTTCTGATGAAAAGTCACAGACCTGAAACGTCAACTCTGCCCACAGATGCGGTCTAATCTACCGAGTATTTCTCACACTTTTTAAATTTATGTCCTAATGTCTCCTTATGTGGCTAAGTGCCAAATTTTGTTTGATAATACTCCTGTGAACTGCTTTGGCACATGTTACTACATTAAGTGCAGTATATAAACATAAATTGTTGTTTTGAATGCAATACATTAGTTTCCACTCCTTGTTTATTGCATTTTTGTCCATCAGACAATGCCTGACCTTCATTTTCAAAAGAACTACATGTTATTTAATTTTTATTCAAACAAAATATCCAGTCAGATTTCCAATATTAGTAGTATTTTTATTTTATTATTCCTTGAACCGTTGAATAAAATCTGATAAATTGAGCAAATCAATCTGAGGAACATCATGAAAGTGTTGATGTAGGTGATTCATGACTCACATTAACACTACTACTGCTTTATCAAAAAGCACCATTTTAAACATCAACAAAAGGCTCCTGATGAAAAAGAGGCTTTTATTTTGCTTTAATTATCCTGTCTCCGGCATTATTGTTGTCTCTGATCTGTTATCACTATCAATATAGGCCAGATTTTTCACAGCAATGTGTTTAGATTATATAATGGATCAACAGCTCTTGGGCAGGCACAGTTTGACTGGTACCACAGGACAACACGTTTAGAAGTAAAATGTTTAATTAGCTGCAAGATTGTTTGAATTAGAGTCAAAAATCCAATATTCATTCTTAACCTCCATGAAGAATTTTTTTTACTTAACCAGAGTTTCAGGAAATATAATTCCATTGTACAAATTTCAAGGCTAGATATTCCAGGTCACCTATTGTTTTTTCTGAGGGAAACAGGGACAGAAAATTGTATCCTTAACCTCCCCTTCCCAGTGACCAAGCTCAATGGCATACTGTCCATATACAGGCAGATGAACATAAACAGCATATAAATGATGGAAATAAATACCCCATTTCCTGTCCAAGTATTTGTATCAGTGGAACACCAGATGCAAGACCTTGGACATCAGTAATAAAGAGATTAGTGAATAACTCAAAATAAATTTATCACACGACTGACCACTATGGCAGCCTAGGTGTTTCACTACCCAGGGCCGGGATTCTCCCCTACCCGGCGGGGCGGGGGGTCCCGGCGTATTAGTGGCGTGAATCACTCCAGCGTTGGGCCTCCCCAAAGGTCCGGAAGTCTCCGCACCTTTAGGGGCCAAGCCCTCACGTTGAGGGGCTAGGCCCGCGCCGGAGTGGTTCCCACTCCGCCGGCTGGTGTGACCGGCCTTTGGCGCCACGCCAGCCGGGGCCGAAAGGAGTTCGCCGGCCATGCGCCGGATCATCAGCGGCTGCACACGTCATACTGGCACATGCGCAGGGGAGGGTTCTCTTCCGCCTCCGCCAATGTGAAGACCATGGCGAAGGCGGAAGAAAAAGAGTGCCCCCACGGCACAGGCCCGCCCGCTGATCGGTGGGCCCCGATCGCGGGCCAGGCCACTGCAGGGGCACCCCCCCGGGGTCAGATCGCCCCGCGCCCCCCCCCCCCCCCCCCCCCCCAGGACCCCGGCGCCCGCCCACGCCGCCAATCCCGCCGGTAAGAAAGGTGGTTTAAACCACGCCGGCAGGAGAGGCTAGTCAGCGGTGGGACTTTGGCCCATCGCGGGCCAGAAAATCACCGCGGGGGGCCCGCCGACTGCCGCGGGGGGCCCACCGACCGGCGTGGCGCGATTCCCGCCCCCGCCGAATCTCGGGGGGCAGAGAATTCGGGACACGGCGGGGGCGGGATTGATTCCGGCCCCGGGCAATTCACCGACCCGGCGGGGGGGGTTGGAGAATCCCGCCCATGGTCTGGAAAAGAAAAACAAATTTGTTTTTATTTTCTATTTAACAAGCAACTCACAGACAAGCACCCGAGACTGCCAGTAGGCAAGAGGTACCAGGTCAGGCAGTTTGCTGTCACATGATATGGCAGGCCAGGTCTTGGGGCCTGCTAGTGTATATGGTGTGGCAGGGCCAAGAAACTGCCAGATGTGGGCAGTCTCAACATGCATGCTCTTAGTGCGGGCTTTCAGGATTTCCACCACTATGATGTGTCACACATGGGATTGCTAGCTGCAGTCCTTATCAGTGCCCTCAATTTGGCAGGACACCCTGGTATAAGGGAGGGTCTACATCCACATTATTAATGAACCAGGGTGCAGAATTGATCTTTTCTTGATGAATAGAATTTTTTCCCCAGTAGAAATGCATCCCAAATGTAAAGTCTAGGTACTTTTCTTTTATTATAAGAGTGAACCCTAAAAGGACTGCGATGTACCATTGCTGCTTTTCATTTTGTTTTGCTAATTTACTGTGAAACTGAGCATGATTAAGCCTTATTAATCTAACTAAGTACTGACAAACATCCCTGGTGTCTTAACATTAGCATTTTAATGTGACCAATTAGAGATATAATTTTGTAAAGCAATCTTTTGGAGTTGTAGTATTTGTTGGCCTTGAAATTCTTTGCCTTCTGCCATCCCATCATTTCCAGGAGATCCTTAGTTGTCTTTTAATGATAGGAAACTCCATCTGCCCAATATAAGTATATGACTGCCAATGGATAAACATGCCCTATGTCTGGAGTGACCACTCTAAGCTGGGATGGGACGTGGAGTGTCAATGAGGTTGAGGTCACCAAATGAGGTGCGATTCCACAAGGGCAAAGATGTGCAGGTTTGGTGGATTGGCCATGCTAAATTACCCCTTAGTGTCCAAAGGTTAGGTGGGATTACAGGGATAGGGCAGGGGATTGGGTCTAGGTAGGGTGCACTTTCGGAGGGTCGGTGCAGACCCAATGGACCAAATGGCCTCCTTCTGCGCTGTAGAGATTCTATGATTATGCATTCTAAGATTCTGTGACAAATGTGGACTTAAACACAAAGACACCTTTTGTTTTGACTGTATTTGCTGCCACCTCAACTGCAGGGGGACGCATTCACTGCACATAGTTGCTGTCAATGCAGGTGTCACTATTTAGGCTTCTGTCCCATCACTTTGTTCTCACACTTACATTTCCATCCTCGGCCTGTTGCAGTGTCCCAAGGAAGCTGAATATAAGCCCGAGGAACAGCATCTCTTCTTCCGATTAGATAGTGGCCACTGTTGAGATTGTGTCTCAAGAATTTTGAAGGTGTGCTATGTATGTGGTTGAGTTTCTCACACAGCGAGTGCGATTTCAGTATGAACAAGAGCCATCAGCTATAAGAGACATCTCAAAGAAGATTTTGGCATATTAGAAAATGTTATGAAGGATGTTCCTGTTATTCACAACTTACAAAGCAATCAACCTATCTGGCTGCATCACAGCCTGGTATGGTAACTGCTCGGCCCAAGACCACAAGAAACAACAGAGAGTCGTGAACACAGCCCAGTCCATCATGCGAACCCACCTCCCATCCATTGACTCTGTCGACACCTCCTGCTGTCTTGGGAAAGCGGGCAGCATAATCAAAGACTGCTCCCATCTGGGTTATTCTTCTTCCATCGGGCAGGAGATACAAAAGTCTGAGAAAACTCACTAACAGGTTCGAAAACAGCTTCTTCCCCGCTGTCACCAGACTCCTGAATTGGACTGAACTGATCTCTTCACACATCTTCTCTACTGAGTAGTACTGCACTGCATTTGCTTCACCCGTTGCCTGTGACTATCTACTACATTGTGTCTTGATGTATGTCTTATGTTTTTTTTCATGTATGGAACGATCTATCTGGACTGTATGCAGAACAATTCTTTTCACTGTACCTCGGTACACATGACAATAAAATAAATCCAAACCCAATAAGTTACAACTACTATAAGAAAATGACTATTTATAAAGTACCTTTAACATAGAAAAAATATTTGAAGGACTGAGTAGAGAATTCTTTAAGCTATCAACATGTACTGTCTTTCTATATTTTCTGGCAACCACATTTTGCACATTAAGATACTATGAACAATAAATGGATGAATAATCAAGCAATCTATGTTTGGTTATGTTGGTTGAAAATATAATTTATTTAAGGAATTTTTGGAAAATGTCAATTTTCCTGCCATGGAGGTGTGAGCAGAATGTCCCTTCCTGTTGGGGTGCTTCAATAACAGTGATAAAAGTTTCCATTGCAGCCATTTGAAGCACAAATGCCAAACAGCATGAGGGACACTTACAGATCTACCTGAATCCAGGAAACAATGCTACAGGCAGGGAATGCAAATTGTACAGCCTGCAGCATGGTTTCTCAAGCTTGAATGGCTTCAAAGTGATTTGAAGCCTCCCTTTACCCTTTTCAGCTTACTGTTTGCAATGGAGCTGCTCTGGGATGCATAATTGATACACAAAGATGCTTTGGAGAGAGAGAAACCTTGCTGAAAGATCCTTCTGTCTGCAGGAAAATTGATTTTCATAATATAAAGGCCAGTAAATGGAAGGTAAATATATTATTTTCTTCTATAAAAAGGCAGGGGGAAATATTTGGGGAAAAAAAGTATTTCCATTTGAAGATCTCCTTTGGCATCAAAAGTGCATTTAATTTGGAAACCCATCAAATGTAAATGAACAATTTCACAAGGTAAAACTTTGAACTGAAATCTGCAAGATCAGCCGTATTCCAATTCACTTTGTACGCTCTTCAGATTTTTGTGTCTGACTATCTCTTCCATATGGATCAGTTTTATGTAAGTGAATGAGCATCAGCTCAAAAATGGCAGGCGATCTGATGTTTTTGGACTCCTACATATCAGGAAAATTGCCTATGTAATAGGTAACAATGCTCTCCGGTAGACCATTTTTCACTCATACTATTTATACTGAAAGTATGCTCTTAGATTTAGCAATAAGCCATCCTCTGCAAAATTGTAAAGTGGGTTTAGAAGAAATCCAAAATCTCACAGAAAAAAACAGTTTCAACGTGCTTACAGACATCTGAGGTTACCGTAAGTATTTTGTCCCCACTTGTGAAAGTGAGAGTATAATATGCTAGTCACCATATCGCTCGAAAACGAGGAGGATTTTACGCAGCATGAATACTAAAATCACTGAAAAAAATAGTTTTTCTGTATATATTGTCCTTTAAAAATGAAAAGCAATGTAGAACCTTAACACACCACCAGGACATCACATTGAATGCTTAACAATCATTGAATTAATATTTAATAGTAACAAAGGCAAGATCACTGCAAAATTACCATTGTGTAAAGGTTTATACATTTGTTCCGATAGTTAATTCCCATAGTAATATATATCTTTATCACAACCATAGTTTCAAATTAACAAAACCTGAGACATTACTATTAAAATTTTATCCGATAATCATCAATCTGCAAAGCTGTATCTGGACCGTGTACTGAATCAAACGTCCACGGTTTAATTTAAAATGAACTTAACATTGTTGTAGTACCACGTAATACCCAGTTGGTGGCTCTCTTTGACTATGTGTTCACACCTACTCACCAGCATAATATTGTACGGCCTGCATGATTTCAAAATGGCACCTTTAAAATTTAGAATGCTACCAGACATTAAAACTGACTCGTAGTGCAATGACTGTCTAGGAGACAGATCAGACCAGACAGTTGGACAAGACAATGAGTAGCACACAGCATTAACCGTTATCAGAATACATGAAAACCTTTGTTTCATCAAATATCCAATTATTTTCGGTTCTAGCACAGCAAAAAAAAACACTAAATTCATCCATGATGATTATAAATGGTACCACACGACCGCACATCATATGTATATTCTGATTTTTAAAGTTCTGATTTATTGTTCCCTACCTCGTTCATTGCAAGGTTATATTTGGTTTTCATCGTCGTCAGTTCAGCATGCACCCCTTCTAACTGAAACTTGGTCTCTTCCGCCTGGTAGAGATGGAAATAAAATGTAAATTTAGAAGGACGAGATGTGCTAGAAGGAAACCGAGACAAACAAGAACTTTCTGCCATTGCACTCCCCCACATGCTTGGGTTCTTCTCTTAATTAAAACCATTAATCAGATGACATGAAATTTCAGTTGTGAATCTGACACTACACACGGACAGCTGACACATGTCAAAATGAAACCTATGACCCATACTGTTAGATTCCAAATGCTCACTCTTTCTAGGGCCCCACAACTGTGTCCAAATAGCACTCACAACTGCAAACTGGATGCATACTGCTCCCGTTAAGCACTGAAGGTGGGATTTGCAGCATTAAGTCACTGCTAATATAAGGTGGACTTAAGACCAAGGATTGACATTCAACAAATTACAGTATTTAGTCACTAAAGCAGTGATGGATTATGCAAGTGAGCATCACTTTACTACATTCACCAAGCATGTTTTTCAACTGCTTCATTCAAATATTTAATGAGGTTGGGCGCGATCCAATGGCTCAGGATGCAATGAGGTCGGTAGTTACAAAGCTCCTTATACTTATCTTGTGATCTTGATCCCACCCACAATGGGTGGGATCCAGGTTTGCATAAAGTGTGCAGTTAAGCTTACTTAAATATGTTCATGACGGAGTTACCCAAGGCGCGGGATTTAACAACCTTACCTCGGAGATCCCAAGCAGGCGCCGTTTAGCACTGGTTTCCACAAACGTGGGCCAGGCGTACTGGCACTTTCGGGGGGGGGGGGCAGTCTCCCAGATGATTGGGGATCCCTGAGTGGTTGTGCTCTGGACAGGGTGGTGCCTGGGCACCCTCTGATGCTGTGCCACCTGGCAGTTAGAATCATAAGAGTTTACAGTGCAGAAGGAGGCCATTCGGCCCATCGAGTCTGCACCGGCCCTTGGAAAGAGCACCCTGCTTAAGTCCACACCACCACCCTATCCCCATAACCCAGTAACCCCACCTAACCTTTTGGACACTAAAGACAATTTAGTATGGCCAATCCACCTAACCTGCACAAATGTTGACTGTGGGAGGACACCAGAGCACACGGAGGAAACCATGCAGACACGGAGAAAACGTGTAAACTCCACACAGTCAGTCACCTGAGCCGGAATTGAACCCGGATCCCTGGAGCTGTGAGCCAGCAGTGCTAACCACTGTGCCGCCGTGCCCAGGGTGACACCGGCAGTCTGGCAGCCTTGCAGCCAGGGATCTAGATGGCACTGGCAGGGGCACTGCCAGGGAGCCAGGCTGGCTAAGCCAAGGTGCCCAGGTGGCATCTTGCCCATTCCATTGATCTGGCCCGGGGATGCCCTGCCCTTATGAGGTGGGGTGCAGTTGGCTCGAGGACCCCATAATTACTAAGTTGGGGCATTGGGCGGGTCCGGAGGTCGAGGTGGAGGATCCAGAGATCAAGCTGAGCTCGTCAGTGCAGGAAGTGAGCCGAAATGCAGTCTTGGTGGGACGTTCCTCGCCGAGGCTCAGGAATGAAGCAGAGTCCCGTTTAATAGAAGGGTCGTTACATCCGGCTAAACACCCAAAACGAGACTCCGTTTCATTTCCATTAAATCGCACCTGCTAAGTTTTAAAGATTTCCCTTAATGTTATTATTGATTAGGAAAAGCAAGTGGAGTCTTCTCATCAAAAGCGAGGACAGTCAATTTTGCATACTAAATTTTCTCATATTTTTTGATATGTGTGAACAAACTACAAGATTTTAATCTAATAGAGCGGGTTCAGGTGCATACTAAACCATGATCAGAAAGCTCAAGTAATTTCTGAAACCCAATATTAGATGACACATCTTTAACAAATTCCTAAATCATATTTTAAATAGCAGTTGCATTTATCAAAACATGTTAATGAATTTTAAATACAGAATTATGCATTTTTGCGTTCTACTTAACTACATTTTGTCAGAAATTTCAATTTCTGTTTATCATCGGCACGTAGTACCAAATCTTGACATCCTCTACTTTATGGTATTTGAAGAGTATTAAAATACATGCTGCCACTTGGTCGAAGAATGCCAGAAAACAATTTGCAGTCAGTTAAAACAACATGTACAAAAAGATTCCTTTGAGTAAACATAGGGCATATTTTAGAATTGCAACATGTTTGTTATTTGATATAGATTAGAAGTATCAATCCTATGAGAGACCTTGCTTTCTTAGGTATTGTTTTATATCTGCTTTACTTCCGCAGGTTTATTAAAAAGTCCCATGGCACATTCAAAGAAGAAGATATTTCTCCCAGTGTCCTGACCAATATTTCTTCCTCAACCAAACTCACCAAGGACAAATTAAACAAGTGAGAGCACTAATTGGAGTGCAATCCTCCACCATGCCATGTTAGCTTAACATTATAACAATTGCACATCTCTTCTTTTAGGCTTTTCCATGCCTGATTGATGTTCTGTCAGTACAAAGCTGCAAAAATAAACCTTTTTGTTAATCATAGATATCATAGAATTTACAGTGCAGAAGGAGGCCATTCAGCCCATCGAGTTAAGAGCTCCCAACTCACCGAGGAGGCTCCAGACAATCCACATCCAACAAGCTGCTCTGAAAACTCTGCTCATATTTTGACAGCTATGCTGAATTCACCACAGCAGCTGAGACAAGTCACAAGATTGAAAGACAATCAGCAACATTTCTTTAAAACAGTTAATTTTCCCCATCTCCGGCTATTGATGGATCCTTCAAAGAATTCCAAGATCTGAAACTACATCGTCGTCAAAAAACTATCAGTTTCCCCTTGGGCCATACCTTGTTTACCTTGGGATGTATTCTCCGCAGCCCCGTGCCGAAATCGCGTTTGGCGTGGGGGCAGAGAATTGATGTTTACACGAGAATTGGGCCCAGCGCTGCTCCCGCGATTCTCCGGTCCCCGGAGAATCGTTCGCAGCAAATCTCGCGGCATGGCTGGGGGCCATTGTCAGAGGCCCTCCCAGTGATACTCCGGTCCCGACCGTCCGAATTCCCGACAGCCTGGTTCAAACCTCATCTGGTCGGTCGGGACTCAGTCTGTGGCCACCCTGGTGGGGGAAGGGGGAATCAAGCACCAGGAGAGGCCTTATGGACAGCCGGGGCGGCGATCGGGCTGGTCATATGGAGCGGTGTGGGGCAGATCGGTGGGACCTTGTTTATTGGTCCAGGTCCGCCAGCTGAGTCCGTCATCGCATCTGGCGCGGCTGTTGGAGGTCCAGACTTGGAACCGGAAGTGCGGGGCCTGTATCCGCAGCCAAAACTGCGTGAACCTCCCTGGGTCCCTGCCAGCCCCTGCAGGTAGGTGAATTGTTCTTTATTTTTTGGAGGAATGTCTGGAGTGAAACACCAGCGTTTTTACGCGGCGTGGCCACATAGCCCCATTTTTGCAGAATCCAGCCTCACGTTTTGAGTAGCTGAATGGCCCACTTGTACTTCATATGTAAACAAGGGCAAAAATATTACCTCTGCCCACTTTCAATCGTGTAGATAATTATTATGTAGTTGAGCTGCATAAAATTATTACTACATTTGCCTACATAATCACTGAGAGCACTTTTAAATTATCATGTAAAGTAGTTTGCAATAATTATAATGGCCACGCTCTTCTGTTCAGTGGCCATATTGGATGCATTGCTTCTACCCATGAAGTCTTTTTGACCCCTGACGATCCTACCCATTTCATCCAGGATCGTCTAATCCCAGCTGCAGGTGTGGGCAGCGCAGCCCCTCCAGAGGAAATGCAGTGAGCGAAGGAGGATCGAGGAAAGGAGCGGACATTTCACTCGTTTAGGACATTAGCTGCCATATTTAGGTAACTTTTTAAGTCCAAGTCTTGCAACGAATGAGTGGAGGTTAGTGAATGGCTGAGTAGATGAGCAAACAAATGGATAAGTAGATGAGTGGGTGACATGGGTAGGTCCTGGGTGGGGAGGGGAAGCCGGGTCTGGTCAGGGAGTTAGTCGGGTTGGGTCTGGTGAGGGGGTTGCATGGGCATGGAGGTAGGCATAATTAGATGTGATCGGGCTGGGGGGTTGTGCGTCTGGTCCGGGGGTGTAGTTGGATGGTCGTGCAAATAATCGGGTGGGGAGTTCGGGGGCGGGAGGGGTTAGCCCAATCTGGTTGGGAGGTGTAGTTGAGTTTGGTTGGGGGTATTCGGGTAGGGTATTTGGGTCATATCAGTGAGGGAGTAGCGTGGTCAGTTGCAATGCTCCGTTTCAGTTACACAGCTGTTAGACCACCTATTAAACTGCCTACCATTTCCTGAGTTGGTATCCTTTATAGTCTTGTGTATCTGGCCCAAATCTCTGCCTGAGCTCAGGGTCGGTGACATTCATGGGAGGGTGCCGGGCAGCAGGGAATCCAAAATGAAATGAAATGAAAATCACTTATTGTCACAAGTAGGCTTCAAATGAAGTTACTGTGAAAAACCCCTAGTCGCCACATTCCGGTGCCTGTTTGGGGAGGCCGGTACAGGATTTGAACCCGCGCTGCTGCCCTTGTTCTGCTTCACAAGCCAGCTGTTTAGCCCACTGTGCTAAACCAGCCCCTGAAGCTTGCAATTCACGTATGTGTCTTGCGCCAGGACTTTGCAGGGTCCTGCTGGGCACCTCCTCATGTACGTCACACATGTCCCATCCCTGATGATCATGCAAAGTAGTTTGCAATAATTATAATGGCCACGCTCTTCTGTTCAGTGGCCATATTGGATGCATTGCTTCTACCCATGAAGTCTTTTGACCCCTGACGATCCTACCCATTTCATCCAGGATCGTCTAATCCCAGCTGCAGAATAGTTGGGCCAATATGTTGCAAAATAAATCAATTTTTTTGTTTCTTGTACAACCGTATTCAAAACATCTTAAAAAGTTATGGTAGGTTTCTGTAGTGTACTTTAAGTAAAGTTCCCTGCTATTATTACAAAATATTGTAAATGATAATGGCAATGAGATGTAATATTCCAAGAACATTCATGATTAGTAATCACTTGGAATAGTAAACAAATGATGTTGTGACGTTGTAATATGTCAAGCCGTGTGTGTCATACTGGGTTCTGAATTGAAGGCTCTTGAGTGGGAAAGAGACCTAGATGTCGTAGTACAACAGTTTTTTTTTAAAAGCTGAATATTAGTGCCGAGAGGTTATAGTGAAAGCAAATAGACCATTCCTGGACCCCTCAGATGGACTGAATTTTCAATCCGAGGTTGGGAATCCGATGCCTGGAATATTTCTGGTTTCCTATATCACATTATGTCAACATCAGTGATGCAATGTGATTTTGAAATGTAACCTGCTAACTGGCCTCCAAGTGCATTTGGTGCCCAATTAGTGGCATGAGAAACTAGACGTCTGGAAGAGGGTCTTCGGAACTCAGAGCCCTTTGAAGAAGTGAGTGGGAACCATGACTGGGCTTGTCATTTCCCAAGGAGATGGCACAGCAGGGTTTGCAGAGAACCAGAATCGGCATGTGTCCACAGGTGGTACCAAAGGTCCTGAAGCCTGTCTCGATGAGTTAACCAGGAGGACATGAGTCCAATGTTGTAAGAGACAATGATCTAATAAAATCTGGAAAGTTGATTGGCAAGTGACATCCAGATTACTGGTCCATGTAGCAGCATGTACATTGGTCAATACCGGGTCTAGTACAGCCTGTTCTTGTTGATCCCAGAAACTGCTGCTCTAAGAAACTAGCACTTACATTGTCAGAGCAATTCCCCAGTAATGGCCATTACCGGGGTATGACTGCAGGACGACATAGGTATTGGAAGGGTCCATGATATTTAGGAAGGACAGGAAGCTGGAAAAGGTGGAGAGGCGGTTATGTTAATGAAAGATGAATTTACCATAATAGAAAGGGATAATCCAAGTTCAGCAAACCAGGATATAGAAGCGGTTTGGGTAGAGGTGAGGAATGATAAAGGCAAGAAGTAACTTGTGGGAGTGGTGTATAGGCCCCAGTAATCACAAGGTGAGACGGAGTAACAAAGAAGAAATAATGGGAGCTTATCAGAAGGATACGGAGATTATCATGGGGATTTTAATTTACATACAGACTGGAAAAAAATCAGATGGGCTAAAATAGCCTAGATGAGTAATTTATAGAATATTTTCAGGATAGTTTCTTAGAGCAGCAATTTCTGGGACCAACCAGAGAACAGGCTATACTAGACCCGGTATTGACCAATGAGATATGATTAATTAATGGCCTCATAGCAACTGTGCCCTGACGTAGTAGTGATCATATATGAAAGAATTTTAAATTTAGTTTCAGGGAGACAAGAGGGACAAAGGCTAATACTTTAAACTTAAACAAGGGCAATTGAGAGGGCATGAAAGCGGAGCTAAGGAAAGTGAACTGGCAATTTGGGCTAAGGGATAAGATGCAGTAGCAGACGGTTAAGGAGATATCTCAGAATATGCAGAGTTTATAATTCTGCAAAGATGGGTGGCAGGTCAGAAGATTGGACAGAAAATAAAAAACAGCAAAGAATTTAGGCTGCATGGTGACACAGTGATCAGCACTGCTGCCTCACAAGCCAGGAACCCGGGTTCGATTCCAGCTTTGGGTGATTGTCTATGTGGAGTTTGCATTTTCCTTCCACGTCTGTGTGGGTTATTTTACGCCAGTCTTCACTATAGAGGATATGAGTAATATCTCAGAAATAGCTGTAAATTAGGGGTTGAAAGGGAGGCAAAAACTCGGGAAACTGTGGGTTGACAAGTGCCCAGGTTCTGATGAATTTCATCCCAGGGTCTTAAAAGAAGTGGCTAATCGCATACTTGATGCGTTGGTTTAACTTTCCAAAATTTCCGAGATTTGGAGAAGGTTCCATTAGATTCAAAAAAGAAAGGGAGACAGCAATCAGGAAACCATAGACCACTTAGCCTAACATTTGTCAAAGGGAAAATGTTAGAAGCCAATACTAAACACCTTGGGCGCAATTCTCCGGAAATATTTCCAAGTGTGGCAGCGAGCAGGAATTTCCAGCGAGGCTGGCAACGCATTTCAACATTAATTGGGCCACATAACAAGGCCTCATGGACTTCTCGCCACAAATTTAGGCTCGCCAACTGATTCACCTGGACCACACGCACCAGCTCACCGCCAACAAGTTCAAGCAGCACTTAAGCTGCACTTGCTCAGCCAGCTCGCAACAATGGCGCCGAGAAGATTCGGGGACGCTGACCTAGGATAGCTCCTGGATGCGGTGGGGGCCAAGAGGGATGTCCTGTTCCCCCAATGGTTCCAGAGGGTGAGCCACAAGGCAGTCAGTGCTGCCTGGGCGAGGTGGCGGCTGCCATTAGTTCCAATAGTATGACCAAGAGGGCTGGCCACCAGTGCAGGAAGAAGGTAAACGACCTACACCGGGCAGCACGTGTGAGTAGACCTCAATGCCCCTCTCCCTACTATCAAGCCAGCATACACCACCCAACCCCCCAGGTGACTCCCAGCCCTCCACCCCTCAATCCTCCTCTCACCCCACCTTCACATCCCTTCTCCCACTACTGTGAACCACATGTGTGGCTAACGATGCCCTCTCTCAGTAAAAGCTCTCCCACAATCGGCGGGGAGGACCCAGACTGGTGATGGGGCGCCAGACATCAGGATCCTCACCTCCTTCGAGGAGCGTGCCCTCTAGGTGACTGAGGTGGCCGAGGACAGGGTGGTCACCCATGCGGAGACTGGCGGAAGTCGCAGAGGTGAGGAACCACTGGGCCCTATCATAGGGACCTGTTAAACATTAATAGTTATTGCCTTACTGACTGACCCATCCCTCCCCTGACCACGTCCAATCTCCCGGAGGTCCTCCAGACGACAGAGCCCGCCCATCTCGAGTGGCCCACTCTCCTGACTCAGAGGACAACACCTTGGAGGAGGGCTCCGATGATGCAATTGTTTTAGATGCGGCATAGCTGTTATCCCCACCCTTCACCAGTGCAGATGCACACATCTTGGTGGGAAATGTTAGTGGTCAGGCATCTGGGGCACAATCTGGTGAGCACCAGATTACTGATGATGTACATCAGATGGAGGCTGGAACCTCCAGGTGAGACAGCAGTCGGAGGGCTGCTGAATTCCAGGACCCAGCTGGACCCCGGCCCGATTCTGAACCTCTGGAAGTGGGTTTCCCAGAGCTGATGGAGACGATAGGGAACCGCCGGGACATTCAGAGGGAAATGTCAGCGTCTCTCCAGCAGATCCATAGTCGCTTGGGCGAGTCCCAGAGACTACGGGCACAGGAGATGGTGCCAGCAATGAGGGGTACCAAGGTCAACACTGCCAGGGTGGCAATGCAGTGGAAAGTCTGGTGCACAACGTCAGTGAAGGTGTCCAAGGCGACATGCAGTTGGTGACAGGCATGGCTGAGGGCCTCGGTAGAATGTCCACTTTGCTCGGAGATGTCACTCTGTACCAGGCCATTCTTGATGAGGGTCTGCGGGACATATCCCTTTCTCAGATGGGCATGGCCGAGGCACTGTGGAACATGCCCCAGTCGCAGATGGGCATGATTGAGGCATTACAGAGCATGTCCCAATCACCGAGGAGCATCGCTGAGGGCGCAGACATGGTGGTGTAGATACTGGGGAGCCGCCAGGGCTGGCAGAGCCAGATGATGCAGGGGCAGCCAGTGCCCGAATCAGCTGCCCCTCCGTCCCAAGGTGAACTCCAGGGCTCTATGGGCACCGAGCGAGGATGGGCATTGAGTGCCAACCTGAACCCATCCCATGGAGTGGCAAGGGTGGGCACCAGCTCCCTGAGTTCCACCCCTCAGATGAGGCCGTGTCTCACGGCCAGCACACCGGACAGGGAGGCACAGCTGTGCATGTGCCGCCGACAAGTGAGCCAGGGCCCTCCGGCCCCAGAGCCCTCAGAGGACGATCACCTGTGAATCAAAGGCCACAGGACGATCTGCCTCCACCTGAGATGTGCATCCTGGGGAGACGCCTGGATGTAGTGGCAGAGTTAGGAGGGCTAAGCACATTGAGGATCACTGAGGGCACTGGGGAGGCGGGACACCACAGGGAGTGGGGTATTGTATAGCACATTAAACTCCTTTTTGCACAACCATTATGATTCCTCTGTCACTTTCTTCCGCAATAGGGCTAACCCTCGGACCCTTTGCCCATCTCGCCAGGAATCCCCCCTTCCCCCTCCCCGTGGCTCTCACCCACCCTCAGGCCATGGACGTGTCCCCGGAGCTGTGTCCCATCCCCTGGAGATTCGGATGTTGCATGTGTGGTGTTGCCTCCCGCAGCATTCAAGCACAGTGCCCATGCATCAGGGTGTGATTGGGATGCTAGGCAATGACTCCAACATGCTACATGGCTCATCCACCCACGGGAATCCACCTGGCATGTGTGAAGTGCTCACTTAGCCACGATTGCTAATTCTCTATCAGCAATACTTTTCAGCAATGCAGCCAGAGGCCTCAACAGTCGGTGGGGGGAGGGAGGGGGTATGGGTGATCGGTGGGGCAGATGGGCGGGGACAAATGTTGTTCCCGGAACGGGGAAACACGATCCAGGGTTTACATGGTGGTGCCGCAAGCGGTTGCCACCACCTCCATGGCGGCCCACCAATGCGGAGGGTCCCCTATCCCCAGCTGAGGGTCTCCCAACCCACCGAGCACTGAGGTGGCAAACCCAGTGCCCCCGGTCTCTTTGCCTGTGAGCAATGTTGTCTACTCACTTCATTGGCTCCCCACTGAAGCCCTTCTGCTCGGTTCATGTTTTTCAAAACGAGTACTATTCGGCTGGGGAGGCCGCTGAATGACGGGAGGCCGTTGGATATGGGGTTGCTCTTGTTGATTGAATGGAAGTGAAGCTTAAGTGGTGTTAATTAGTTTCTAGCCACGCTACGGCGAGATCCCGATTTCACTTGTTGGAGCGGGCTGGTTGCATCGCAAATTGTTTGGCGCCTGGCGCGGATATCGTGTATGGCCGCTTCCGCTATTCATCGGCCCCCTTACACTTGAGTGAGAGCGCAACGAGACCGGAAAATTGCATCCCTTATAACAGGGCACTTAATAGAAGAAGATAATCAAGCAGAGTCAACATGGTTTTGTGAAAGAGAAATCATGTATAACCAATTTATTGGTGTACTCTGAAGAAGTAACATGTGCTGTGGATAAGGGGAACCAGTGGATGGTTCTCATGGAAGGCATTTGATAAGGTGCCACATCAAAGGTTATTGTGGCAAATAAAAGCTGGTGGTGTCGGGGCAACAGATTGGCATGGTGATAGAAATCAGATTTTCTGGTTAGCTATAGATAAGATAGATAAAAGTTTTAATGAAGAAATCCTGGTTGGAAAAATCCTTAAATCCTTAAGAGTAATTAACTAAATCAATGTATTAACCACGAGAGTGATAAAAAAACTGACTAGCTGGGAACTGATCAGATAAGACACTCCATTCTCACATTTTGCAAATTGCTTGAAACAGCTAGACAATTCAGGGCCAGTGAAATAAGACTCACATGCCTTCCAAGGCCAGGACAAGATCCGTTTCCTTGGTAACAGTCAGTCAGGGACATAATAACTTTTCGAAAACTGTGTTAATCTAATTAATTTTAGAAGCATTATTGGCAAGCCAGGTTATGGAAAAATACAAAATCACACAAAGACGTTTATCTCTAAAAATGACAGACAGACAGTTTGGTCGAATTGAGTGAATTATAAATTAGTTAAAGCCAATCACCGCTGTAAAGAGGGTGAAACTTTAAAGATAGTAATCTCCTTAAAAGATCAGTTGTCAGGATGAGAAAACACTTTCTATTCTGGAATCAATCTATCACTTCTGAAACCTACGCTCTGCTTGCTACTACTCAATCGCCATTTTTCTTTTGTTTAAATCACTCAGTCATTTAACAGTGTGTATTATGATTTGAAGAATTACCGAGTTGTATTTTAGAACTCAACCACTGTATTTGCTATAATGATGTGGAGATGCCGGCGTTGGACTGGGGTGAGCACAGTAAGAAGTCTTACAACACAAGGTTAAAGTCCAACATGTTTGTTTCAAACACTAGCTTTCGGAGCGCTGCTCCTTCCTCAGCTGAATGAAGAGCTATGTTCCAGAAACATATATATAGACAAATTCAAAATTGCCAGACAATGCTCAGAATGCGAGCATTTGCAGGTAATTAAATCTTTACAGAGCCAAAGGTAGGGGTAACCCCAGGTTAAAGAGGTGTGAATTGTCTCTAGACAGGACAGTTGGTAGGATTTCGCTGCATACGCTGCAGGAAAGGATGTCCCGAAGCGTGGTACATTGGCGAGACCATGCAGACGCTGCGACAACGAATGAACGGACATCACGTGACAACCACCAGGCAGGAATGTTCCCTTCCAGTCGGGGAACACTTCAGCAGTCAAGGGCGTTCAGCCTCTGATCTCCGGGTAAGCATTCTCCAAGGCGGCCTTCAGGACGCGCGACAATGCAGAATCGCCGAGCAGGAACTTATAGCCAAGTTCCGCACATGAGTACGGCCTCAACCGGGACCTGGGATTCATGTCGCATTACATTCATCCCCCGCCATCTGGCCTGGGCTTGCGAAATCCTACCAACTGTCCTGGCTAGAGACAATTCACACCTCTTTAACCTGGGGTTACCCCTATCTTTGGGTCTGTAAAGATTTAATTACCTGCAAATGCTCGCATTCTAAGCATTGTCTGGCATCTTTGAATATGTCGATATATATGTTTCTGGAACATAACCTCTTCATTCAGCTGAGGAAGGAGCAGCGCTCCGAAAGCTAGTGTTTGAAACAAACATGTTGGACTTTAACCTGGTGTTGTAAGACTTCTTACTGTATTTGCTAAAGACAATCGATCTGACTAATTTGTTTGAACTTCCTAAATTTTTATTGAAAATTGACTTTACCAGCAGACACGAAAGCTGACGAATAAAGTTTCAAATAACTTTACCAATATCGCAGTCTGGAATCTCTGTTATTTGGGAACTAAGAAGGGATAACGCATATCCAGGGTTCCGAATAGACACAGAGATCCATCACATGGATAGAGGATTAGCTGGCTAACAGGGAAAAGAGAGCAGGGGTCATTTTCTGGTTGGCAAAATGTAATGGTGTGCACAGGGATCGGTGCTAAGGCCTCATTTCTTTACAATTTTTACAAATTATTTGGATGAAGGGACAGAAGGTATGGTTGCTAAATTTGCTGGTGACACAAAGACAGATCGGAAAGTAAGTTATAAAGAGGATGTAGGGAGGCTACAAGAGGACATAGCTTGGTTGGTGGGGAAAGAGCTGGCAAATAGACTATAATGTGGGAAAATGTAAACTTACAAGAAAAATATTATCTAAATGGTGAGCGATTGCAGATCTCTGAGATGCAGAGGGGTCTGGGTGTCCTGTTGCATGAATCACAAAAGGCTAGTATGGAGGTACAGCAAGTACTTAGGAAGGCAAAAAAAAGTTATCATTTATTGTGAGGGGAATTGAATGCAAGAGAGGTTATGCTTCAGTTATACAGAGCACTAGTGAGGCCACATCTGGAATACGGTGTCCAGTATTGAGCCCCTCATTTCAGGATGGGTGCAAATGTGTTGGAAGCAGTTCAGAAATTCAGAATGCTAGACTAATACCTGGAATGCTGGTTGGTTTATGAGGAAAGGCTGGACAGACTCGGTTTGTACTATTGGATTTTAGAAGAGTAGAGGCAATTTGATTGAAATATGTAAGATGCTCAATGGACTTGAAAGGGTGAATGTGGAGAGATTATTTCCTCTTTTGGAAGAATCTAGAACTAGGGATAACTGTTTAAAGATAAGAGGAAACCCATTTAAGACAGTGGTAAGGACCCCACTTCCTCAAAAGGCAGTAGTGGCAGGATCTTTAATATTTTTAAGGCAGAGGTAGAGAAATTCTTTTTTTTTTAAAATAAGTTTTATTGGAATTTTTTGAAAAATATATAGCAACTGAACAATAATAATAATCACAATAATAAACACCCCCCGGCACCCGTAACACCACATGTAACAAACCCCCCCCACCCCCCCAAACCCAATAAACAACAAAATAAATTAACAATAAGCAAATTAACTTAAACAATACCCCCCGAGACCCCCCTTTACCCCCACACCCCATCAACCCCTTCCCCCATCCCTTGCCCCCCCTTCCCTTTCCCCCATCCCCCCTTCCCTTTCCCCCATCCCCCCTTCCCTTTCCCCCATCCCCTTTCCCCCCATCCCCCCCTTCCCTTTCCCCCCATCCCCCTTCCCTTTCCCCCATCCCTTTCCCCCCATCCCCCCTTCCCTTTCCCCCCATCCCCCTTCCCTTTTCCCCATCCCCTTTCCCCATCCCCCCTTCCCTTCCCCCATCCCCCCTTCCCTTTCCCCACCCCCCTCCCTTTCCCCCCATCCCCCCTTCCCTTTCCCCCCATCCCCCCTTCCCTTTCCCCCATCCCTTTCCCCCCATCCCCCCATCCCTTTCCCCCTATCCCTTTCCCCCCCAACCCCCCTTCCCTTTCCCCCACCCCCCCTTCCCTTTCCCCCCATCCCCCCTTCCCTTTCCCCCCCATCCCCCCTTCCCTTTCCCCCCCATCCCCTTCCCTTTCCCCCCATCCCCTTCCCTTTCCCCCCATCCCCCCTTCCCCATCCCCCCCTTCCCTATCCCCATCCCCCCTTCCCTTTCCCCATCCCCCCCTTCCCTTTCCCCATCCCCCCCTTCCCTTTCCCCCCCATCCCCTTCCCTTTCCCCCCCATCCCCCCCTTCCCTTTCCCCCCCATCCCCCCCTTCCCTTTCCCCATCCCCCCTTCCCTTTCCCCATCCCCCCCCTTCCCTTTCCCCATCCCCCCCTCCCCTTTCCCCATCCCCCCCCTTCCCTTTCCCCATCCCCCCCCCTTCCCTTTCCCCATCCCCCCCCCTTCCCTTTCCCCATCCCCCCCCCCTTCCCTTTCCCCCCCCATCCCCCCCCGGGTTGCTGCTGCTGCTGACCTAGTTTCTTATCGTTGAGCCAGAAAGTCGAGGAAAGGCTGCCACCTTCTAAAGAACCCTGTACCGACCCCCTCAGGGCGAATTTGACCCTCTCCAGCTTAATGAATCCCGCCATGTCATTGATCCAGGTCTCCACGCTCGGAGGTCTCGCATCTTTCCACTGCAGCAAGATCCTCCGCCGGGCTACTAGGGACACAAAGGCCAAAACATCGGCCTCTTTCGCCTCCTGCACTCCCGGCTCCACCCCAATCCCAAATATCGCGAGTCCCCAGCCTGGCTTGACCCTGGATCCTACCACCCTCGACACCATCCTCGCCACCCCCTGCCAGAATTCCCCCAGTGCCAGGCATGCCCAAAACATATGGGCATGGTTCACTGGGCTCCCTGAACACCTAATGCACCTGTCCTCACCCCCAAAAAACATGCTCATCCTCGTCCCGGACATATGAGCCCTGTGCAGTACCTTGAACTGGATGAGGCTAAGCCTCGCACATGAAGAGGAGGAGTTCACCCTCTCCAGGGCGTCCGCCCATGTCCCCTCCTCAATCTGCTCCCCCAGCTCCTCTTCCCACTTAGCCTTCAGCTCCTCTACCGACGCCTCCTCCACCTCCTGCATCACCTGGTAGATGTCAGACACCTTCCCATCCCCGACCCACACCCCCGAAAGCACCCTATCCCTCACCCCCCGCGGGGGCAGCAAAGGGAACCCCTCCACCTGCCGCCTAGCAAACGCCTTGACCTGAAGGTACCTGAACATATTCCCTGGGGGGAGCTCAAACTTCTCCTCCAGTTCACCCAGGCTCGCAAACCTCACGTCAATGAACAGGTCTCCCAACTTCCTAATGTCCTATAGGGGCCAGAATTGCTGATCCTGAAGCCGTGCTCACGCCGTTGAGAAACGCAACAGCGTTTCCGACGGCGTCGACACGTAGCCTCAGGATCACAGAATCCCACCCTGGGTACTTGAAATTTATTTTTAAAAAGATAATTGTGTTATTGAAAAGTGATTGTAGATGTGAAAAGTGAGATTAGAGTAAAAGGGGAGGTTGCCTTGGTCGGTGAGGGCCATCTAGTGGGCTTCGTGCATGACCATGTTCTGTGACAAAAAAGGCCCGAATCCCGATGTATTTAGGTGGTGGTGGGATTATTCAGATGTGTGCACTTGCTGGATAATTTTTTTTCTAATGGAAATTCTGTTAGTCAGCACCTCACTGTGGTCACACAGTTGTACCCTGACGGGTCCCACAGAAAACAGGTTCAATATGCCTGTCGATTAAAACTGTTTCTCTGAAGCCTGCTAATTGTTTAATCAATGAGCTCAACATGCAGTTAATCAGAGACATGCGGTTCTGGTTCCCCATCTTCCCTTTAAAACACATACTGCATTCCAGAGGAGTTGGGATTTAGTGACGCCTCTCTGGGGAAGCTATTTTCATAAAATTACTACAGTGCAGAGGGAGGCCAGACAGCCATCGAGTCTGCACTGACCTTCTCCCAACCTAGGCCCACCCCCCCCCTTCCCTAATCCCGGTAACACTGCCTAACCTGCACATCTTTGGACTGTGGGAGGAAACCAGAGTATCCGGAGGAAACTCACGCAGACATGGGGAGAATGTGAAAACTCCAGATAGTCAACCAAGGCAGGGATGAAGCCCAAGTCTATGGAGCTGTGAGAGCTAACCACAGTGCCGATGTGCCTAATATGGAGATGCGTTTTCTGTCCAGCTAGAACCAATGCCGGTGGGAATGGAGGTGGATCTGGTGATGTGTTGGATTCATTTAGACACTCCATGGCAGCCATCACTGAGGTTTTTGGTTGTCTGAAGGGAGAAATCTACTAATTGTGCCAGAACCTTCCATTTTGCCAGAGGGAAGAGAGATATCACAGGGGAGCTGGAGGCTTGGCACCAGAGCAGGGCATACCCTTGCTTTATCAATGCTGACCATGACAATGGTGGAGGCTGTGAGGGAATTGAAGAGGTCCTTTACTCGGATGGTGGCAGTGGGGGGCTACTTTATCATGCAGCAAGCCCCTCTCCCTCCATCTCCAATGCCACCTCCTCTTGCCTCTCCCAATTAATTTTCCCCTGTCAGGGCTTCACTATTCTTTAGCACTGGTGCATAGTGGCAATAGTGTCTATAAGATGTACTGCAGCGACTAGCCAAGGCTTCTTTGATAACACCTTCCAATCTCACCTGCTTTGAAACTTAAAAGGAGAAAGGCAGCTGTTACCTGGGACCACCAATACCTGCAGGTTCCCCTCCAAGCCACACACCATCCTGATTTGGAACTTTTTTGTTGCTTCTTTGATGTCACTGGGTCCAAACCTTGGAACACCCTTCCTCAGAGCAGAGCACCTACATGGTTTAAGAAGGCGGCTCACCATCACCATTTTAAAGGCAATTAGGGATGGCTAACGTCTGCTGGCCTTGCCAATGATGTTCATATTTCCAAGAATGAATTTTAAAACTTCAGACAATGGGCCATGAATAACTTTCTCCCTCCCAAGCACTGGTCCAGAGTCATTAGAGTTCAAATGAGGGGACAATGTACTCAGTGACACACAGTGTATCTAAACAGTAGGAGCTGGGGTGAAGCATGAGTGTGGTGGTATGATTAGCATAGCTGCCTGCCATTGGTGCAGAACACCGGCTTACCATTGGCCCTGGTCGGTCATGTGCCTCTCGACCGGTTGGTTGAGACCAGTCGTGTGACGGCTCCCCGATTGGTCGAGAGGCTGAGTTAACCCCGCCCATACCCAGTACGCCCGGCAGTCGTCCTTCTACTGTAATCGACCGCAGGACTAACATCTAGTAGATTAAAGCCATACTTTTGTTCAGCAACTCGTCTCGCATTCAATTGATGGTACATCAATGAGGTAGAAGATATTGGGGATGACTTTGAGCTTGCACTCGCTGAATGCAGGATCGGTGAAGCAGGTGGAAAATCTCACGAAAATCAGGAAACACGGCATGTTGGGACTGCTAGATTGGCACACCCATTCATTTCTTTCTGTCTTAAAGGCTCAGGATTTGGTGACAAAACGGATCTGTGCAACTGGAGGGTTACATGCCATGCCAGTGAGCCTGACACGTTACCAAACTCTGTTAAGAATCTGCCCACTGCTGACTAGAGGGTTAGAAAATATTGCGTTTCGTCGACCCTGATCTCACGGGTTCTGTTTTTCAAAGAAGGTTGCTTGGATTACATTTGCAGACACTACGGCCAGAATTTTATGTTTCTCTGGCAGGCATGTGCCTGACCCAAAAGTGCATAAAATTGCGCAAGACGATGTCGGGCACGTGTTCCTATGTCATTGAGCCCTTGCGTGATATTTTGTTTGATTGGCACTTGTGCTTGTTGAAAGTTTGCCCACTGACAATCAAGAAGCTAATTTAAATTAATTAAACAGCAATTGACTGGGATTTACATTGCTTGTCTGCTTTTACAGTTGGCAGCCAGGTTGATTGGAAAGGCGGTCTTTACATTTAAACTGCAACCTCGATCTAAGGTGAAGTCAGGGCTCAAATAAAGTTAACAAATCTGTCAGGGGATGAGGTCTGTTTATGATTGCGCTGTCTAGACACTCATGGCATAGGTTTTCCACTGATATTTATGTTTTAAGTTTTAGCAGCTCCCACAGACAGCTCTTCAGCAGCTTCCCTCTGAGGGAGCTGATTGGAAGCACCAGCCTGGACGCTCCCTTTTCACAGCACTCAGCCTTTCATAGAGTTTGTTTCACACTGGATGGCTGTTAATTGGCCAGCTCATGCCATGATCTTGGGCAGGAGTCGGTTTCATCTGAAAATGGCTTTGGACATGGCATGAACAAAACATTCAGGCCGATGTGTTGCAGATAGTCGCTCAAGTGCCAAGTTCTGGAGAGAACTGTGATCCTTATGCAGTACCATTCACGCTGGCTTTGTAACAATACAGTCCATCATGAACATATAACAGCTTGAGGGAGATCTGCTGTTTCTTTGTTTCCACATGGATGCTCTGATTGCTGTCATATGGATCCAAAGTGCCTGATAGGACCAGGCTGCTTTGTTAAGCCCCAAAAGGACTGGGGTTGAATTGCACACAGGCATTTCACAGGGCATAGCTGCTATCATTGGAACTAATAGTTTTACGTTCCTACAGTGTCCAGTACAAGTATGATGGCAAGAATTCATTCAAATGCTGCTACTGTCCCTTCAGACAAAAGTACATGTGTATGCCTTCCCGCCTGTTTATGGCTGAAAGGACGAAGGATATGCATCCCCATTTTTGCACAAAAGGAAGATCTGTCTTGAGTCTTTTTTGCTTTAAAATGAGGACCATCATAGTGCCAGGGAACTTTATTAGACCCAGTACCAATCTCACATATTGACTGCATGGCTGTATCACAGAGAAAAACCTCAAGGTTTGATGGAATAGGTCACATATTGTACATGCACTGAAGGTATTAATGATGGAAAGAAATCGAAGGCTTATTGTTCCGATCTGCTCAGGGCCTTTGTTTGAAGTAGCCAGAATTTGAAATCTTAGGGGCGCGATTCTCCGCTCCCCACGCCGTGTGGGAGAATCGCGGGAGGGCCGGGTGAATCACGACACGCCGCCCTGGCAAACCCCCGTGATTCTCCCAGCCCCCCAAAAAATGGCGTGTCGCGTTTTTCGACACGCCGCTCGGAGAATCATTGCTCGCCGTTTTTCATGGCGACCGCCGATTCTCCGGCCCGAATGGGCCGAGCGGCCTGATGAACCCGACCGGGTTCACACCGGCGGCAACCACACCTGGTCGCTGCCATCATGAACAGCGCACGACAGGTAAGTGTGGGGCCTGTGGGGGGCGAAGGGAGGATCGAGCACCACGGGCGTGCTCATGAGATGACTGGCCCGTGATCGGTGCCCACCGATCGTCGGGCCGACGTCTCTAACAGACGCACACTTTTCCCTCCGCCGCCCCGCAAGATCAAGCCGCCATGTCTTGCGGGAGCAGCGGAGGGGAAGACGGCAACCGCGCATGCGCCGGTTGGAGCCGGCCAACCTACGCATGCGTGGCTGACGTCACCTCGGCGCCGCCGGCCGCGTCATTCTCGGCGCGCCGCTTTGAGGCAAGCGTCAAGGCCCGGCGGCCAAGTTTCTCGCAACGCCGCTCCTAGCCCTGGGGGAAAATGTTCCTAGCAGATCTACTCTGGAAGGTTTGAAGTGCAAGATTCAAGTCAGCGACATGATGCACTGAAATCCAGAGTGAGTTAGCAAGAGGCCGACAAGAAAATAAGCAGTTGAAAGGACAGCTGATCCTTGATGCGCAACAATTTAGCAACATGGAGAATGGAAGTGTATCTTAAACAGCAGGCTGGAAGCTGGGCAGAAGAATCTTGAGACTACTGAATTACAGGAAATCTCAAGATGAAGCAAACGAGCTTTGCAAAACAAAGGTTAATGTGTTGCTAGAACTTTAGATGCTATAAGAATCCACTTAGAAAAACGTTAATCCTCTGGAAAATTTTGAAGAGAAGAAAAATTATTTAATGTCACTCTGACCAAACTGATGATCCAATTGCCAGAGTTGACTGAGCAATATTCCATATTCCGGCAGGAAGCAAAATGTTACAAAAAACAGACTGAAGAGCTGAAGAAGCAGTTAGAACACAGAACATACAGTGCAGCAGGAGGCCATTCGGCCCATCGAGTCTGCACCGACCCACTTAAGCCCTCACTTCCACCCTATCCCCGTAACCCAATAACCCCTCCTAACCTTTTTGATCACTAAGGGCAATTTATCATGGCCAATCCACCTAATCTGCACGTCAGTTGAATGGGAACAGGCTGCATTAAAAGGAAAGGCAGTAGAACATTTTAAGCTGCAGACAAAGGAAAACAGAAATAAGATCAGAAACTGTAATTCTGACCCTGAAGCACAAGGCACTATTAGGAGAAGGAGAACTGTATATCTTAGATGTGCTGAGGACCAATGAGCTGTATTAAAAGGCTCATAAGCTTGGAAAGCAATTTGAGAATAAAACAGCCTACAAATATTTGGCTAAAATTGTGAAACAAGTGGAAATGAAGATTCTATTTGTGAAATGGATACATCAAGCAAGAACATGGCGGACGCCTCGGTAAAAGAAAATTCGAGTCGACTCTATGAATGAGCAAAGTGCACATTACCTTCGGAAGTTGTTAATAAAGACAAACATAACTCAAAGGAATACATAAACCGAGTCAACTAGATACCAGAAACAGAGTACCACTCCCATTACCGCCACATGTGACAGACTGAATTGTGGAATAAGTGTCACAACTGAAGATTGTCTGAATTTATAAAGTCAGAGACTTGAGGTGGGGGAAAAAGGGATAGCAAGTAAAGATTGTATTGTAATACGCTGCACGGTAGCACAGTGCTTAGTATTGGTGCTTCACAGCGCCAGGGTCCCAGGTTTGATTGCCAGCTTGGGTCACTTGACTGTGTGTGTGTGCACGATCTCCCGTGTGCTCCGGTTTCCTCCCACATGTCCCAAAAGACGTGCTGCAAGGTGAATTGGACATTCTGAATTCTCGCTCAGTGTACCCGAACAGGCACCAGAGTGTGGCCACTAGGAGCTTTTTACAGTAACTTCATTGCAGTCTTAATGTAAGCCTACTTGTGACAATAATAAAGATTATTATTGGAAGGGAGAAAGGTTTTGCTTGGAGACGGGAGATGTTGTGATATTGTGTGCATGCCATTATAATGTAAAAGTGTTCTGGAGAGGAAAGGTTAATATGGAACTGGAATAGCACTGTCTGTCACAAACCACACTGATGTTACCTGCGAGAGTATCTTACCATGGAACATCGGTTTGTGGGGGTGTGTAGATTTGTTTTTGGAATGATGTGAGGAGTCAAGTGAAACCTCAGAGAAAATAAAGCAGCCGAGTCGTTGTACAACAATTATTCAAGATTAATTGTTAAAGGAAAAGAAAAATGTGCACGAACAGGACTACACTACGCTAAGACAATTAAATGCATCAAATACTAAACACGCACACAGTTTATGTAGAATAAACTGTAGAATATTTGTTGCAAAATATATCTATGATCCCTGAACTCCTTAAAATTTCCACTTTCCCCCCAAGCAACATACAAATAAAATAGATTTTTAAGTCAAAACCTTATAGTTAACACACAATATAGGGAGGATAATCAACTCTGGGAAATGTCTCGTCCTTGTCCCATGAAGATATTGAAACTATCTTTATGAAAATTTTCTGCACCGCTGTTGCTCTACGATTTAGAGGTTGTTAGACATAAAACCTTGGGCGGTACAGTAGCAACGTGGATGGGCGGAACGGGAGTTCAGTGGTTAGCACTGTTGCTTCACAGCACCAGGGTCCCAGGTTCGATTCCCAGCTTGGGTCACTGTCTGTGTGGAGTCTGCACGTTCTCCCCGTGTCTGCGTGGGTTTCCTCCGGGTGCTCTGGTTTCCTCCCACAGTCCAAAGATATGCAGATTAGGTGGATTGGTCTTGATAAATTGCCCCGTAGTTTCCAAACTATAGGCGGGTTGCTGGGTTACAGGGATAGGATGGAGATGTGAGCTTAGGTAGGGTGCTCTTTCAAGGGCAGGTGTAGATTTAATGGACTGAATGGCCCCCTTCTGCGCTGAAATCGGGGGGCAGCTCGAGTATTGCGATGCTCCGCGTCCTGGAAAATGGCGTAATCAAAGAGTACGCGCACACATATAGACGGCCTCAGGATGTCACCTGAGGCCCGCCCCCGAAGGGCTGAGTTCCCGACGGTGGGACACTTATCCTTTTTTTTTGTGAACCCGACGTGGAGGCTGCGGACTGAGTCCAGTGCTGCTACAGGCGGAGGGGAGCCTTTCCACGGGTGGCGGGGGGGCTTTGTAGAGGGATGGAGGCACTGGTGGGGGGTGGCGAGGGGGGATACTGGGGGACAGTATGTGGCAGGCTGGGTCTCTGCGCAGCTGGTGCCATGTTGTACGGCGCGGCCGCTGCAGGCCGCCGCCTTGCGGATGCGTGGTCATGGACCCAGCAATTCTCCAGCCATATCCGCAGGTAAAGCCGAGGGCTTTGCGCTGCGTGGCTGCTAGCCCTCCACCAAACGGAGGATCAGTGCAGCTTTTGCGTCGTTCTTTCTGGCATAAAACGCCAATGTTCCCACTCCAGCATCAGCACTCAGTCTTCAAATCGGAGAATCCAGCCCAATCTGTTTCTTCTAATAGGGGATTCACACTTTATCCAATCTGTTAATCTCATTACTGGGAAAGTAATCTCATTCAACCTCTTGTAGGCTGGCTACCGCTGTTGCTCGGCAGATTTCTACCTGCTGCTGGGCATATTGCATCTTGTTATATCTTGTTAAATATGTGTTACTGCTGTTACTAGGCAAATCTGTGACACTGCTCACAGCATGATATATAGAGTCACATACTAATAGACTCAAAGAGAACACGTTGGAAGTCCACCTGCAGGGAGAAGCAACACCAGGCATGACAGTAACCTGGGATCTGTATGTGATTGAAGACTAACAGTAAACAGTTCATGATTAAACATACAAGTCTCAAGAGCTCATCATTGAGACATCTAAAGAACCTATATTTCAATGCCTATTGCACAGCTCTAAGTTCTCATCCCCATAGTCAGCTTTGATGGTCTCTCTTCAACTGCTGCAGCGCTTTCAGAATGGATTGTTTCCTGACAACAAGATATCTAATATCGATGACAAGTCAGAACAGTGCAGAAAGATCTTCAAAAAAGCCTTAAGCCTCTGATTTGAAAAAGCCAAAGCATGGTCCACAGACACTAATTTACCGATACCAATATGGCAGGGCCACACTTCTGGCTTATAATGAGCATGCATTTCCTGGTTGCCAGGGACAGCATGGGAATAGGAGGCAGACAAAGCAAAGTAAGCAATGACTCCAAATATTTCAGTGTCATTATTCATGGTTTAAATACAAGGGGAACTAAAAAATACTTCAGAGCATTCTTTGCAACAAATCTCGTCTATGGAGTCAAGTAAAACAAATGTAGTCACTAGACAGTAATAGAAATCAACTTAGTCAATTTCCCACAGCAAAAGCTACATCTCTCACCCATAGACTGGCATGTTGTACTTGTGCACGAAGTCTGCATGTGGTCCCATCTTTTTCACTGAGTTCAGCATGGGTTTCAGCCAGTTTCTTCTCAAGCTCTTCTCTTGTAGATACCAATTCTCTGTATTTTTGTGCTGCCTCAGCAGCAAAAGCTGAATTGGCATTTCGGGAAGACTGCTCAAGGTCCTGAATAACAGCGGTGAGGTTTACAATCTGTGGTACGAACAAAAATTATTCATGAATAAATGTTGCGATAGTCCTACTTTTCTCTTGTGCTATAATCTATAAGGTCATTCTGCCCCGATATTATGTTATTTTATCCTCACCGGGAAATAGATGTGGATGGTACTGAAGTTCCATTGTCTACCTTTAGTGTTGCAAAAAGCAAAAATGCTAAATCTGCTGAAGACAAAGGGCTGGATTTTACAGTCAGTGACAATGCAACAGTGCTTAGTGCTGCCTTGAAGAAAACTGGGCAGAAAGATCGTAGAATCGCCATGTTGTGAACTATCCCTTTTTGACACCAGATTGAATTTGATAACAAGCCAATTAAAGCATCCAGCAACAGGAATGTCATCAGTGAGGATAAGCAGCCAATCACATTGAAGAATTCCCAGAGAGAACAAACCAAGAAGATAAAAGCATTCAGTCTCATCCCGCTCATTTTTAAAAATTTTACAGTTAGCAAAACAAATGATTGGAATATTCAGGTGGGATTCAGGTAAAAGCTAAAATATTGTAAACAAACTTTGATTTAATTGAATTTCTTTAAACATGTGGAATTAAATTTGACATGGAACATATATAAAATTACTCTTACTGGACTAGTGATGTTATCTAGCAGTAGTTATTAACTTAGTAAACTATTAAATACATTAATTGATTGATATTTATTGTCACATGCACCGAGGTACAGTGAAACTTATTTTTCTGCAGCCAAGGGAACGTACACAGTACATACATAGTAGACAAAATAATAATCGACAGAGTAAATTGACAAATGGTACATCAACAGTGATTGGTTACAGTTACAGTGCGGAACAAGGGCCAAACAAGACCAGCAAAGGACATCGTGAATCGTGTTCTTACAGGGAACAGATCAGTCCAAGGGAGCGTCTAGTAGCTGTTGAGAAGAAGCTGTCCTATGTCTGGATGTGCAGGTCTTCAGATTTCTGTATCTTTGTGCCTGATAGAAAGGTCTGGAAGAGGGCAAAACTTGGGTGTGAGGGGTCACTGACAATGCCGTCTGCCTTCCTGAGGCAGCGGGAGGTGTAGACAGAATCAATGTGGGGGTGGCAAGCTTGTGTGATGCGTTAGGCTGAGTTCACCACACTCTGCAGTTTCTTGTGATCTTGGGCTGAGTAGTTGCCATACCAGGCAGGGATGCAGCCGGATAGGATGTTTTCTATGACACATCTGTAGAAGTTTGAGAGAGTCGATGCAGACATGGCGAATTTCTTTAGCTTCCGTAGGATGTAGAGGCTTGCTGGGCTTTCTTGACTATTGCATCAACATGAGTGGACCAGGACAGACTGTTGGTGATGGTGACCCCCAGGAACTTAAAGCTATCGACGACCATCTCCACTTTGAAGCCATTGATGTAGACCGGGGTGTGTGTCGTACCATGCTTCCTGAAGTCAATGATTTAGTCTTTCCAACATTTAGAGGGAGGTTGTTTTCGATACACCATGCAACTAAGTGATTTATCTCCCTTCTGTAGGCTGATTCATCGCTGTTTGAGATACGACCCACCAAAGTCGTATCATCTGCAAACATAGATTGAATTGGAGTTGAATCTTACCACACAGTCGTGTGTGTATAGGGAGTACAGTAAAGAACTGAGCACACATCCTTGCGGGGCCCCGGTGTCGAGGACTATTGTGGAGGAGGTGCTGTTACCTATCGTGACTGATTGCGATCTGTTGGCGAGGAAATCAAGGATCCAGCTGCACAGGGAGGGGTCAAGTTCAAGGTTGCAGAGTTTGGTTATTAGTCTTGTTGGGGTAATGGTGCTGAACGCGGAGCTGTAGTCTATGAACAGCAGTCTGACGTAGGTGTTGTCGAGTTGTTCGAGTGTTGATTGTAGGGCCAGAGAGATAGCATCTGCTGTGGATCGGTTGCCGCAGTAGGCGAACTGCAATGGATCGAGACCATCTAGGAGGCTGGCGTTGATATGTTTCATGACTAGCTTCTCAAAGCTTTCATGATAACACACGTCAGGGCCACCGGTCGGTAGTCATTGAGGCAGGCTACATTACAGCACATTCAAAAAGACAACTTCTTCGGGGCAGCACGGTAGCATGGTGGTTAGCATAAATGCTTCACAGCTCCAGGGTCCCAGGTTCGGTTCCCGGCTGGGTCACTGTCTATGCAGAGTCTGCACGTCCTCCCCGTGTGTGCGTGGGTTTCCTCGGGGTGCTCCGGTTTCGTCCCACAGTCCAAAGATTTTCGGGTTAGGTGGATTGGCCATGCTAAATTGCCCGTAGTGTCCTAAAACGTAAGGTTTGGGGGGGGAGTTGTTGGGTTACGGGTATAGGGTGGATACGTGTGTTTGAGTAGGGTGATCATTGCTCGGCACAACATCGAGGGCCGAAGGGCCTGTTCTGTGCTGTACTGTTCTATGTTCTTATAGTGTTTTCACAGAGAGGTCAAGAGCTTAAAAATGCAACATTAGTTTAATAATTTCCAACTGTGTACATTCTGGGGGGGTCCTCAATAGTTCACCCTCAGGAGAAGGATTAAATGAGCAACAGCAACTTGCAACTTCTGCATTTTGTATTTAACTCCGCACACGCAAACAGACGTTACAATCAGTTTCAGTGGAGTAACGACAGTAAGCATGGCAATTCTTCTTTCATTGCAACTATAAAATTCAGGCCTGAATTTGCTCTCTGATAAATAATCTAGGAATCAACATCTGAATGATAAATAACAAATTATAATATATAAAATGAACTCAGCATATCATCACTGAAGATCACTTTATAGAAGCACAGGTATCTGGATACGTTTTGCTGTAATTTGGTCAGAATGCAGGTAACTCATTAAACAACAATACATTAGATCATATTAGTATTCAAACAAATGGAGGACAGAAAATCTTGGAGAGAACTAACATGACAGAACTTTGGAATTATTTGTTACAAAAGCAGAATACTACAGATATTGGAAATCTGAAGTAAAAACAAAAAACGCTGCAAATACTAAGCAGGTCTAGCAGCATCTATGGAAAGAGGAACAGAATTAACAATTCAGATTTTCATACTTAATCAGAACTCCTGAAATGATAACCTTCCCATAGATGCTGCCAGACGTGCCGAGTGTTCCCAACATTTACTGTTTTTGTTTTGGAACTGCATATTCTTTATTTAAGCCCAAATACAGGGATACAGGTGACAGGAAGAAAACATTCAAAAACTTGTTTGTAGAGAACAGCAATACGAGTGCCAGGAAACTATTTATCCCCCAATCTTGTGGGAATCTACGACTGGGCCAACAATCAAAGCATCATCAGTATACGTTTGGTATGGAAAAAGACAGAGGGCGTGATCCAACGGCCATACTGCGCCAGAAAAGCAGGTTGGGCAGCGTGGCCGCGGAAAGCCAGGAGATCCCACTCCTGGGATATGCCTGCTCGTGGTGCCTCGCGAAATTCAACACAACCTCGCGATACATTGTGATGTGAATTCCCCCCACAATGAGTAGGATCACGTTTTGGCAAATCTGCCTATTAGAGTGAAGCAGTAAGCCTCATCCTAATGTGCAGATTCTCGAGGCCCCTGAGGCTTTGGAATCAACCAATTCGCCCTAGAGACCTCAGACAAACAGTGTTCAGCACTGGTCCCCGCAAATGGGGAGCAGATGGAACGGCACTCATTAGGGTCTCCCAGGGGATTGGGTGCCCCTGCCTGCATGCCTTTTGGGCAGGTTTGTGCCACATGGATACCCTGGCAGTGGGAGCCTGGCACCCTGGCAGTGCCACCTGGGTGTCAGCCTGGCACTGCCATGGTGCACAGGTGGCACTGCCAAGGTGCCAGACTGACCTTTTGTGTGCGCGCACGATCGGATTAGGGTTTCCAAGTGTTGGGGGGGATGCTGGGGCGCCTCCCATATTTCGTTCGGGCTGGAGGAGAGGTCGGGCCTCGGACACCACTGTACAAAACATGGCTGTGTGTGGCATCAGCTGCGCGTTCCCCGTTTAGGCCCCTTATTCAACGCGAGTCTCGTTGAATAGCCATTTGTTTCTCGGCACTGCAAGTGCTGGGAAATACACAGCTAAATGCGCTCCCTTGGGGAATTTGTTCCCTTTTTGGAAAATCACCCCCGGAGAATTGCACAGTAAAAATATTTAATTGGAGGAAAGCCAATTTCAGTGACTGGATAAATTTGAATGAAAGGTAGGCAGGCAAAACTGTAATGAAACAATGGGCTGCCTTGAAAAGGGAGACGGTTTGGGTATAAGCAAGCCAAAACTCAGATGAAGAATTAGATATAAGTGAGATAAAACTGAAAAAGGTGTATGAAAGGTCTCAGGTTGATAATATAAAAGAGAACCTGGTTGAATGTGGAAAGTTCAGACGGGTAGTGAAAAAGAAAATAAGCGGGGCAAGGAAGAATATAAGAAGAGACTGTCAACTACCCTAAAACAAAACCAAACATCTTCCACATGTATATAAATGGGAAAAAAGCTAGCAAAAGGAGGGTGTAACCAATTAGGGCCCAAAAGAGTGATTGATGCAAGCAAGCAAGTGCATGGCTGAAATACTAAATGGAGTACTTTGCATCTGTCTTTATCAAGTAACAAGTGGGGTGGAGAAGGGTGAAATAAAAGATGCAGTGTAGTTGGATTTCTAAAAGGCATTCAATAAGCACCACTTAAAAAAGGCAACAACACAAGATATCTGCTCATGGTGTTGGGAATTATTTTTTTTTGTAAATTTAGAGTACCCAATTAATTTTTACAATTAAGGGGCAATTTAGCTTGGCCAACCCACCTACTCTGCACATCTTTGGGTTGTGGGGGCGAAACCCACGCAGACATGGGGGAATGTGCAAACTCCACATGGACAATGACCCAGAGCCGGGATTGAACTTGGGACCTCGGCGACGTGAGGCAGCAGGGCTAACCCACTGCACCACCGTGGTGCCCATAGTGTTGGGAATTATAGGTTAGCATGGATAAAAAGAATTGGGTAACTAATAGGAAAGTGAGAAGTGGAATAAATGGATCATTTTCAGGTTGACAAACTGTAAAGAGTGGAGTGCCACAGGGCTCAGTGCTGGGGCCTCAACTATTTACGATCGACATCGATAACTTGATTGAAGGGACAGATTAGACTGTAGCCAACGTTGCTAATGATACAAAGACAGAAAGGAAAGCAAGTTGTGAGGAGGATAGAAAGAGACTCAAAAGAGATATAGTTTGGTTATTTGCGTTGGCAAAACTTGGCAGATGGATTAAAATCTGGGAGAATGTGACGTTGTCCACTTTGGGGGAAATAATGGAAAATCAGAATATTATTTAAATTGAGAGTGACTGCAGAATGCTGCTGCGCACAAAAATCTTTCCTCTTGTGTGGGAGAATCTAGAAATGGGCTACTGTTTAAAAATAAGGGTTCACCCATTTAGGAGATTAGGTGAATTTTTATGAGTTTTGGAACTTCCTTCCTCAGAAGGCAAGCAGAGTATTTGACTATTTTTAAGGCAGAGGGAGTTAGATTCCTGATAAGCAAGTGATGAAAGGTTATCATGAGTTAGGGTAGGATGGAGTTGAGTTTATAATCAGATCACCTACAATCTTATTGAATGGCAGTGCAAGCTCATAGGTCTGAGGGGCTTATTCCTGCTCCTAATTTGTATGCTTGTATCTTCCTGAAATATACAAGATTCTGAGGGAGCTTGAAAGGGTAGATGCAAAGTGGATAGTTTCCCCCGTGGTGAATCTAGAACTAGGGATCACAGTTTAACAATGTGGAGTCTCCCATTTAAGACTGATATGGTGAGGAATCTCTTCTCTCAGGAGGGCCATTAAGAATTCTTTGGAATTGTCTTTCACAGAGCAGTGGTGGTTGGATCATTTAATATACTCAAGGCTGAGTTAGACATATCTTGATCCACAAGGGTGTCTGGGATAATGAAGGGCAGGCAGGAAAGTGGAGTTAAGGTCACAATCACGTCAGCCATGACATTATCGAACGGCAGAGCAGGTTCGATGGGTCAAATAGCCTACTCTCAAAACAAATTAATTATTTTAATACATTCAGACGATGCTGTCTACACATGGGAACAATCAGGAAAATATTTTTTTGGTAACTAGCTTTGACGATGTTAATTTATTTGAATTGGTAATTGTTATTGGCAACTATCAAACAGGATTCCAAAGGGGTAAATGGAAGCATTACATGGAAATAATCAACGGGTGTAGAAATTACAGGTGATTTATACAAGTTATTCCAACAAGATTTATGGTCCAAAACATTAAAAATAATATGTATTAAGTTATCCAAATGACAAATTGAGGATTTTATTATTAATATCTGTTCTGGGGAGTTACATTTTCAGCAAAAGTTGTAGAAAATAAAGGAGCCAAGTATTCAGTCAAGTATATGCAAAATAGGGCATGCATTGTGAAAACAGACCAACTTTTCCTGCATCTGTGAGGACACAACAAAATATTGGGGATACCAATGTGATTGACAAATAATCCCATTTAAAAAAAAATAAAAGCAAGGAATGAACATGTTCTTTCTTTTCCTCATGCATTTACCTCAGTATTCAGGTCCAATTTACAATTCCTCAGTGATTCGTTTTCACTTTCAACCTCAGCTAGAAATTTCTTGATATCTGTCAACTGGAATTAAACAGATACAATTAAAATCTATTGAACACATGTAGATCCACTGCACCGTTCTTACAGAGACAGAGGTCCCTTTTTGTTTTCCTCTCCAACCTCAAATTATATAAACATTGATATGTCTTTGTTTCGGGGGGTTTAAACTAATTCAGCAGGGGGATGGGAACCTAAATTGTAGTCCCAGTGTACAAGATGTTGAGAGTAGTGAGGTCAGGGATAGGGTTAAAAGTTCGAAAGAGGGCACTGGCAAGCAAGATGCTGGTTTGAAGTGTGTCTACTTCAACACCAGGAGCATCCGGAATAAGGTGGGTGAGCTTGCAGCATGGGTTGGTACCTGGGATCTCGATGTTGTGGCGACTTCGGAGACATGGGTAGAGCAGGGACAGAAATGGTTGTTGCAGGTTCCAGGATTTAGATGTTTCGGAAAGAACAGAGAAGATGGTAAAAGGGGGGGGGGGGGGGGCATTATTAATCAAGGAAAGTATTATTACGGCGGCAGAAAGGACGTTTGAGGACTCATCTACTGAGGTAGTATGGGCCAAGGTTAGGAACAGGAGAGGAGAGGTCACCCTGTTGGGAGTTGTCTATAGACCTCCGAATAGTTCCAGAGATGTAGAGGAAAGGATAGCAAAGATGATTCTCGACAGGAGCGAGAGTAACAGGGTAGTTGTTATGGGGGACTTTAACTTTCCAAATATTGACTGGAAATACTATAGTTCGAGTACTATAGATGGGTCAGTTTTTGTGCAGTGGATGAAAATGGAATAGTGTAGGTTAGATAGGCTTCAGATGGTTTCATGGGTCGGCGCAACATCGAGGGCCGAAGGGCCCGTACTGCTGTAGCCATCTAAGATGGACACTGGGCTACAAAATGGAGAACTGCTAAGGCTGCAGGGAAAAACAGTCTTAGTGAGGACAAGCAGTTTGCAGAAGACTAATTTGCATTCTGCACGTACAGAAACCAGTTTTTGGCCAGGTGCAGAGTTTCAGCCAACGGTGTAAATGGCAACAGATCTACATAGTAATGAGGTGATCCTGATCCAGACCCCGCACAATAGAAACATTTAAGTATCAATGGATACTTTTGAGTAGACGCCCAGACAGAGTGGCACCACAGTAACCAACACAAAGAACCATAGGGACCGCCCCACCCATCGAGGAACGACCCTCAGATTGGGGGGTTTGGAAGATATCGATTGGGAAAGGCCCAATCGATACATGGCAGGTAAAAGGACCGCTCCGAAGGGGCACGGACTTCGGGGACCTATAAGAATAGACCCTGCACATGGTTCGGTCTGCTTGCTCCGGCCCAGGACTGCTGCTTTGCTCCGGCCCAGATCTGCTGTTGCTTCCAGACTCCGGCCCATGCTTGTTACATCGCATCCTGACTCCAGTTTCATCACCGGCCATTGAGCATCAGCCATCGAACTGTAAGTGCCAATACAACGATCACTACGTGATCCAGGCCTTGCTAGATCCTGACAACTTTAAGTACCTGAGAGTTGCAGACCAAGAACGGGACGAAGGCCTTGTTTCCTGACCTTGACTGTTCCTGTCTAGATAAGTATTTTAGTTGTTTAGTATTAGAAGTAAGTTAGTCTCTTTAGCGTATGCATGTGTATTTATTATATTTGTCATAATAAATATCAATCGTTTGGACTTACTAATCGGTGTACAGATTTATTACTTTGAACCTGACCTTGATATACTTGTGAGGTGTCTAAATACGGCACCTGGCGACTCCTGAGCATAATTACATACACAGAGCCATAGTAGTGTTAAGCACACGGCCTTTAAACGGAGGCGTGTTAATACACTCCAGTAAAACGAGCAACACTGCGCTGTAATGTTTTATAACTCTATAACACAATGTTTCAAGCAAATAGTCAAAAATCTGACAATGAATAAACTTTGATATTTTCAAGGGATTTAATTTCCGATGGCATTGATGTAACTGCTGAAAATGTTGCTTAAACTAATTTTATAATGATAATAGATGAGCAATAATGCTAAAGTTTTAGGATGGATGTGTTCTGATCTAAGATTACCAGCGACACTGATCCTTGTATAGAGAAGCAGCCTTAGTAGAAATATCTCTGATGATTCTCGACAGGAGCGAGAGTAACAGGGTAGTTGGTATGGGGGACTTTAACTTTCCAAATATTGACTGGAAATACTATAGTTCGAGTACTATAGATGGGTCAGTTTTTGTGCAGTGCGTGCAGGAGGGTTTTCTGACACAGTATGTAGACAGGCCAACAAGGGGCGAGGCCACATTGGATTTGGTACTGGGTAATGAACCCGGCCAGGTGTTAGATTTAGATGTAGGTGAGCACTTTGGTGATAGTGATCACAACTCGGTTATGTTTACTTTAGCAATGGGCAGGGATAGGTATATACCGCAAGGCAAGAATTATAGCTGGGGGAAAGGCAATTATGATGCTATTCGGCAAGATTTAGGATGTATAGGATGGGGAAGGAAACTGCAGGGAATGGGTACAATCGAAATGTGGAGCTTTTTCAAGGAACAGCTACTGCGTGTCCTTGATAAGTATGTACCTGTCAGGCAGGGAGGAAGTTGTCGAGCAAGGGAACCGTGGTTTACTAAGGAAGTTGAAGCACTTGTCAAGAGGAAGAAGGCGGCTTATGTTAGGATGAGACATGAAGGCTCAGTTAGGGCACTTGAGAGTTACACGTTAGCCAGGAAGGACCTAAAGGGAGAGTTAAGAAGAGCGAGGAGAGGACACGAAAGGTCATTGGCGGATAGGATCAAGGAAAACCCTAAGGCTTTCTATAGGTATATCAGGAACAAAAGAATGACTAGAGTAAGATTAGGGCCAATCAAGGATAGTAGTGGAAAGTTGTGTGTGGAATCAGAGGAGATAGGGGAAGCATTAAATGGATATTTTTCGTCAGTGTTTACACTGGAGAAAGACAATGCTGTCGAGGAGAATACTCAGGTTCAGTCGACCAGGCTAGATGGAATTGAGGTTCACAAGGAGGAGGTGTTAGAAATTTTGGAAAGCGTAAAAATAGATAAGTCCCCTGGGCCAGATGGGATTTATCCTAGGATTCTCTGGGAAGCCAGGGAGGAGATTGCAGAGCCTTTGTCCTTGATCTTTATGTCGTTTTTGTCGACAGGAATAGTGCCGGAAGACTGGAGGATAGCAAATGTTGTCCTCTTGTTCAAGAAGGGGAGTAGAGACAACCCTGGTAATTATAGACCTGTGAGCCTTACTTCGGTTGTGGGTAAAATGTTGGAAAAGGTTATAAGAGATAGGGTTTATAATCATCTTGAAAAGAACAAGTTGATTAGCGATAGTCAACACGGATTTGTGAAGGGTAGGTCATGCCTCACAAACCTTATTGAGTTTTTTGAGAAGGTGACCAAACAGGTGGATGAGGGTAAAGCGGGTGATGTGGTGTTTGATAAGGTTCCACACGGAAGGCTATTGCAGAAAATAAGGAAGTTTGGGATTGAAGGTGATTTAGCGATTTGGATCAGTAATTGGCTAGCTGAAAGAAGACAGAGGGTGGTGGTTGATGGCAAATGTTCATCCTGGAGTTCAGTTACTAGTGGTGTACCGCAAGGAACTGTTTTGGGGCCACTGCTGTTTATCATTTTTATAAATGACCTGGAAAAGGGTGTAGAAGGATGGGTTAGTAAATTTGCAGATGACACGAAGGTCGGTGGAGTTGTGGATAGTGCTGAAGGATGTTATAGGATACAGAAGGACATAGATAAGCTGCAGAGCTGGGCTGAGAGGTGGCAGATGGAGTTTAATGTGGAAAAGTGTGAGGTGGTTCACTTTGGAAGGAGTAACAGGAATGCAGAGTACTGGGCTAGTGGCAAGATTCTTGGTAGTGTAGATGAACAGAGAGATCTCGGCATCCAGGTACATAAATCCCTGAAAGTTGCCACCCAGGTTAATAGGGCTGTTAAGAAGGCATATGGTGTGCTAGCCTTTATCAGTAGGGGGATTGAGTTTCGGAGCCACAAGGCCATGCTGCAGCTGTACATAACTCTGGTGCAGCCGCTCCTGGAGTACTGCGTGCAGTTCTGGTCACCACATTATAGGAAGGATGTGGAAGCTTTGGAAAGGGTTCAGAGGCGATTTACTAGGATGTTGCCTGGTATGGAGGGAGGGTCTTACGAGGAAAGGCTCAAGGACTTGAGGTTGTTTTCGTTAGAGAGGAGAAGGCTGAGAGGTGACTTAATAGAGACATATAAGATAGTCAGAGGGTTAGATAGGGTGGACAGTGAGAGTCTCTTTCCCCGGATGGTGATGACCAACGCGAGGGGACATAGCTTTAAATTGAGGGGTGGTAGATATAGGACAGATGTCAGAGGCAGTTTCTTTACTCAGAGAGTAGTAGGGGTGTGGAACACCCTGCCTGCAACAGTAGTAGACTCCCCAACCTTAAGGGCATTTAAGTGGCCACTGGATAGACATATGGATGAAAATGGAATAGTGTAGGTCAGATAGGCTTCAGATGGTTTCACAGTTCGGCGCAACATCGAGGGCCGAAGGGCCCGTACTGCGCTGTAATGTTCTATGTTCTATCCCTTTTCCAGGTCTCTTTTGAAGGAGACTCTGAATTAAGCAGTTGATTATGACTAAGCCTAGAACTAGGACTGAACTTGAATGCTTAAAATAGGAAGACACTTAGCACATTTCAAAATATTCTGTGTAGGTCCTTACGCCATGCTGAAGATGGATACCATTGAATCTATGATCAAGTGATGTTCGGCATCGGGCCCTAACCAATAAGGGGGAGTGGGGGCACACTGGCCAGTTTCTATAGGCACCAATCAGAGCTTGATAACTCTTAACAAATAACAAATGAGCCCGTCAGCAAGCAATGCAGAAAACATTAGACTCTGATTTGTCGATTCCCCGAGAGTGGGAAAACAAGACGGGTCGAAATGCTGAGGCACGCGTGCACGAAGAACGAGAGGTGACTAAGGGAGGAGGGAGAGAAGTAAAAGCAGAAGATGCTGTGTTGTACTTTTCCAAAAAAAGGCGCAGGGTCGAGGGCAGGTCAGTCAGCAACAACAAGGCGAGGTGCAAGGTGCCAGGTGAAAGCCACAAGCCAATGTGTCTATTTCAGGCAGCACGGTAGCATTGTGGATAGCACAATTGCTTCACAGCTCCAGGGTCCCAGGTTCGATTCCGGCTTGGGTCACTGTCTGTGCGGAGTCTGCACATTCTTCTCGTGTGTGCGTGGGTTTCCTCCGGGTGTTCCGGTTTCCTCCCACAGTCCAAAGATGTGCAGGTTAGGTGGATTGGCCATGATAAATTTCCCCGTAGTGTCCAAAACTGCCCTGTGTTGGGTGGGGTTACTGGGTTATGGGGATAGGGTGGAGGTGTTGACCTTGGGTAGGGTGCTCTTTCCAAGAGCCGGTGCAGACTCGATGGGCCGAATGGCCTCCTTCTGCACTGTAAAATTCTATGGTCTATGACAATGTGAACCAGTAGGTCAGCAGCGAGTGGTGCAGTCAAGGGGAGCAGGCGAGGAGCGACATAATCCAGCCAGGGCTGAGGAAGGCAGGCTATCCAATAGAAGGCGAGGTACTGGGGCAGGGCGAAAGCCAGGAGATGGTGAGCCAGTTGGTTGGGGTCACCAGCTGTCGAACAGTGTGGGGCAACTCAACTCAGAGGGCGCTGATGAGGGCAGACTAGCCAGCAATAGCAAGCCGAGGCACGAGGTGCCGAGCATAAGCCATGAACCAGCCAGTCAGCAGGCATTGAGCAGCGAGGGGAGCAGGAAACTGACTCAACCCAGTGAGGGTCAAGGGAAGGCCGGCGAGCGCAAGGTGACGAATCAAGCTTTACCAGCACAAGGACATGACGAGTGAGGCAGTCTTGAAGACCCAAGGCGAGCGAGGTTAGTGAGATTGTGAGAATGGAGGAGTATGAGGGATGGAGGGGAGACTGTGAGGGGATGGTGGGAGACTGTGAGGGGATGGTGGGTGGAAAGAAAGCAAGGGTATGGAGGTGGGGGGCGCAGAATTCATCTTTGCGTTCTGTGGGGTTAGGGTGGGTAGAATCAAAAGGGGCATGACATCATGGGGGAGGGGGGGGTGGGTAGATATCCAGAAATTAAAGTGAGCGTGGGGCCCCACAATGTGTAAATCGCCTCTGACTTCAAGCAGTAACTTCTGAAGCTCCTTATCTCAGCTGGTGAAATTATTAGTCAGTGTCCATATATGATCAGAGGATCATGGCAATAAAATACATACTTTCTGCTTATCACTATGTCACTTGTATGTCCATCTAATGATGGTGCAAGCATTCACTTCGCAGTTGTCTCATGGCCAACTAGTGATTGTGATCATTGACAGGTTTAAGATGAGAGCTGGAAAGCCATTAATTCAAAGAGATAAAAATTAAAAATTATATCTTTTATCCCACTGAGAAATGGAAGAATAGGATTATCTTAATTAAAAACGCATTTTTAAAAAATGACATTTTTTATTACCGAATAAGTATATTTAAAGGATATATTTCTATTTAGGAATGATAATCCACATCAAATGTCCTTTATTCTAAAAAAATTAAAGATTTCGATTAACTTGCCATACAATGGAAACTATTTACAACCTTCCTGTTCCCGTGAGCTCTGCGAATACTGCTCGACCCCCCCCAGCTGAGTGCCGAGACAGCCAACAGTGTAATCACTCCTTTCAGATCAATGCTACAACAGATAAATGATCAGGCATTTGATTTACATGCTGCCCCCCGATATGCAAGAACTGTGGGGAAAAAAGGCCATATTAAGTGTTGGGCTCAGAAAACATCTAGCCAAGAATGTGCAAGAAAACAAAACACATCTAAACAGACTAGTCATATCTAGAATTAATAGACAAAGTTCAAGACCACTCAGAAGAGAACGTACCAGAGCTACTGCAGGAGCTGAAGGTAGGTGTTTTGTGGGCATGGGACAATCAACAATGTTTTTAGGTGCATCCAAAATTCGGAGGTCACGAAATCAAAACGGAAGTGGATACAGACACAGCGGTATCCCTAATTACGGAGACAAATTATAATCAAAAGGTGCAGCATCTGCCTTTAAAACCGTCAAATATAATCCTAAAACTGTACGCTGAAGAGGTTGTACCATTCTAAGAATGGATAATGGTGAAAGTAGAAGCAAATGGAAAGACGTTGAAGTTGCCTTTCACATTGCCTGTGGAAAATTTCCTGCTTCATTTGACAGTGCATGGTCGGCAAAGATATACTAGTAGACTCGAAGAGGAACTTGCAACAACTTCTGCTAAGTATGAGAAGGTGTTCGAAGATTCACTAGGCTCTAGGATTGGAATTTAGGTGCACTTAAAAATCAAGCCCAAATTGTACACCAAAATGTCTCAAAGCTAAAACCGTACCATACACCATTAGGCCAAAATATACAGAAGAACTAGAAAGATTAGTTCAAACAGGGTCATGAACCAGTTGTTACAAATGATTGGACAGAATGAATAATTCTTGTATTGAAACTTGATGGTTTAGTGAGAATATATGGAGATTTTAAAACAACTATGAACACAGTACTGTGCACAGATTTTATCCACTGCTGCTGATTGAAGACTTTGCTGGATTTATGGAGGGAGAAATTCAGTAAAATTAATCTTTCACATGGATATCTGCAGATGAATGTGGCGACAGAATCTCAGCCATTGCTCAACTTTTTGACACACAAAGGTCTATTATGTTGCAGAATACTTCCTTTTGGAATAACATCTGTTCTTGCTCTTTTTCAGAGATCCATGGATCAAATACTAAGTGAGCTGAATGGGGTGCAAAGTTGTTTAGATGACATACTCATCAGTGGTTCAAGGGAACAGGAACACTTGAAGAATTTGGAAGTTGCTCTAAAGCGTTTATAGAACCGCAACCTGAGAGCTAAAAAAGGAAAGTGTGACTTCTTCAAGCATCCATAAATTACCTGGGTCATATCATTGATAAAGATGGCTTACACAAGGAACCAAAGAAGATGGAAGCAAGCTTAGACGCAGCATGCCCTCAAAATATGACACAATTAAGGTTGTTTTTGTGGTGATATGCATCACTGTAAATACACAAGGGGTTAATGTAAATACACGTAGACTAGATAGACACTAGAGGGAGCACCAGAGACATGACACACAGACATTCAACTAATAGGTCAGTAAGATAGGACACGACCAATGGGCATTCACGATACACACAGAGGTGACACTACCACAGAGGGGCATTACACAAACCCATATATAAAGGACACAGCACACATGATCTTCCTCTTTCCAGTGGAGACACTCAGTGAGTACAGGCACAGGGTTGATTGAACATCACACCCACCACGTGGATTGTAGCAGACTGATTCGTTAGTCTGAGTAGCTATAGAAGGATTAACAGTAGAGTCGAATCCAAGTAGGAGAATTGTTAATAGTTCAATAAACGTGTTGAAGTTATCTCCATGTCTGAACCTTCCTTTGTCAGAGTGCACATCAAGGAAGCAGCTTATGCTAAGTCAAGAGCATAACAAAACATGGTACCAGTGAGTGACTGTTAAGTCCATATAGTTACAACTCAGTGAACAGTGACAACCAGCAACAACACCCAGGTAAGATGATCGAGATTCCAGTTCCACAGCGGCTTAGTTGCCACGGCAATCTCAGTGAAAACTGGCGTGCATTCAGGCAAAGGTTTGAGATCTTTCTGGCAGCAGCCGACCTACAAGACGTGGCCGATGCTGAAAAGACAGAGTTTCTGCTCACCATTGCCGGTGCCAGAGCAGAAGAAATCTTCAAAACATTCAGGTTCTCCAAAGGGCAAAACAGGAGCGACTTCCAGGCAGTCCTGGAAAAATTCGAACAATACTGCAAGGAAAACACAAACAAACCAACAGAAAACGATAAGAGAGGCGCAATACGCACAACGAGGCTGAGGTCCCGGAGCAGAGAATGTCAATTTTGATCGGAGGCCATCTGGAAAAAGGTACCGCACATGCGCAGTTGAGAGAAATGCGCAAAGTAAAGGAGCAGTGATCTGCGCATGCGCAATCACTTCCTACGCACTATGTCACACGTTTCGTGATGTCAGAGGCCCCAGACCATGCCCACTTAAAGGGGAAATGTCCCAAAACAAGAAAAAACATTTTAAAGCTGCAAAACCAGATTCCTTCACCTGGAACAACAGCACAATGCCTGAACTTCGACCAGTAGCTGAAAGTAACCTCCGCAGGACCCTGCAACAAGCAGTTAGCACCGCCCAAAGAGATGATACAGTCCTTGAAGGCTACAATTCTGACCTTGATTTCTTCTTTGGACATCATGAGCCCAATGCCAGCTCCGACACAAAAAGTGATGATATGGTCCTAGAAGACTACGACTCAGATGAAGATTTCATCATTGGAGATGGCGACCCCAGTACCAAATCTGAACCGCAACGAGATGTGTTCTACAGTGAAGAATCCGACACAGGCGCGGATGTGTTCTTCAGATTTGAGGATCTTCAGCCCAGCATATATGACATCCCGACTCGTGAGTGCAGGATTATGCTGCGGCCTGACACCAAGAGACAGAGAGTGGTACAAGCCAAAGAGAGCGGCCTGCTGCCACGCAGAGGGGTCCACGCACCGCAAAGGGTTCCCGACTCCACACAGAGAGTGGTCCACGCACCACAAAGGGTCCCAGCCTCTATACAGGAAGCGATGAAAGACTTCACAGTGAGACAACTGCACGTCTCCACACAAGAAGTGACTCCAGTGACACAAGCCTCCACAGCGAGCTCATGGACAGTCTCCACGATCTTGCAACGCAAGACTCCAAAGCGCAGTCCTTGCATGAACAAGACCATGAGGGTCTAGTAACCTCCTCTGAGCAACCAGCAGCAGACGATGCAAGTCTGCCCTGCTCAAGTGAACAACAGAAAGACTATGACAGTCTGCCATGCTCAAGTGCACAGCAAGAAGACTATGATAGTCTACCAGGCTCCAGTGAACAAGAAGGCAGCTCTGGCAGTCTACCCAGCTCAAGTGAACGACAAAAATCTACTGAGGCTCTACCCACTGTATGTGAGACAAGTGACAACGGCATCCCACTTCCCATACCAGATGTGCAAAGTGACAGACCTCAGCTAGTGTGTACAGAGGCACTCGACAATCACAATGAGACTACTGGTGCCTCCACATTACTTCAAACCTCATTCGCTCGAGCCTTTCCACAAGCAAATGCATTTTTGAATGTTTTGACTCCGGACGTGGTGCACCAAGAAACCTCAGCTGACTCAAGTGAACCCGCAATGACTCCGGACGGGGAGCGGCAAGAAACCAAAGTTGATTCAGGTGAACCAGAAAGGGCTCCAGACGGGGAGCATCGACAAAGCAAAACTGACTCAGGTGAAACAGACCAGACTCCAGACAGGGAGAATCAACAAGCCAAAGCTGATTCAAGTAAGCCGGACATGACTCCAGATGGGGAGCGCCGCGAACTCAGTGACGGCACGCTCAAGGAAACAGCAGATGCCACAAAGCACACTGACACGAGTAATTGTGTCAAGGACTCGTATTATCCACAGAGTGTGGCCCTTGAGCGCAGCAAACACAAAAACACAACCATCCAACACAACAACACAACCTATGAAAACCACATCAAAGACGATAACAAGCTGCGTACCAAAGGCAACCACGTCGACAACAAGCACGATAAACACAACGCCCTGGAAGTACGACTGGTACGACATGGTACAACTCTACCCATGAGGGACACTGTTACTGCTCAGCTCAGTGCAATGACAGACTATGGCAGGACGATGCATCTTCCAATTCACTTTTGCTGCACTACCAACAGGCAACCTGGCTTTCAGGACAGATGCCATCAAACGTCGCTGCCACAAGCATCGGAAGAAAAAAAGACTCCAAATCAGACAACAAAGTGATTTGACCACTTCTTGGTTCCTTATGCACAAGGACACTGATGGCATTCACAAGGACATGCCACCATCAACATCACCACCTCACCAACCAAACAAGAAAGACACTCGACCATAATAATTATGAATTTTGGATTAATGCATGTGATTTGGACTTATTGTTTAATGATAACTTGTACAGAGCATCACTTATCTACCTGTTTTTGTTCAATTTTCTTTAACACTGTACAGAAAATATGTAACACGAAAAAAAGGGGGATGTGGTGATATGTATCACTGTAAATACACAAGGAGTTAATGTAAATACACATAGACTAGACAGACACTAGAGAGAGCACCAGAGACATGACACATAGACATTCAACCAATAGGTCAGTAAGATAGGACACGACCAATGGGCATTCACGATACACACAGAGGTGACACTACCACAGAGGGGCATTACGCCAACCCATATATAAAAGACACAGCACGCATGATTTTCCTCTTTCCAGTGGAGACACTCAGTGAGTACAGACACAGGGTTGATTAAACATCACATCCACCACGTGGATTGTAGCAGACTGGTTCGTCAGTCTGAGTAGCTATAGAAGGATTAACAGTAGAGTCGAATCCAAGTAGGAGAATTGTTAATAGTTCAATAAACATGTTGAAGCTATCTCCACGTCTGAACCTTCCTTTGTCAGAGTGCACATCAAGGAAGCACCTTATGCTAAGTCAAGAGCATAACAAAACAGTTTTTAAGATAACAATAATAAATAAAATCAAAATCAAAAATTTAGCAGCACAACTGAAGCCTTTGCATATTTTGCAATGTGCCAAACAGGTATGGTACTGGTCAGAAGTTTGCGAAAGTGCATCCAATGAGGGAAATATGCTTTACAGAAGTCAGAGTTGACGGTTCATTATAATTCCAAGCTCTTTATAAAGTGGGGGCAGGATGGAGGGACACTGACAGTCAGGGACCTATATACGGACAGCAGGATCGTAACACTGAACGAACTGACGGAGAAATTCCAGCTAGCCAAGGGGAACGAGCGAAGGTACCTGCAACTCAAAAACTTCCTACGGTAGGAGGCAAGGATGTACCCAAAACCGCCACTACAGTCATTACTGGAAGAGTTACTGGACGCAAACATCCTAGGTAAAGGGAACTGTAGCGATAAGTACGAACGACTGGTAGAAAGGGCCAACACCATACTAGACACAACAAGAAAGAAATGGGAGGAAGACCCGGGAATTGAAATAGCATGGGGACACTGGAGCAATGCACTGCATAGGCTCAACTCCACCTCCGCGTGTGCAAGGTTCAACGCAGCTAAAAGTGGTACATAGAGCCCACTTAACAAGAACTCGAATGAGTAGGTTCTTCCCGGTGGAGGACAGATGTGAGTGGTGCCAAGGAGTCCCGGCCAACCACGCCCACATGTTCTGGTCTTGCCCCAGACTTGATGGGTACTGGACAGCCTTCTTTGAGGCAATATCCAAAGTGGTGGGGATGAGAGTGGAGCCATGCCCGAAAGTGGCAATCTTCGGGGTATCAGACCAGCCAGATCTATTTATGAGGAGGAGGGTGGATGCGCTTGCCTTTGCCTCCCTGATCGCCCGCCATAGAATCCTATTCGGCTGGCGGTCAGCAGCACCACCCAAAGCTGCAGACTGGCTGTCCGACCTCTCAGAATCTCTCCAAATGGAGAAAATTAAATACGCCACCAGAGGATCGGACGACGGCTTCCACACAACGTGGGAGCCATTCACCCAACTGTTCTGGGACCTGTTTGTGGCCATTCACCAAGCAGAAGAAGAATATCGAAGTAGTCAAGAATCAGGGGAAAGTAGCCAAGGCTTGATTGAGATGGGGGGGGAAACCGGGGGGGGGGGGGGGGGAGAACACAGGAGAAGGTGAGGGGAGGGGTCGAAGAGGGAAGGAGGAGACAGGGAATGAAAGACAGAGGGGAACCAGGAGAGGGGAGGAGAGGGAATGAAAGCTGGAAGGAGAGGAAAGGGAAAATGCTGGAAAATCTCAGCAAGTCTGGCAGCATCAGGGAGAGAAAAGAGCTAACGTTTTGAGTCCGATGACTCTTTGTCAAAGCTAACAGACAGAGAAAGTGGGAAATATTTATACCGTGGAGTGAGATTGAAAGGTGAGTCATAGCCACAGAAACCCAGGGAAACCGGGTGCTAATGGCCACAGATACCAAGGTGAGGAAAGTGTGCTAATGGCAGTCCCTAGAGAGGACAAAAGATGTGAAAAGTCATACAGCAGGGAAACTATCAGAGGATGAACTGTAGGTGTGGGGGGAGGGGAAGCAGAAGCAAAGAGGAGAAATGTGCAGGAAAGGTGGATAAGATTGGGCGGGAAAATTAAATGTATATTAAGAAAGAAAGGAATGGTAAATGACAATTAAAATGACATGAAAACAAATGGATCGAGGTGGGGTAGAGCTGATCATCTGAAGTTGTTGAATTCGATGTTCAGGCCGGAAAGCTTCAGCCTGCCTAACCGGAAGATATAGAACATAGAACAGTACAGCACAGAACAGGCCCTTCGGCCCTCGATGTTGTGCCGAGCAATGACCACCCTACTTAAACCCACGTAACCCGTATACCCGTAACCCAACAATCCCCCCATTAACCTTACACTACGGGCAATTTAGCATGGCCAATCCACCTAACCCGCACATCTTTGGACTGTGGGAGGAAACCGGAGCACCCGGAGGAAACCCACGCACACACGGGGAGGACGTGCAGACTCCACACAGACAGTGACCCAGCCGGGAATCGAACCTGGGACCCTGGAGCTGTGAAGCATTGATGCTAACCACCATGCTACCGTGAGGCCAAGATGAGATGTTGTTCCTCCAGTTTGCGTTGCGCTTCACTGGAACATTACAGCAGGCCAAGAACAGACATGTGGGCATGGGAGCAGGGTCTTTTGTTAAAATGGCAAGCAACAGGAAGGTCAGGATCCTGAATGCGCACAGACCGAAGATGCTCAGCAAAGCGATCACCCAGTTTCCGTTTGGTCTCTCCAATATAGAGGAGACCAAATGGTTGTGGGGGGGGGGGGGGGGAGAGAGAGAGAGAGAGAGAGAGAGAGAGAGAGAGAGAGAGAGAGAGAGAGAGAGAGAGAGAGAGCAGCGAATGCAGTAGACCAAATTGGAAGAGATGCAAGTGAAACGCTGCTTAACCTGTAATGAGTATTTTGGGCCTGGAAAGTTAGGCATCGAAGAGGTAAAGGGGAAGGTGCCATGGGTGATGGGAGAGGTACTGGGTATGGTGGAGGAGTGGACTAGATTGTCTCGGAGGGAACGGTCTCTGTGAAATGCTGACAGAGGGAGTGAAGGGAAGATGTGTTTGGTGGTGGCAACCCGCTGGAGTTGGCGAAAATGGCGGAGGATATGGAGGTTGGTGGGATGAAATGTGAGAACTAGGGGGACTCTATCCTTGTTTTGGGAGGGGGAGTGGAGGGGGCTAGGGCAGTGGCACAGGAGATGGACCGCACACTGTTGAGGGCCCTGTCCACAATTGTAGGTGGGAAATCATGGTTTAGGAAGAAGGAACACATTTTCGAAGCACCATTTTGGAAAGTGGCATCGTCGGAACAAATGTGAAGGAGGCGAAGGAGTTGAGAGAAAGGGATGGAGTCCTTACAGGGTGTAGGGTGCAAAGAGCTGGAAGGAGAGCACAGGAAATGACAACAATCTTGGCAAATACAGTAACAGAGAGTAAGAAAATATGGGAGAAAGACAGGACGAACGGCCGAAGTGGAAGTGAATGCACAACAAGGGCAGCGAAAACCGTCCGGGAGAAGCAAGCAACTCCAATACCAGATCTATTCTCGTATTGCCCTCTCTGTATTGGACATAACTACTGTAATTGTTTCTCCGGCACCCAAATGTCTATATATCTCCCAAGTTTTCCACCCCCCCACAACCATGTGCCTATTTATTTGTTAAACGTAATATTGCTAACTGTACAGAGTTCTGTTTTTGAGCTCGTGTACAATATCCTACCTGTTTCTTTATATATATTTCAATCCGTGTATATAACTGTAAATATAGTATGTTCAAAAAGCCAATAAAAAACATTTATTAAAAAAAAATAATTCCAAGCTGAAGTTGCAACTTGCTTGCAGTGCATCACCTATGGGGTTGTCTCACACATAATGCCTTCAAAAGCAAAACGACCGATAGCATTTGCATCGTAAACTCATACTCGCATTGAAATGAATTATGCTCAGCTAGAAAAAGAGGTTCGGGGCATCATTTTCGGGGGAAGAAGGTTCCACCCTACCTTTATGGACGTCATTTCACTCTTGATAGATCGTCAACCCTTGATGACAATCTTTGGGCTGTATAAAGGTATACTTTCTTTGGCAGCTAATAGGTTACAAAGATGGTCATTGATATTGTCTGCCCACATACGATTTCCAATAACGCAAGTCAGAACAGCATGTAAATGCTGATGCTTTGTCTAGATTGCTGTTACAAGTCAAGATTGAGTCTGAAGAACATTTTGTCAATATACTGTATTTCTTGCTCATGGATAATGTACCTGTGACTTCATCTCCAGTTCAGAGACACAATAACTGATCCAGTGATGGGGAAGGTGATGGACTTGGACCAAAAAGGAAGGCTGTCAGACGTTCATTGGAAAAATCTGGACCTCAAGTCCTACATCACAAGATGACTGGAGTTTACGATGCAGAATGAGTCTTATTATGGGGACTCAATGACTATTCCTCAATGCTTGCGCAGTAGAGTCCTTGATGAACTACATGAGGGACATCCTGATGTGGTGAGGATGATGGAACTGGCATGCAGTTATTTTTAGTGGCCAGAGTTAGATCCTCAAATTGAAGAGAAAATAAGGCAATGTCAATCCTATGCAAAACTAAGGAACACGCTACCAATGCAACCTCATATGTGGGAATGGCTGACATGGCGTGGCAGAGAATACACAGGTTATGCTGGTCCAGTGAAGGGTCACATGTTCTTAGTGATTGTGGAGGCACACTCCAAGTGGCCAGAAGTCATGATCATGAAGTCAATAATGACTGAACAGACCATCGAGAAACTAGGCAAAATATTCACAAGTTTTGGAACACCGGAACAGATTGCAGGAGACAATGGTGCTTAATTCACTTCGAACGAGTTTGAGGGCTACTTGAAGGGGAACGGTATATATCATGTTAAGTCAGCTCTGTATCATCCTCTAACAACTGTATTGGCCGAGCGTTTTGTTCAATCCTTGAAACATTCTATGAAAGTGTTGAAGGACCAAGGAACATTAGCAAGATGAACAAATTCCTGATGCTACATCACCCTGCGCAAGTGCACAGTCAATTCGAGCCCCTTTCATCCCAGAGCCACAAGGGAATTAACCAATAACTCATAAAATTCCCGAAGTCTTTGGCTCTTAGATATCCAATAATTACAGTCACCAGGTTTGCAATTTGAAACTTATTTACTGTTTATATATAACAAGAATAATGATGAAATATACAGTAATTACAACTGGATAACAACAAACTAACTTACTAGCTCCTTTTATTGGCCCACCCCACTACGCGTACACAAACATAACAAGACAGGCAAAAGGGAGGGGGGAGGATGAAATTAATAAGTGTGATGGTCAAAAGATAAGCGTCTTTGCTTCCAATGGTGATTTTCCAGCATGCTTGCCTCACAGCCAGCTTGTAAATTAAAGTAGTTGGTATGCAGCTTGCAATGATCTTCTCTGTAGTTTACAAATGTATTACTCACAACTTTTCCTGGAGAGACCCCTTTGCTTTAGTTTGTGGTGTATTTCCAGGGCTCTGCCTTTTCTGGAGAGAGAGTTGGTCAGTTTATATCAGCCTTTCTGCAGAGAAAGGTGATCGATTCTGGACTCTGCTAGCACAGCCTGTAATGGTTCTCCTGTACATAGATTTTCATCCGGTTCCCTGCCAGTTCAGAAACACAGTACTTTACGAAGAAAAACAGAGAGGGGAGAGGAGAGCAGTCAACTGAAGTCAACTGAAACAAAAACGCATCCCTTGAAGCTCAGAAACATTTCAGTGGGATCAGATCCAATCACCACATGTTACTGGCCAGAGCACAGCCTTTTCAGGCAATTCATTGGCCAACAGCAATCAAACCGGGTCACCACAGATGCCAGTCAATCTCGGTCATTAGTGCCGGTCCATCTGCAATCACCAATTTAAATCATCACAGCCTCCTGGATCCTTCTGTTTGAATTAAAAACACAGACTGCTTGTCACAGATCCATTAAACATCCATGAATCAAAAATGTAAAAAATAAAAGGTGTAATAAATAGAAACAAACAGAAAAGACCCTTACACTAATGTCTTCTCGATCACTGCACACACAACAACAGAGTTCACGGGCAAAGTTGTTGTTCAAAAGAACGCAGTTTGATTTATAAACGCCACTTGATACTTCAGAGGTACGAGAAAAGCAAGAAAAAATTGCTAGGAGGGAGCAAAGCTCTAAAAATAAAGTATTCAATCAGGGAGAATGAGTGCTAGCCAGAAGCAAAAACACCAAGATGTTTCTAGGATCCTAGAAAAGGTATGTCCAATTTGGCATGACATGGTTCAGCCCTATAGGCTGGTTTGACAGTCTAGTCATGAACTGGGGTTTGAGGGGCGGGCTGGTCTGGGCTGGCCACAGAGAGCGCGGGGCTCCCCACCCTCCCCCTACTCAGGGATCCGATGGGACGCGTGATGGAATGGTCAGCTTACATGCAGGGATCGCGCAGGTGGACGGTGGGAAGTGCTACCATGGACAGGAACCAGATATTGACGAATGATGCAGAGCACCAGAGCACATTACAGAGCGGGTTGTCATCATCCGCCATTCCATGGACCAGCCACCCGGGGCAGAATTCTCCGGCCCCCGGGGGGTCGGAGAATCGCCCGGAGCCAGTGTCAATCCCACCCAAGTGTCCCGAATTCTCCGCCACCCGGGAATCGGCAGAGGCAAGAATCGCATTGCGCCGGTTGGCGGGACCCCCGCGGCGATTCTCTGGCCCACGATGGGCCGAAGTCCCGCCGCTGACAGGCCTTTCCCGTCAGCGTGGATTAAACCACCTCTGATGCCGGCGGGATTGGCGGCGCGGGCGGGTGCAGGGGTCTTGGATGGGGGCGCAGGGCGATCTGCCCCGGGGGTGCCCCCACGGTGGCCTGTCCCGCGATCGGGGCCCACCGATCGGCGGGTGGACCTGTGCCGTGGGGGCACTCTTTTTCTTCCGCCTTCACCATGGTCTTCACCATGGCGGAGGCGGAAGAGACCCCCTCCCCTGCGCATGCACCGGGGTAACGTCAGCAGCCGCTGACACTCCGGCGCATGCGCGGACTTCCGCCGGCCGGCGAAGGCCTTTTGGCCCTGGCTGGCCGGGCGCCAAAGGCCGTTCGCGCTGGCCGGCAGAGCAGGAACCACTCCGCCGCGGGCCTGGCCCCTCCCCTTTGGAGAGGCCCGACACCGGAGTGGTTCACGCCACTCCGTCCCGCCGGGACCCCCTGTCCCGTCGGATAGGGGAGAATCCTGGCCGCTGTTACTAACAACCCAGGTCCTGCACCCCATAGTGCAGCAGGTATGTATCGTGGAGGCAGTTGCGGGGGTGGTGGGTGGGATGCGGTGTCCGTGAACCTGGAGCCGAACTGAGCGTCCCATGCGCGTAAACCCTGGCGTACAAGTTGTGCGGCCTCCTGTGCCAGCCTGGGCCCCATGTCCTGCCCAACCACACCCTCCCCTGCATCCTCCTCATCTGACAAGGCCTGGCATTCATATTCCTCCTCCAACACATGGCCCCTCTGTTGCGTGATGTTGTGAAGGACATGTCAAGCCGCCACAATGCAGGCAAAGCACCCTACTGGATGGCCCCTACAGAGCAGTCCAGGCACCTGAAACCCAGGGCATATAGGGATTGTGTTACGCCACGGTTGCACCTGTGTATCGATCTCTGAGAGATCCCGGAAAAGTCCCCACTCAGTGCCTGGAAGGATCCCGTGGCGTACAGGTTCAGGGCGATCTTGATAGCCACTAGGAGTGGGTGTCCTCCCCCATGCCCCCGCGGTGCCAGGTGTGGCATGATCAGGCAAATATGCAGCACTGTCTCCCTGCTCAGCCAAAGTCTTCGACAGCATGCCCGGTCTGACAGGTCCTCAAATGACAGGCGCAGCCAGTACACACGAGTCCTCATGAGGCGCTTCCTTTGCAACACTTCCTCCTCCATCCTGAGCGGCTGCCCAATGGGCCGCTGCCGTATGCTCCACTGCAGCAGCTTCCTCCTCCTCGGGTAGTTCCAACTCGTGCAGCCTTAGGATATCCCCCAGGGCTGCAGCAAGGAAGGTCACCATTGCTGGCTGAATTTTAATATTCAATGTCTGCAGGCTGCAGGGGGTGAAAGGCCGACCTGATAGCATGGTGCATACCCCCGTGCCCAACCAGATCCTACAGGTTACATGGTGGCCCCTGTTAGCACTGCGGACTGTGCCCCTGCATGTTCACCATCCTCCCTCCTCTCTGCAACCCAGGCTCCGTCGGTGTCCAAAACCTCTGGCCCTGGCACCCGTCCCTATTGCCAGGGGTACCCTTGGTTGGTGCTTCCCTTGCCAGCGGTACACTCCATAGCATCCATCCGGCGCGCTCATAGGGGCTACAGTGGGCATTGCCCTGGGTGGGTCACCTGATGCCCTGCCGGAGGGTGGAGTAGGGGGGTGGTATGGTGGAGGGTGACATGCGGAAGGTGGTAGGGTGGGGCACACCCATACAACCGGTGTCACTCTGCAGAACTAGGGTCCATGGTGGGTGGTCAGTGGGGTGCGCAGCAAGATGGCTGCCTTTCAGGCCGCAGCAACGGTGGTCCGTGCACTGATGGCCCAGTCATCATGAAATGGTTTCAGGGATACTTTATAATAATCTCTATATTTAATATAATGATAAAGCTCTCCGCCACAAATGTGAATTGATGGACTGAATCTTATGAACAGTTCAAGCCCTGCTGCTGGGACAAAAGCAGGACCTGACCCCCGATATTGGTGGGCAGCAGAATCCTGGGGTGGCATTTTACTTGTGGCAGTGAATTACGAAGCCACTGTCTCCTAAAGCTGCCAGCCCAAACAGAGGGCCAGCTGCTCAAGTGCACTATCTTTAGAAGTGGTCACTGCCGAGGCTGAAGAATCTTTTGTTTTGGTATAGTGCTGGGGCCAGGCAGAGAAGGTCTGGTGATCGGATGGGGATAGGCCCTCCATCAACTCACTATAGCCATGGGGAGGCCCCTCCGGTGAGCCAGGATGCAGCCATAAAGAAAGGAATCCAGAGGCTGCCAAGGTTTATCTGATGGTCTCCCTATGCAGCGGCGATATCTTCCAACACCAATAATATTCCAGTGGGGTGAGGTTGGGTAGCTAACTGGTCTAATTGGCTGCACACTGGACAGATGTGCTACTGAGATGTCCGCTGCTGGCAATACGTTGCTGCGGTGGGAAGACATAGGGTCCTCTCCCAACACCAGCCTTTACCAGCCTTCCTACCTCCCAGTCTGTCTCCATTGTATTATGTTCTGGAGACAATCACTGAGTGGGCGTACCAAAGATCATCTAGTTTAGTCTCGTCAAATTTATTGCTATATATCAAACTATGGGTTGGAAATTAATGCAAACAAACTGGAACAATCATAAACACAACTAACCATGACAAATTCTTCTTCAGATTCCCTCAGATTACAGTGTCTCATGGTATTACTTACCTGACACCTAGTGGTCGGAGGCCAAACATATTTATATGTACGATTTCTTATGCATCACTACACAGTGGGCTGGTGAAATCCAGTCTGATGTCTCTGGACAACACAAACAAATTCTGTACTGTGGTACATCTTGAAGAATTGCAAAATAAAAAGAATACAAAATGCAAATGTTCGCCTACTTTGACAATAGCTTGTAACTAATGAGGGAATATTTAGGAGACATTTTGCAGTAAGACCATATATTGTATCAAATGTTACTGAAACTCAGTGAAATTACATATTCAATTTGAGATACTAGGTTAGAAGAAAAGCAGGGGAGTAATTACCAAAACATTGGTAAAACTGACCAATTTTATGTAACATTAACATGTAAGCAATATTTGCTTTCTGTGCCTGCAGATTGGCAAGTTTAATATGCCACACAATAATGCCACAGGCTATGGTATCACCCCATTTCAGTTAAAGTGCTTCACGCAGGCATGAATTAAATTGAATTAAAGTAAGAAGTGGAGGATGGCCCTTGGTAAGCAACTATTATTAACAGCTGTCAAAATCCAGTTGTGGTGTTCCTGGACCAGTCAGGGTTGAATAGTGTGCCTGGAGCTACCCGGAATTTGAACCTTATTAAATCATCTCCTGTCATTGCTAAGAATCATTTTTCATTTGACACAAATAATAAGTTTTTATTCGCTCAATTTCTCCAAATATTTGATTTTAACTGGTTGCAAGAAAATAACTAGATAGTAGTGTTGCTTTGAAGATGGTCTAAGACAGAGCGAACTGCTGTCTTTGGCAAAAACATCATCAATTTTTTAAAAATTCAGATAATATTTATCAAATATTTAACTGATTTAAATTATAATCAGTTTATATTCCATGAGGGATCATTTAAATTTGGTATCAACTACTACTCTAAAGAAACCAAAACTACTGTATTCATACAAAATACAAATTGTCACCTATTGCAAAACAGTGCTTTTTGATTAAAAATAATCAAATATTCAAGGTTTAATTTCATGCTATTTATGTACCTCAGAAGCATTATGTTGGTTTGTTACCTCATGTGTGGAATATGGAATTTATTTCACATATATGCAAGATGACAACTTGACTATACATATATTACTTCCGGTTGCGGCTATGCGGAGCTAAGCTGCACGTTCGGCAGCTAACGCCAGGAACGGACTTTTGGGCTCTTTTAAGGGCCCGCAGCAGTACTTGCTCGACGGTTCCCGACGTGGGAAGGTGTCTGCAGCGGATCCCCAGTGGTCTATGGTCTTAACCAGGAGTGGGGCCAACAAAATAGCGGTGGCAGCGCCTAAGAAAAAGCGGGGGAAGAAAATCAAGATGGCGGCCGGCGGAGGCCTCGAGGAATGGAGGCAATGGGCGCAGGTGCAGCAGGAGACTCTCCAGCGCTGTTTTCGGGAGCTAAAAATGAAGCTGCTAGACTCGCTGAAGGCGAATGCGGACAAGCTGCTGGCGACGCAGACAGCCCAGGGGGTGGAGATCCGGGAGCTCCGACAACAAGCCTCCGAAAGAGAGGATGAGGCCGCGGCCCTCGCGGTAAAGGTGAAGATGCATGAGGTGTTCCATAGGAAGTGGCAGGAGTGGTTCGAGGAGATGGAGAACCGGTCGAGGCGGAAAAATTTGCGGATCCTGGGCCTCACGGAGGGGCTGGAGGGGTCAGACCTGGGGGCCTATGTGGTTGTTTTGTTGAACTCGCTGATGGGAGCTGGGTCCTTCCAGGGGCCCCTGGAGCTGGAGGGGGCCCACAGAATACTGGCCAGGAGGCCCAATCCGAATGAGCCGCCATAGGCGGTGCTGATGCGGTTCCACCGGTCGTTGACCGAGAGTGCGTGTTTAGGTGGGCCAAGAAGGAGCGGAGCAGCAAGTGGGAGAACACGGTAGTGCGGATCTACCAGGACTGGAGTGCGGAGGTGGCTAAGCGGAAGGCCGGATATAACCGGACGAAGGTGATGCTCCACAGAAAGAGTGTGAAGTTTGGCATGTTACAGCCGGCGCGTCTGTGGGTCACTTACAAGGACCGGCACTTTTATTTTGAGTCCCCGGAGGAGCCGTGGGCCTTTATGCAGGCCGAGAAGTTGGACTCTGACTGAGGGTTGGGGGTTTGTAAATAACTGTGTTAACTTTTGGTGGGAAGGGTCTGTTTTATGCTGTTTCATGCTGTTTTAAGCTGCTTGTGTGTTCTTTCTAGGGCAGGTGGGGTGCTGTCTTTTTTGCGTGGGTGGGGGCGGGCAGGGGGAAAGCGCGTGCTTTCCTTCTGTTTCCCGCGCTGAGGGTGGATGGGGGCGGGGTCGGAGCTGAGAAGCGCGGGCTTTTTTCCTGCGCGAGGGCGGGAGGGGGAGGAGGAGGGTCTGCTGATGGGTCTGGGGGAGGAGAATTAGCCCCACGCTGGGGGGGGGGGGGGGGGGGGGGGGGGGTCAGAGGTGTGGCAGGAGCTTCCGGGGTCAGCAGAGGTTAGTTGGCTCACGGGAGTGCTACGGAGGGAGTAACGCGGCTGGGAGGGGTCCTAGCCTTGGGGGGGGGGGGTTTACCGAGTTGCTGCTGAAATGGCCAGGAAGGAGCTGGAGTATGCAGGGGGGTCCGGGGTGGGGGTTTGCCGCCGTGGGGAACGGGCTGAGCAGGTGGCGCTGGCCTGGGGCAGGCAGGGGATGGGTTATGGCTAGTCGGCAGGGGAGGGAGGCAGGGAGCCCTCTGATCCGGCTGATAACTTGGAATGTGAGGGGGCTGAATGGGCCGGTCAAACGGGCCCGGGTGTTTACGCACCTGAAGGGGCTGAAGGCGGACGTGGCTATGCTCCAGGAGACGCACCTGAAGGTGGCGGACCAGGTTAGACTGAGGAAGGGCTGGGTAGACCAGGTGTTTCGTTCGGGGCTGGATGCAAAAATTCGGGGGGTGGCGATTCTGGTGGGAAAAAGGGTGTCGTTTGAGGCGTCAAAGGTGGTGGCTGACAGTGGAGGGAGGTATGTGATGGTGAGCGGCAAGTTGCAAGGGGAGCGGGTGGTGCTGGTGAATGTCAATGCCCCAAACTGGGACGATGCGGGTTTTATGCGGCGCATGTTGGGCCGCATTCCGGATTTAGAGACGGGGGGGGCCTGATACTGGGGGGGGGGGGGGGGACTTTAACACAGTGCTGGATCCCCCATTGGATCGATCCATGTCCAGGACGGGTAGGAGACCCGCGGCGGCTAAGGTGTTGAGGGGGTTTATGGACCAGATGGGAGGGGTGGATCCTTGGAGGTTCGCGAGGCCGAGGGCTTATTCCCGGATCGATTTTTTTGTTCTGAGCAGGGGGCTGATTTCGAGGGTGGAGGATGCCGAGGGTGGAGGATGTCGAGTATTCGGCCATAGTCATTTTGGACCATGCCCCGCTCTGGGTAGACCTTGAGCTGGGGGAGGAGAGGGACCAGCGCCCACTCTGGCGCCTGGAGGTGGGACTGTTGGCGGATGAGAAGGTGGGCGGGCAGGTTCGGGGGTGTATCAAGAGGTACTTAGAGGCCAATGATAATGGGGAGGTCCGGGTGGGGACGGTTTGGGAGGCATTGAAGGCGGTGATTAGAGGGGAGTTGATTTCCATCCGAGCCCATAGGGAGAGGGGAGAGCAAAGAGAGAGGGAGAGGTTGGTGGGGGAGATGGTGAGGGTGGACAGGAGATATGCGGAGGCTCTGGAGGAGGGACTGCTGAGGGAGCGACGTAACCTTCAGGCCAAGTTCGACTTGCTGACCACCAGAAAGGCGGAAGCTCAGTGGAGGGAGGCACAGGGAGCGGTGTACGAATATGGGGAGAAGGCGAGTAGGATGCTGGCGCATCAGCTCTGTAAACGAGACCAGGGACATTGGTGGAGTGACGGATACGGGAGGCAATGTGGTGCGAAGGGGGGGTGAACATTAATGGGGTCTTCAGGGACTTTTATGGGGAATTGTACCGGTCCAAGCCCCCATGGAGGGGGGGGGGGGGGGGGGAAATGGGGTGTTTTTTGGACAGGCTAAGATTTCCGAAGGTGGAGGGACAGGTGGAGGGGCTAGGGGCGCTGATTGAGCTGGAGGAGCTGGTCAAAGGGATAGGCAGCATGCAGTCGGGGAAGACGCCGGGGCCGGATGGGTTCCCGGTCGAATGTTTTTAAATGTACGCAGACCTGCTGGGCCCTCTGTTGGTTAGGACCTTTAACGAGGCAAGGTGGGGGGGGGCCGGCTTTGCCCCCGACTATGTCACGGGCGCTGATTTCCTTGATCCTTAAACGGGACAAGGACCATCTGCAGTGTGGATCATATAGGCCGGTCTCGTTGTTAAATGTGGATGCCAAGCTGTTGGCGAAGATCTTGGCCACAAGGATAGAGGACTGTGTGCCGGGGGTCATTCATGAGGACAGGACGGGGTTTGTGAAGGGAAGGCAGCTGAACGCCAATATACGTAGGCTTCTGAATGTTATAATGATGCCGGCGGTAGAAGGGGAGGCGGAGATAGTGGTAGCATTAGACGCGGAGAAGGCCTTTGATAGGGTTGAGTGGGGGTACTTGTGGTAGGTGCTGGAAAGGTTTGGGTTCAGGGAGGGGTTTGTCAGTTGGGTGAGGCTGCTATATGAGGCCCCGATGGCGAGCGTAGCCACGAATAGGAGGAGATCGGAGTACTTTCGGTTGTACCGGCGGATGAGACAGGGATGTCCCCTGTCCCCCTTGCTCTTTGCGTTTTCAATTGAGCCCTTGGCCATGGCGTTGAGGGAGTCGAGGAATTGGAGGGGTCTGGTGCGGGGTGGGGAGGAGCACCGAGTGTCATTACACGCAGATGACTTGTTGCTATATGTGGCGGACCCAGTGGGGGGAATGCCCGGAGGTGATGAAGATTCTTAGGGAATTTGGGGGCTTTTCTGGGTACAAGCTAAACCTGGGTAAGAGTGAGCTGTTCGTCGTGCACCCGGGGGATCAAGAGGAGGGGATTGGTAGGCTCCCACTGAAAAGGGCAGGGAGGAGCTTTCGGTACCTGGGAGTCCAGGTGGCTAGGAGCTGGGGGGCCCTTCACAAACTTAACCTCACTAGGCTGGTGGAGCAAATGGAGGAGGAGTTTAAAACATGGGACATGTTGCCACTGTCGCTGGCGGGCAGGGTACAGTCCGTCAAGGTGACGGTGCTCCAGAGGTTTTTGTTCCTGTTCCAGTGCCTCCCCATCCTTATCCCGAAGGCCTTTTTTAGGAGTGTCAATAGGAGTATTACATGATTTGTATGGCCGCATGGGACTCCGAGGGTGAGAAGGGTGTTTTTGGAGCGGGGCAGGGATAGGGGGGGGCTGGCGTTGCCCAATCTCTGTGGGTACTATTGGGCTGCCAATGCCGCGATGGTGCGTAAGTGGGCAATGGACGGGGCAGGGGTAACATGGAAGAGGATGGAGATGGCGTCCTGCGTGGACACGAGCGTGGAGGCGCTGGTAACGGCACCATTGCCGCTCCCTCCAACGAGGTATACCACAAGCCAGGTGGTGGCGGCTACCCTCAAAATTTGGGGGCAATGGAGACGGCATAGGGGGGAGGTGGGGGGCTCGATGGAGTCCCCGATACGGGGGAACCACCAGTTTGTACCAGGGAGCATCGATGGCGGGTTTCTTGGTTGGCACAGGGTACGTATTAGGAGGTTGAGGGACCTGTTTGTGGATGGGAGGTCTGCGAGCCTGGGTGAGCTAGAGGGGAAGTTTGGGCTGCCCCCGGGGAACATGTTTAGGTACATGCAGGTTAGGGCGTTTGCCAGGCGGCAGGTGGAGGGGTTCTGTCTGCTGCCCCCACGTGGGGTAGGGGACAGGGTGCTCTCGGGGGTGTGGGTTGGAGGGGGGAGGATATCGGACATGTACCACGTCATGCAGGAGGTGATGAGGCCTCGGTGGAGGAGCTGAAGGGTAAATGGGAAGAGGAGCTGGGTGAGGAGATTGAGGAGGGGATTGGGCGGATGCCCTGGAGTGAATTCCTCCTCTTCCTGTGCGAGGCTTAGCCTCATACAGTTCAAGGTGCTACATAGGGCCCACATGACCGGGACGAGGATGAGTAGGTTTTTCGGGGGCGAAGACAGGTGTGCTAGGTGCTCGGGGAGCCCAGCGAACCATGCCCATATGTTCTGGGCATGCCCAGCGCTGGGGGAATTTTGGAAGGGGGTAGCAAGGACGGTGTCGAGGGTGGTAGGATCCAGGGTCAAGCCAGGCTGGGGACTCGCAATTTTTGGGGTTGCAGTGGAGCCGGGAGTGCAGGAGGCGAAAGAGGCCGGTGTTCTGGCCTTTGCGTCCCTAGTAGCCCGGTGGAGGATTTTGCTTCCATGGAAGGATGCAAGGCCCCCAAGTGTGGAGGCCTGGATCAATGATATGGCGGGGTTCATCAAATTGGAGAGGGTGAAATTTGCCCTGAGGGGATCAGTACAGGGGTTCTTTAGGCGGTGGCAGCCTTTCCTTGACTTCCTGGCAGAACGGTAGGAAAATAGGCCGGCAGCAGCAGCAACCGGGGGGGGGGGGGGGGAAGGGGGGGTTTGTTTCGGGGGAGGGGAGAAATGTGTATATGTGTTTATTGAATATGCCGGGTGCTTATCTATTTCTTCTTTTTGTAGTTACTGGGGGGGGGGGGGGGGGGGGGGGGTTTGGTTTTGGGGGTTATTGTGTTTTTCTTTTTGTTGTTGTTAATACTGTTTTCTTGTTGTCATTTTCTGTTTTTGATATATTTTGAAAATCTCAATAAAATTTATTTAAAAAAAAAAGACTATACATATATTCAGACAAACCACTTCAATTGCCTGAAATGATAGAATATTTGAAATAAATTGTTTCAATGCCAACAAAAGCAACCGAAACTAGGCTACACAAAAAGCAACTAAATAAAAGGGAACGTGGGCGAGTGGTAATGTTATTAGGCTAATAACCCAGAAGCCCAGGGTAATGCTCTGGGGACTGGTGTTTAAATCCCATGACAGCAGCTGGTGGAATTTAAATTGAATTAATTAATAAATCTGGAATTAAAGGTAGTGTCAGTGATGGTGACCACAAAACTATTGTATTGTCCTAAAAATCCATCTGGTTCACAAATGCACGTTAGGGAAATAAATCTGTCATCTGCTACTGGCCTGGCTTTCGTGTGACACCAAACTCACTGCGATGAAACTAAGTGGCCCTCTGAAATGGCTAAGCAAGAAATAAAACAAGGAGGAACAGCTCGTGTCGACAAAGGCATGGGAACGACAATATCACACCTTGCCAAGCTGACCCAGCTAAATCCTCCACCCTAAGATATGGGAACTTAATAATAATCTTTATTATTGTCACAAGTGGGCTTACATTAACACTGCAATGAAGTTACTGTGAAAATCCCCCAGTCACCAAACTTTGGTGGCTGTTTGGTTACACTGAGGGGAGAATTCTGAATGTCCAATTCATCTAACAAGCTGGTCTTTCGGGACTTGTGGGAGGATTTTCTCCCACAAGTCCCAAAAGACATGCTATTAGGTAATTTTGACATTCCGAATTCTCCCTCTGTGTACCCGAACAGGTGCCGGAATGTGGCGATTAGGGGCTTTTCACAATAACTTCATTGCTGTGTTAATGTAAGCCCACTTGTGACAATAATAAAGATTATTATTATCCGGTACAGCAAGCAGTAAAGGCGGCAAATGGTATGTTGGCCTTCATAGTGAGAGCGAGATTAGACTACAGGAGCAAGGATGTCTAGCTGCAATTATATCGAGCGTTGGTGTGGCCACACCTGGAATTTTGTGTGCCGTTTTGGTCCCTTTATTGAAGGAAGGATGTTCTTGCTCTAGAGAGAGTGCAGTCTAACAATCAGTGCGATCAGCAGTGGTGCTACCGAGAACTCTTGGGTGATGGACATTGAAGTCCCTCATCCAAAATACATTCTTGTCCTTGTCCTCTTACTGCTTCTTCTAATTGGTGTTCGTTCATGGAGGAGTATGGATACATCAGCTGAGGGGGGTGCAGTAGGTGGTAATCAGAAGGAGGTTTCTTTTTCCATGTTTAATTTGATTCCATGAAGCTTCCTAGGGTCTAGAGTCAATGTTGGGAAGTTCTAAGGCATCTCCCTCACAATTGTAAACTAGTGCCATCACCATTAGTAGGTCAGTGGGTCAGGACATGCCCAAAGATGGTGATAGTGGCGTCTTATCTGTGTTGCTTGACCAGTTGGGCCACTTTAGCTCATTGGGCTAGACAGCTGGTTTGTGATGCAGAACCAGGCCAGCAGTGCAGGTTGAGTTCCCGTACCGGCTTACCCAAAACAGGCGCCAGAATGTGGCGACTAGGGGCTTTTCACAGTAACTTCATACTTGTGACAATAAAAGATTATTGAGGGCCGGTTTAGCTCAGTGAGCTAGACAGCTGGTTTGTGATGCAGAACAAGGCCAGCAGTGCGGGTTCAATTCCCATACGAGCTGAGAATTCTGAATTCTCCCTCTCTGTTCTCGAACAGGCGCCAGAATGTAGCGGCAAGGGGCTTTTCACAGTAACTTCATTGCAATGCTAATGTAAGCCTAGTTGTGACAATAAAGGTTAATTATTTATTTATTTTCGTTATGGGACAACTCTCCCAAATTTTGTACAAGCCCCCTAGACTTTAATAATGAGTACTCTGCAAGGTCAACAGGGTTGGATATGCTATTGTTATTTCTGGTCCCTAGGTCACTGTTGGTGGTCTATCTGGTTTTATTCCTTTAAACTTTGTAGCGGTTTGATATAATGGAGTGGTTTGCGAGGCCATTTTAGGGTCAGCGACAGTGTTGTGGGTCTGGAGTCCCATGTGGGCCAGATTACATAAGGATGGCAGATTTCCTTCCAGAAAAAAGACATTCGTGAAGCAGACAGCTGTTTACGACAATGGTATCCTGGTACCATTAGACTAGCTTTTAACTCCAGATTTATGAATTAAATTTAGATTCCACCAACTGCTATGTTGGTAACTGAATGCAGTGTCCCCAGAGCATTAGCCTGGGGTTCTGGATTACTGGTCCAGTGATGTTATCCCTCCACAACCTGCTCCCCTTAAATATCTGTCAGTCTGTTTCCACGGCAGGTGGTGGGGGAATCAACGAGAGGGGAAAACCTATTTGACCTCACCCTCAAAGGTCTACATATCACTCAGAGGGTGGTTAAAGTATGGAATTCCCTACCGAAAGGAGTAGTAGACCCTACTTCATTGAATATATTTAAAGATAGGGTAGATGTTTTTTTGAAAAATAAAGGAATTACGGGATATGGCGAGAATGCAGGTAAGTGGTTCTGAGACCACGAAAAGATCAGCCATGATCTTATAGAATGGCGGAGCAGGCTCAAAGGGCTGGACGGTCTACTTCTGCTCCTAGTTCTTATGTTCTTATGCATTTGTCCATGACAGTACTGGAAAGAGTAACCACTACACAGTCCTTGTGGAGATGAAAGCCTTTTTCACACTGAAGATACCCTCTACTGTGCGGTGTGGCATTACCACATACTAAAACAGATGGACTCAGAACAGATCTGGTAAATCAAAAGTAGGTGCTGTGGGCAACCAACAGCAACAGAATTGTGTTAAACCACAATCTGTAACCTTATGGCCTGGCAGATCTCTGACTCTACCATTATTATCAAGGCAAAGAGGCAGACCTGGTTAAATGAGGAGTGCAGGAGCAGCATGAAGCATACCTAAAAGTGAGCTACCTGCCAGATAAAGCTATTTAACTACATACATGCTAAACAGCAGAAAATAGACAGTGCAAAGCAATCTCACAACCAATAGATCAAATCAAAGCTCTGCCGTTCTGTTCCATCTAGTTGTGAATTGTGGTGAACAACTAACTCGAGGAAGGGCTCCACAAATATCTCCATGGGGAATCCCAGTTTATGAAGGCAAGGCTGAAGCAATTGCAACAACCTTCAGCTAAAAGTGTCAACTGAATGATCCAACTTAACCTGCTCCAAAGGTCCACAATATCATAATGCTAGGCTTTAGCCAATTCGATTCAGTCCACATCATATTGAGAAATGGCTAAAGATACTGGATGCAGCAAAAGTTTTGGACCCTAAAACATCCTGGCGGTGGTACTGAAGACTTGTGCTCCAGAACAGGCCATGCCCCGAGCCAAACTGATCCACTGACATCTACCTGACAGTGTGGTAAATTTCTCAGATATTTTTGTCCATTCAAAGCAGGATAAATCCAATCTGGTCAATTACTGCCCCATAAGTCTGCTCTCAATCATCAGCAAAGTGATGGAAAATGTTGTCGACAGTGCTATCAAGCAGCACTTACTCAGTAATAAAATAAGTTTGGGTCATATAGCTCCTGAGCTCATTACAGCATTGGTCCAAATGGAACAAAAGCGCTTAATTCAAGAAGTGAGGTGAAATTATCCACATTAAGGCAGCATTTAACTGAATGTGGCATCATGGATGCCTAGCAAAATTGAAATTAATGGGAATGAGGGAGCAGACTCTCCACTGGTAAGAGCCATAACGAGCCCAAAGGAAGATTTTGGAGGCCAATCATCTCCTGGACATTGCTGCATAGGCCCAACCATATTCAGTTACTTCATCAATGATCTTCCCTCCATCATAAGGACATAAGTGGGGATGTTGGCATTTTTCAGTACTATTCTCAACTCCAAAGATATTTACGCAGTCCATGTCCATAAGCAGCAAGACCTGGGTAACATTTAGGCTTGGGTTAGTAAGAAGAAGCAATACTTGCCATGCAAGTTCTAGTCAATGACCATCCCCAACAAGGGAAAATCTAACCATCACTTCTTGACATTCAACAGGATTATCCCATCGCTGGATTTCTCCACCATCAACATCCTGGTGGAACATCACTGACCAGAATGTTATCTGAACCAGTCATATAAATACTGTAGCTACAACAGCATGTGAAAGTTTGGTATTCTGTGGCACATAAATTCGCTTCCTGACTCACCAAAACCCATCCACTATCTACAAGGTACAAGTCACGAGTATGATGGAATACTCTCCACTTGCCTGGATGAGAGTATCTCCAACAACACTCAAGAAGCTTGACACTATCCAGGACAAATCAACCTGCCTGATTGCACCCCATTCACCACCTTAAAAACATTCACTTCCTCCATCATCGGCTCACAGTGGCAGCAGTGTGTACCATGCATTGCAGCAACTCACCAAGCCTCCTTTGACAGCAGGTTCCAAACATACAACCTCCATCACCTAGAAGGACAAGGGAAGCAAGTACATGAAAACACCACCTGCAAATTGCCCTCCCAGCTATATGCTATCATGATTTGGAAATTCCTTCATTGCAACTAGGTTAAAAACCCAGAGTTCTCTTCCTAATAGCCTTGAGTGCACCTCCACCAGATAGACTGCTTTATTCAAGGTGGCTCACTACCACTTCTCAAGGGCAATTAGGGATAGACAACTCATGCTGACCTTGCCAACAATGCTCACTTGCCATGAAAGAATAAAGAACCATATGATACAGAAACACAACTACTAAAACCTTCAAAAACTTTGCCTCTTTCTAACTGAATTACATCAAAATAAAATGACCATGAAATTCAGCTGCATTCTGCGCAAACATTTGGTGTTATGAGTGACCTTTTGCCTGTAAAACAGCATCCACAGTGCACACACACCCTTTCATGCCGAATGTCATTTTGGTGAGGATGCTATTGTGTGTGAAAGGAACAACTGACAGATGTATGCTTGGTAAACTGATAGTGACACCAATTAGCATGTAAACTGAGTTGTCATCAACACTGTCAATTTCAAGCTCTGCATTCCAGAGCTGCTTCTTAAAAGTACACATCTAAAATGCATTCAGCAGCAGGAAGCCCCCACAGCCCTGCCCTGCAAAAGAAATGCAGAATAAAGTGAACATCAACTAATTTCAGGTTATTTGCTGATTGATTTCTACTGATTGTTGTTGAGGTTGTAGAAGTGGCTGGTGCTTTCCAGAATTGTTTAATGTTTCTGTTGTCCACAGTGTCACGTGTTGAAGGATTTTTTTATAACTTCAAGGATACTGCACAAACCAGTTGCTCCCATTTTTGAGTACAGTAGTATGCATTTCCCTTGGAATGCAACAAACCAGAGGATTGTTACTGGCTAATGAGTGCTAGCCATTGGACGATATAGCTGATGACTCAGGTATGCAACACACACAAACAAAAAACATGTTGCCAAATGAAATGTGATAAAGCAGATCAGTAGGTTGCTAAAACAATATTTTCTCTGCCCAGAATACTCTGGAGAAAATCTGCAGTACATGGCAGCGCAGAGTCAAGATTCGTGACAGTCTGATGCATGCTACACAGCTTCACTTAGCATTAGGGTACCGCCCTTGTCCTCAGCTATACAATGATTAACGGAAGAGTAGGAGGAATGGAAGAAGCCTTTGGCCAGGCTATCCATGATCGATCCATATGGCTGCAATCCCAATAAACATAACTCCAATTCCTTAATCTCAGGCTCCACACCCTACTTTCCCTCCATGACAGAGCATCACAAAGTCCACTTGGCCGTAATCCAAGAAGTCAATGTGATATAAATATTCCAAACCATATGTACAAATCAAACCATGCTATATTGTATTCAAACGTCAGCACTTGCTCTTTCCCTTAGTTCCTTTCTAACATGTACTTTTGTTTGTCTTAGTGCTCCAGTGCAGTGCTGCCCCAGTGACTGCAGCTTGGCTCGCAATTTTCAGTGGGGTTGACTGCAGAAAGCCGACCAGAATGATCTTAAATAGCTCTGACCCTAGAAACCCAGCTTTGGCCTGCACCATCTTGGCATGGACAGCAGCATTTTGGGTGAGCTGGCCTCCAGGCAACAGCAAGGATACTGAGAATGTGGCAATGGTGACAGGGTAAATGTTGCCACCCTGACAGGAAAGCAGGTTTGTGTTCCATTGTATCACTGCCACTCACTCGGGATGGCACTTCAGTATCTGGCAATGTTGGCAGGACATATTGTTGGAATGTTTTGACATCAAGCCCCTTTGGAGACATGTTTTTGTACCTATAGCGGCTGCAGTCTGAGCTTGCATGACTTCAGTCTGCACTTTACCTAGAGCACCCAATTTTTGGCTAGCTTCTTCTTGTGCTGCAATAGAAGCTGAGGCATTAGTCAACAGACCACAAATTTAATTTTAATGCAAGGCAAAAGAAATCAAGACCCTTTAGTGTTATTAGCAGAAACTGCAAGCACTTGAAACCTCTTAACCTTGTGTAAATTAACATTGTGCAATTGACGGCAGAGATCAAAAAGCCAGGGCAGTCAATCAATATTTTCCCTGGGGCTCAGGTATTTCAACAGTCTAATGTTCTCAGCCATGTATCATTATGCATATTGGGTCATTTTATAAATATAGTAGAAAGTAAGGAAAAAGCTGCATTCACAACTCCAGAGGGTTCATTGATTCCCCTACAGTGTACAGTGGGTCAATGGCCATGAAAGTAACAAGCTTGGCATAGGGGCCTGTGGAGGGGCATAACCTGTCATGGAGGCATGAATTGGCATGAATGGTACATGAGGGGTGTGTAGGGGTGAGCATGTATGAGGGGTGCAGCTTGTGGGCCCTACTTTTTTAAAATTAGAACCGAGACGATGTCCCACAGTACGAAGGCAGGAGATTTCTGTGGCTGCCTCAGGCTGCTAGCCGCACTCACCACCAGCAATGAAGAGCCCATTTTTGGGGGCACTCCCACCTGAGATAACTGCACCAAGTTGGAAATATTCCCAACTCTTGCTACCCAGCTGAAAGATGAAAATCCAGGCTTATGGCTGCAAGTTAAATTAGCGGGCCTCCTGGAACTCTAGGTAGGTGAAATATCTCCTTCTTTCCAGCTCCTGTACCAAGGTTTCCAACGTAGGAATATCTGGGGCCCACTGACACATTGTGTCATTCTTGTGTCTTTTAAAATTACAATTAATCCGTTATTGAATGACTTCTAGCAGCTGCTTCAGCCAAAATGCATTTCCCCTTTAAGAGGTGCAGGGTGTTTTTTTGGTAGTGTATGCTTCTTTTAAATGGTGTTAGCTTCATGATTTTGGGACCCTCGCTGAAACATTGAACAAAATGTTTAGTGCTGGGTGCACGATACAATCATAAATTAGCAGGCGGCAAAGGTTTGCATACTGCCTGTGTTGAAACCAATGGCACAGGTTAATTGGGCATTATGATTCTTGCACCTGTTTTTGGAGGTCATCAAATATTGCAGCTACCAAATGAAGATCTAATCAACAGTGATTAAGATGAGACAGCGTCTAAAGATGTAAAAAGCATCTACTGTATATCACTGCGCACAATGCAACCAACTAAAATTCACGTCTTTTTTTGCTATACCACACAAAAGAAAATCAAGCCAATACAATTTTTGCATGTATGACATTATTCAATACGATACTTGAGAGTTACATATATATGCAACTTTAATGCTGTTAATTACTCAGTGTTTCCCTTGCTGAAATTAACAATTGCATAGCAATAGTCGCCATGTAGGATCACAATTCTATTCAGCAGACAGCCATTTAATTTTGGGGCTCGATTAATAAACACCTTTCAACATAATTTGTAGTTTATGACATCAAAAAAATGTAAATTACTGCCATGTAAACTACTATTCAGGTGATATCAATTAAAAAAATTATTCACTGGGTTGGTGTTAAAGAATGAAAAAGAGGTTATTACCTCTTGCCTCAATCTGCATGCACCATCACAGACTATTGCTGACCTTAATGGAGGACGAATCAGGCCTATTATGAGATGACATACTGTAGACTGTCTCAACAGTTAGATCTATAAATCCCGGCCCACTGTCCGTGTGGAGGTTGCACATTCCCCCCCCCCCCCCGTGTCGGCGTGGGTCTCACCCCCACAACCCAGAAATGTGCAGGGTAGGTGGATTGGACATGCTAAATTGCCCCTTAATTAAAATAATTGGGGACTCTAAATTTATTTTTATAAATATATATATATATATTATATTAAAGAGAGAACATCAGTAGTCAAACAAAACATATGATGCAAATTCAGATAATAAACAAATTTAAAAATCAAATAAGTTCTGAAACATAAATAATACAGCGAATGTAGAAATGGTCTTGTTTCCAGTTCTTTTTTGGTTTATTTCACAATACAAATTTAGACAACGAAAAAGCTTTTACACAGAGGAAACTGAGGTATTTCCACATTATTGAGAAACTTTGGTAGTCCAGGTTCAATAAACTAATAGGCCAGCAAAGACGTTTCACAAGTTGAATAAATTGTTGGTTGCAGCATTTTAGTTTTACTAGCCCAACAATTTAGCATATTGGCACCAACATTTTTTGATTATTTATTTTAACATCATGGGTAAAGAAAATAATTTAAGTGCTGAAATTTAAAGTATGTTGTAGTTATTTTTGAACAGAATACCTACATATGGAACAAAGATAAATAATTTTCAAGTTCCTTTTTGAATATAGCAAATTACTTTCCTCACCCCCCAAAAAAACAGATATACATGCTTCCCAGTGAGATAGAAAATATTTGACGTCTAAATTAGATACACAACAGCATTAATTCCAGCTAATGCAGAGTTGAATATATTTGAAAACGTGCAAGCTACACTCAGATTAAGGCCTAAAGCCTGAGGGTACAGTAAATGCATACCTGTTTTTGGTCCTCTTTGTGCAGCTTCTTGGTGGTATCCAGTTCCTCTTTCAGTTGTTGCAGGCAGCTCTGCTTTTGTTCCAGCTTAGCTTCTCCTTCTCTTAGCTCTGTCTGCAGATGGTAAATCCTTCTTTCTTGTACATCCAACTGCCAATCCACACACAAATTATGGACACAAAATTTTAATATATTCTATTGTCACCACATTAGACTATATTAAAAAGTCAAAAGAAAATCTTGGCAGAATCGCAATGCTTAAGTCTTCAGGAAGCCAATATGGTGGCACTGAGCAGCAAAGCCAATACTATTGATGTCCTTTACAGCCCAGACTCAAATCAGCTGAATCCAGCTTTCTGTGACACATTTCCGTATTTGTTTTAGAATTAGAGAAGAAATTAAAAATAATTAAGGTACCTCAGTTGTTAACCCATCTCTCTTCTCCTGTAAAAGGAGGACCTCTTTACGGAGATTCAGAATTGTACCATCACGTCGCTCGAGCTAGAAAAGAGTTCACATTTCAAGAAAGAATCCACGAATGTCAACCAATGAGCAATTAGAAAGACAAGACAAGATATTGATCTGCTAAGAAAACCACTGCCGCAGCCATACAGCTAACAAGGTCCCATTTCCCCAGCTCTGCAGTGAAAGGTAACTCTTCATTACCATCTGCCCTTTATTGATCATTGTTAAGTATCACAAAACCTGGCTGAATCCACAAAATCGAGCAGAGGGATAAAGAAAGTAAGTCAATGGCCTCTTCATTTTGGCTTCAATGAGGAATAAAACTACAAATCTCTCTGATAAAAGAAACAAAATGATCCGTTGATCAATCTAAATGAACAGCATTCAAAATAGCTTCTCTTGCACAATTAAAATGATACATGCAGCTCAAGTTAAAGCAAACAGGAAATGTGCAAAATTATTTCACAGTCTACCCTAAAAATATAGTACATTTTTAATGACCATTCCTTCTGAATAGATTAATTCGCTTATTGACTCATTACTGAATACAAAAACGACCATTAAGATAGGAGAATGATGGACCAAAATTTAGAATCAAACTTGTGATGGTTACAAATATAGCAAATTAAAACCATGTAGATATTTCACAGCAGTGGAATAGAGAATCCATCATAAAACATGTTTTTCAATTAAGAAACTTGAATTCTTTAAAAAAAATAACTGTTCCTTAAGTAGTTCTTTTATGCAGCCCTACTGGTAAATTACATAATTCAGATATACAAATATAAAACGGCATGGACTGAAAATATCTGACTATATTTTAATCAGGTTAATCAAACAGAACACAAATTAAATAAGTAAGTAATTTATTTTTAAATCTTCACATAAAATGCAATAAAAGTTTGCAATGATTCCGCAGGTAAGATAGTGAAATCAAATTCAATATGTAATTGATAGCAGGCTAGGTCAATCGAAATAATAGAGGGATTATCTTAATATAACTGCAAAGAACTGTGCATGCTGAAAATCTGAAAGATTGAACAGAAAATGCTGGAAATACACAGCAGGTCTGGCAACAACTGTGGAAAAAGGAACAAGTATGATTTCAGGTTCGTCGCTTGGTTCTCTTGCCACAGATGTGGCCAGATCTGCTGAGTATTTCTCACATTTTCTATTTTTATTAAAATTACCTTTGTGGGTTTAAAAGATATTTTCTTGTTCTTGACTCATTATTTATTTCCCCATTTAAGCATGCACACTTTTTGTATTAGTGAGTGTAGGTCCCACAAACCAGCATCACAAAGACTTGTGCCTAGGAGATGTAAGCCTCACTTGTGTTTGTATAAAGTTTAAGCTTTTTGCATATTAAAATCAAAGAGGGCTGAAAACGTAAAGGCAGAAAAATACAAAACGGGGCATTTTCTTCGATTACATCATGCTTATATAAGCAATACTACACAAGGTGTATTTGCTCCCACATTTTTTGGGCAGCCTTCACAGAGGCTTGAATAACCTTAGACAATGCACTCCTTTACATTATGCTCTGATAAACAAAATCGCTTGGATTGGTTAAGCAGGATCAGCTGCTTCAGCTGTATCCTGCCAGTATCAACTATGGCGACGACACAGCCATGTGACCATGAATTGATCCTGTCCAATTAATTTATTTTAATCAAAGTTAAATTTAACATGGCACATCTATACACCTGGCAAGTGGCTGAATTAGAAGGATGAAAAAATAAAATAGATGATTGTGTACTGAAGTGCTTGTTTATCAGGACAACAAAGAACATTAATTTGATCTTTAAAAAAGGGATCTTAAATTAGAAGAGTTGTTAACTGACAAAGTTCTGCAATGGAGTATAGGAGTTATTTTTTAAATCTTGGTGAAATTGTACATTCAATCATTGAAAATTAAATATTTAAAATTGTTTAATTCTATATAGCAATTTATAAAATATATAAAAATAGCAAAGTTTTTAAAAAACTGTATTAGTCTGATGGCCAGTTCCAATGTTAAAGCTGGCACTGCCATCTGAAAGTGAATTTTGGCACTAAGGTTTGGAGACAAAGGAGATGATAGAAATGTTACATAGATTGACTACACTGCTATGAACCTTGACTTGACAGTGTCAAATCTACAAAGTTGATCCAGCAATCAATGGTGAAAAACTTTGGGACTCGCTAATGTAGAAGAATTGTTGATTACAACCATCAGCTTTCTCAATTCTATGCAGTAGTCAAAAGTTCATGAAAGGAGACAAACCATCTCGATGCCCTACGGCTACAATTTAATCAAGAAGTCATTGTCATTCCAATGACTAACCAGTCGTCAAAATATCTGTTGTGATTTTTTAGTATAATCACGGGAGAGTTCTTTTGGGAACAGAAGATCCATTTATACTCAAAAAACAGGAGCAATTATTTCAATCATCTGTTATACGTTATTTGCCTGTATAAGATAGAAATTTTCAGTCATAACCTTTCTATTCATCATACGACTCCATCATGGAGAGCAATTCTGTTTGGTCTAATATCTCAAATACATTTTCATGTCCCATGACATGCAGGGAATATCAAATACATAATACAAACATGACAATTTTTCATTGGTATGATCTTAAATTCAGCAATGATAAATTATACAATATAGAGCAAAATAAGGTCGTCTGACCATCGCTTGCCTGGAAATTAGGCCCGGGGCATTTAACTGGGGTCTCATTACAATCTCATAAGTGGATTTCCACCTGGTTCATTGTCACATTGAGACCTCCCCATTTGTGGATTGTAATTGCTGGCAATTCAGCAAGAGGATATTTAAAGTACCAATACATCTCCTAAAGTGAGGTTTCATTATCTCCTGGACAGATTTTGCTGCACAAATATGTCGATAAGACAAGCCCTCAGATCTCTGAAGTCTTCCTGTGGAACTGCTGGAAATAAAGGATGGGCGAGAGAGTTTTCTAAGTCAGTGGTAGGATGGCTCCAAAATACCCCACCCACCAGGCATCGAGATAGCATTACTCAGTATTGCAATTGCTTTGTAAATTGCTGTTCAGCAATGATTGGATCAACAATCACTCTTTTCTTTCAACATTTTCCCTAATCATTTCTCTTACTTTCCTTCCAATGCGCTACTTCTTATCTGCACTTATGTGCATTCCACTTATCTGCATTCGAATTATCATCATTCAGCCACTTGAAAATATGCTCCAGGTCAGGGGTCTGTAATCTACAGCTCTGGAGCCACCAGCAGCTCTTTTAACATCACATTTGCAGCTCACAACTTTTTCCAGTTGAATCATATTAACATGGAAAAAAATTAAGCCAAGAAAAGTAAAAGCGTGGGCGGGATTCTCCCATCCCACGGCAGAGTGTCCACACCGTCGTAAACGCTGTTGCGTTTTACGACGGCGTGAAAGGGGCGCTCCCACGAATAATTCTGGCCCCACCAGGGGGCCAACACGGAGCTGGAGTGGTTCGAGGCGCTCCAGCTGTAGATGCCGGCGCGAACTGTGCGCTGCAGGATCCGCGCATGTGCAGTTGCGCCGGCACCAGCGAGGACATGTGCAGTGACCGCGTGCATGCGCACTGGCCTCCTTCAACGCGCTGGCTCCGATACAATATGGTGCAGGACTACAGGAGCTGGCACGTAGGAAAGGAGGCCCACAAACACAGAGGCCGGCCCGCTGATCGGTGGGCCCTGATCATGGGGTACGTCACATCGGAGGTCCCCCACGGTTGGACCCCCCCTCCCCCCCCAAAGGGAGCCTACCCGACCCTTAGACGCCGAGGACTCGCCGGCCCAGAGCAGGTTAGAACGGCACCGGCGGGATTTAGCTCTTTTCTTACAGCCGCTCGGCCCATTCAGGCTGGAGAATTGGTGGGCCAGCCGCTTAGAGCGGCCCACGACCGGCACCGCACCAACCACGCCGGTGCCAATTGCGCCGATTCTCCGCTCTGTGGAGAATGGCGTGCCGGCGTCGGGGCGGTGTGGCGTGATTTGCGCGGCCCGCCGCCGATTCTCTGACCTGGCGCGGGGTCGGAGAATACCGTCCCGTGTTTTTATTGGGAGGATAAAAAGCTCACAGTTTCAAAAGATTGCTGACCCGCATTCTAGGTCCTTCTATAATTCTGTCCCGTTACAAACACAGTTGAGATCAGCAACTACTTTTTAAAAAATACCCGGTGGTGGCAAGCGGTGTTGCGTGATTGCTGAACAGATAACGAGCCAGCCGTGTCTCTAAAGATCCGGCGGTCATTTCTTTCATGGTCCGCTTAAAGTTCTGGACTGCTCGCTCGGCCAACCTGTTGGAGAACAGGTGGTACGGAGCAATCCATTCATGCCGGATTCCATTCACAGCCACGAATGATGCAAATGTCCTGGCTTATGAACCCTGTCCCACTAAATCGGACACTAGGACTTTGGGCAAGCCGTGCGTGCTGAAAATGTGCCACAGCCTGTCTAAGGTGGTCACATGGTCGCAGTTTGAACGCAGTGGACCTCGCGCCATTTTGAATGGCCGTCCACTATTTTTTTTTTAAAATAATTTTTATTCAAATTTTCACTAAAAAGAAAACAATAACAGAAAATTCTAAGAACAAAAAGAACAGAACCCTCGCCTCCCCCCCACCGTATATACCAAAGAGAAACAATAAATTAACGCCCGTCGTTGGCAAAAAAAACAGATATTCAACCCAAAACAAAAACAAAGAGACTCTCCCCCCCCCCCCCCAGGTTGCTGCTGCTGCTGACCTTTTGTTTTTACTGTTCTGCCATGAGATCTAGGAATGGTTGCCATCTCCTGAAAAACCCCTGCACTGACCCCCTTAGGGCAAATTTCACCCTCTCCAATTTAATAAACCCCGCCATATCGTTGACCCAGGCCTCCATGCTTGAGGGCCTCGCATCCTTCCACTGAAGAAGAATCCTCCGCCGGGCTACTAGGGACGCAAAGGCCAGAACACCGGCCTCTTTCGCCTCCTGCACTCCCGGCTCCACTGCAACCCCAAATATTGCGAGTCCCCAGCCTGGATTGACCCTGGATCCTACCACCCTCGATACCGTCCTTGCTACACCCTTCCAAAATTCCCCCAGCGCTGGGCATGCCCAGAACATGTGGACATGGTTTGCTGGGCTCCCTGAGCACCTAATACACCTATCCTCGGTCCCAAAAAACCGGCTCATGGCCGTCCACTATTTTAAGGAACATGGCCTCCTAGAACGGGCCGGAGAGGTCTACATAGACACGGGACCATGGTTTCCCGCGCCATTCCCATGGGTATATTGGAGCCACCAGTGGGGCCTTTCCGCCATCCCAGGGAGTTCGCAGTGAAGGTCCTGAAACATGGGCCTGCGACCCTGCTCGGGCATGACCGGCGAACATAGTTTCCGCAAAGAGTACGCCCCGCGTTCCCCACAATGGGCACTGTCCTCTATGCTCTCAGCTCTGGCAGTTTTGTGGTGTAGGCTCTCAGATCGGCCGCCAGCGCCCTATGCTGGGCCCCATATTGAATTGTGTACCGAACTTGTGAAAAGTTTGGGTCTGTCTGGGTCCACTCCTTGATGAGGGCTGGTGTGACCGGTAAGTTGCCCATGAAGTGGAGGGTGGCAATCACCTCTGCGGCCAACGCTGGTGGCTTCGTGGAGAGGGGCAGGTGGCTCAATGCGTGGACGTGCAGAATGTCTATGCCTGTGCAGTGCTCCAGGGTGTAGTCATAGGCAGCTAATAGCAAAGCCCACCGTTGGATTTGGGCTGCGATTATAGAATTTACAGTGCAGAAGGAGTCCACTCGGCCTATCGAGTCTACACCGGCCCCTGAAAGACCACCCCACCCAAGCCCCCACCTCCATCCTAACCCGTAACCCAGCAGCCCCACCTAACATTTGGACACTACGGGGCAATTAAGCTTAACCAATCCACCTAACCCGCACATCTTTGGACTGTGGGAGGAAACCGGAGCACCGGAGGAAACCCACGCAGACACAGGGAAAAAGTGCAGACTCCGCACAGACAGTGACCCAAGCCTGGAATTGAACCCAGGTCCCTGGTGCTGTGAAACAACAGTGCTAACCACTGTGTTTCAGTGATCGGCAGGATCACTCGGTCCTCTTTGAACAACCCAGCAGGGCTTGTTTTCCATAGAAATCGTGAAAGTGCACCTGTAAATGTATTGGTGGAACTTCCGTACTGCGAATATGACGGCCAAACCTTCTTTCTCCACCTGTGCGTAATTGGACTCGGCGTTTGCGAGCATGCGGAATGCAAAGGTTGTTGGCCCCTACGAACCATCGGGCACCTGGTGTGCCAAGACCGCTCCACGCTTAATGGCGAGGCGTTGCACATTAGGAGCAAGGGTTTTGACCAGTTTAAGTGGGTCAGCAGTTCGTTTGAGGATAGGCGCCACCTGACCTCCTGAAAAGCCTTCTTGTGCAAGTAGCCCAGTCCCATCACTGTCATTTCTTCAAAATATGGTGGAGTGAGGGCAGCACGGTGGCACTGTAGTTAGCATTGTTGCCTGCGGCGCTGAGGACCCGGGTTCGAATCCCAGCCCTGGGTCTCTGTCCGTGTGGAGTTTGCACATTCTCCCCGTGTTTGCGTGGGTTTCGCTCCTACAACCCAACAGATGTGCAGGATAGGTCGATTGGCCACCCTAAATTGCCCCTTAATTGGAAAAAATAATTGGGTACTCTAAATTTATAAAAAAAATAAAAAAAATATGATGGAGTGGGTTGAGCAACGTGGCCATCCGGAGTATAAATTTCCCATAGTAATTGACCAGCCCAAGAAAAGAGCAGAGCTCCGTCGGGTCACGAGGGATGGTGCCCTGTTGCATCCTCTGTATGGTGGCTTTCTGCATCATCAGTGTCTTGTCTTCTACCCCGTGGAGGCTCCAGCTGTCCACCCAGAAACCCAAGTAACTGATCTCAGGGGTACGAAAGACACATTTCTCTCTTTGGAGCCGGACACCGGCTCCTCGAGGGGGTCTTTGGCAAGGTACTCCCTATGTTCCTTGTGATAGGTACCTGTAATGAGGACGGCGTCTAAGTATTCGGCCACCCACAGCAACCTCCGTAAGATGTTTTCCCTCACAGATGAAATATCACGTCCATCACACGCTGGAATATCGCACAGGTTGAGGAAACCCTGAATGGCAACTGAGCATATTCGTATAACCCTCTATGGGTGTTAAACGTTATGTATTTTTTGGAACCCTGGGTCCAGCACCAGCTGCAGATATGCATGGCTCATGTCAAGTTTCGTAAACGTCTTGCCCCTGCTGACCCTGACGTAAAAGTTCCTTGATGCGTAGGACCGGGCAACGGTCGAGACGGGACACTCGGTTCACGGTCACTTTGTAGTCGCCGCAGAGGCATATGGATCAGTCAGGCTTCAATACCTGGGCCACTGGTGCGGCCCAAGTGCGAAGTGGACGATCGGATGATGCCCAACTGCTCTAATCGGTCCAACTCGTGGTCGACCTTGGGGTGTAGTGTCCTGGGCGGGCGCGGACATATTTGAGCTGAGTGTTCTCGTCCATGTTGATCATGGCCATTGCACCTTTTGTGGTGCTGAGGCCTTCGGGAAAGACCATTGGGAACTTGGCCTGTATCCCTTCAGGCCCACGGGGGTACATCTGACATATGCACTGCCAGTCCAATCACAGATAGTGTAGCCAATCATGTCTCAGCAAGCTGGGTCTGTCGCTGCTGACAACCACCAGTGGGCAAGTACGCGGTTGATCCCCACACAGTACAGGCACATGGTTAGTGCGTTCGGTCGCCAAGGGTTCCCCGGTATAAGTGGCCAACCTGGTCCAAGTGTCCTGAAGCTCCAGTATCTGGAGGCCAGATTGCACCGAACGTCCGATGGCCGACGATGGAAACTGCCGCTCGGGTGTCAAGTTCCATCTCGGTGGGGTGGCCATTGATCTGCCGTGTAACCCGGATAGGCGCAGTCCTGGGGCCCATAACACAGTGCAGTGGGTGGTCCTCGCCTTCTGGGTCATCCATGTAGTCCGTCCGGCCTCTCATGGTGTGTCTGTGTGTGTGTATGTGGGGTGTTGACAACAGTCTGGTGCCGGGGAACGGCGGCACCACGTGACCTCCAAGAGCCTCGATCCTAGTTGTGGCGACACGCCCGAGTTCGGCGGCATGTTGCCTTCCTGGAACGCTGGTCAGTGGCCTTCCTTAAGTTCATCACTAATACAATACTTTAATTTTAAATCTTTATCTCTGCGCTCACTTTGTTATTTACTTCTTTACAGGGATAGAACTATTATATGTCTCATGAAGAGGCTTATATAATTGAACAGTAACTATTCATTAATAATACATAACTATATGCATATACACAGGATACAGTCCTAACTAGGCGATATCTTGATGCCAACTTCTCACAGACAGAGAATCCTACTACTCCCATGTGAATCTCTACATCATAATATGGGCAATGTTGTTTCCCCAGTCCAGCATTAACCCTCAAAAATGCTAAACACCCTAATACTACATCTGCCCTCAAATCTTTACCTAAATGTATTTACATTAGCTTGAATCCCCTGCCGGTGGGTTTTAGATGGTGAGGCGTATGCTTCCCACTGGGTTCTTGTCTCTGCAGTGATTTTACACTGGGGTGGACAAGACCTTGGGCCCCAATTGAGGCAATTGTGAGCCATTTCGCACCAAGTTTCAATTTTTAGGCTGGCAGGAGGATTTCCTGGGTTTGGGGTAGCCCAAAAGTGATTGGGCTTAGGCCTCAGGCAGGACTGGGTCACATCCATCAGAAACCCCCTTCTAACATTGGGCTCCCTCCTTAATGCCCATCTGGTTTACAAGTGACTCCAGACCCACAGCAATGTGATTGATTCTTCAATGTCTTCTGAAATGACCAAGCAAGCCACTCAGTTCAGGGACAGAAATTTTGGCCCAGCCAGCATTGCCCACATCCCATGAATTAAAAAAAAAATGGTCTGCAAACTTTACCACTCTTCCAGATCTAGTTCTTTCCCAAGTTTGGAGGCGTGGTAGTCTCAACTGAGGGCTACTTGTTTTTTTAATTACATGAGTTAGAATTTAGAATTTAGAACAGTACAGCACAGAACAGGCCCTTCAGCCCTCGATGTTGTGCCGAGCAATGATCACCCTACTCAAACTCACGTATCTACCCTATACCCGTAACCCAACAACTCCCCCTTCACCTTACTTTTTTAGGACACTACGGGCAATTTAGCATGGCCAATCCACCTAACCCTAAGTTTTTACATCTGGTTCACAAATATCAATATAGGAGGTTCACCACAAGACTTTTTCTGTTCCAAACGATTGTGCCTTGCCTTCTGATGTATGTGTCAAGAAAGAATACCATCCCTCAGGACAATTCTATCATCTCTGTCAGGGTCCCTGATCCAAATCTTGTCAATTCTATTGAGCCTGGGAAGGTTTATTTTCATTTATTCTTTCATGGGATATGAATGTCGCTAGCAAGGCCATGATTTGATGTTCATCCCTCATTTCCTTTGAACTGAATGGCTTACTAGGCTAATTCAGAGGGTATTTAAGAGTTTAACACATTGCTGTGAACCAGATCGTTTTTTTTACAACCATCGACAATAACTATAGATTTCTAATTCCAGATTTTTATTGAATTCAAATTCCACCATAGTGGGATTTGAACCGAGTTCCCCAGAGCATTACCCCCGGTCCCTGGACTACTAGTCCAGTGACATCAAGATTTTACTACCACCTCTGCGCTTTATTACCTCCTATTGTAAGTCAAAGCTCATCACTTAAGACTGTTCTTGGTCTTGAACCTTCTGATATTCCCTGACTATTGACCACGAGATTAATTTATGCAGCAGCATGGGAAGCTGATTAGCTCGGACATAATGGAGTAGTTATGTCAAAAGCATAATTCGAAAGTTGTCATTTTTCTGCAAAGGGGTTATAATAGAGAGGACACCCTTATGTGCCATATTTGATTGTGCATATCTTGGGAAGGTGGTGAGGTGTTGAAATGCATAACTGCTGGCAAAATGAGTGAAGTATTCATTAGCAAATTGCAGGCAATCACCTGGTTCAGGGTTGTCATGGATCACAAATTTCTTTCAATGACCTAATGATAGACTCTGTGGTCGTTGTACGTAAATGCGTCAGAGAAAAGTAGTCAACAATAAGGAGGAAGGACTTGTCATTGCATATGAACAGGTCCATTCCCAAATGTTCTCCCGGTCTAGTTGGAAACTGTATGGGGATCCTTCTGGATTTTTTTGTGTATCGTGCATACCTGGCAGTTCTCATCTTTTCATTTGCTGTTGATATTTTCAGCAGACCTGGCTCATAATCTGCACTTTGTGATGCCCAAATGGCCTTGTTGGATTTGTTGTAGAAACTCCTGCCGGAGTGAGATGGAAAAGACCAACGACTCATCATTCATTCACAGATCGTATTACAGTGAAGCAAATTTTCATAACCTTGCCATCTGAACGCTGAAGTGATCAGCCTTGTCAGCAGTACTGATGGATGCAGTCACACAATAATCTTGCATCAGTTCCTGGCCCATCAATGGAAGATATTTGGAGTTTGCCTGCAGTTGTGCTGTCATGAACTTTGAATATGACTCATAAGACCTTAAGGACTTGGAACAGGAGTAGATAATTCAACCGCTCGAGCCTGCTCCGCCATTCAATATGGTCATGACTGATCTCATCTTGGCCTCATCCCCACCTTCCTACCACTCTGCATAACCCATCATCCAGCTGCTAATTAAAAACCTACCTATCTCCTCTTTAAATTTGTCTAATGTTCCAGTGTCCCCTGCAGTCTGAGGTAGAAAATTCCACAGATTCATGGCCCTTTGGAGTTAAGTAATTTCGGTGGTAAATATGCCACCTCTTAACCTAAAACCATGGTGTCTCGTTCTTGAATGTCCAATAAGGGGAAACATCCACTACATGTCTATTTGTCAATCCCCTTTAGCATCTTATATCTCAATTGGATCTCTTCTTTTTCTTTGAAACTCCAGCAAGAACAGGCCTAAAGCGCTCAATCTCTCTTCATAAAGCAAGTCCTTTAACCTAGAAATCAATCTAGTGAATCTTCTCTGAACTGCCTCACATGCACTTACGTCCTTCGTCCCTAAAACTATGGCCTCTTGTTCTAGAATGTCCAACAAGGGGAAACACCCACTCGATATCCAGCTGTCAATCCCCGTTAGCATCTTCTGTACCTCAATTGGATCTCTTACGCCAGTCAGTACAGGCCAAAATGCTCAATCTCTCGGTCCTTGAACCCTGGAATCAATCTCATGAATCCTCTCTCAACTGTCTTGAATTTACGGCCTTCCTCAAGTTAAGGAAGGCCAAAACTGTGCGCAGTACACCAGATGCAGTCTCGCCAATGTCCCATAGAGTTGCAATAGTACTTTTAGGGCAGCACGGTAGCATGGTGGTTAGCATAAATGCTTCACAGCTCCAGGGTCCCAGGTTCGATTCCCGGCTGGGTCACTGTCTGTGCGGAGTCTGCACGTGCTCCCCGTGTGTGCGTGGGTTTCCTCCGGGTGCTCCGGTTTCCTCCCACAGTCCAAAGATGTGCGGGTTAGGTGGATTGGCCATGCTAAATTGCCCGTAGTGTCCTAAAAAGTAAGGTTAAGGGGGGGTTGTTGGGTTACGGGTATAGGGTGGATACGTGGGTTTGAGTAGGGTGATCATTGCTCGGCACAACATCGAGGGCCAAAGGGCCTGTTCTGTGCTGTACTGTTCTATGTCTATGTCTACTTGCCTAATTTTATAGGAGCTCAGCTCATTGATCAGATTGACATTGTGTTTTGCAGGTTGGTCACCTGTGCTCCTGGGCAGTGTGTCCGCAGTCGTTTGATAATTCCCCTGGATGTACACAGTCTTTACCAACTACAACCAAGATCACCATAGTCACAGCCTTCAGCCAATCTGCGTCACTTATTTATGAAAGAGTCTACTGGTTCCCTGGACTTTAGGGCTCTTGTTAAATTTTGTTCACTCCAAAAGGTTATTGCTTCTTAGGTTAAAGTAGGTGTCAAAGGACATCATAACCTCAAGGAAGATTCTCTTATTCCTTGTCTGGCAATTAAGTCACTGGCTACTGGAACTACTGAATATAATAGTGTCTTCACTTGTTCAGACTATTTTTTCATTCAAGCCTGATGCTGTAATTTATCTTTAAAATCTTCTTTGCCATAATGCTCAATTTTGCACCTCATCTCGCCCTTCCATCTGCCTTAATTGGTTTGGCAGTGTTGATTTACTATCCATGCAGATGCAGCTTGAATTCATTTTTTTTTTTAAATGGCACTGCATAATGGATTTTTCTTCTGTCCTACAGCTTCCATGCCTGTAATGGAGCTTAGAGATGAATTCCAGCTACATAGTCGAGATGTTCAAATTAGGCTTACTTCTCTCATGTTAGACTGCAGTTCTTTTACTTCTTCATTCTTTGGGAATTTGGGGCCATTCACCTGCTGCCACCACATTGTAAGGTTGTATGTTGTCTCATGAAGAGGTTGAAGGGCTTGTACAGTTGAACAATAACTACATATAAACAGGATACAGTCCTGAGTAGGTCTATCTTCATGCCGACTTCCCCCAGACTTACCCCTACCACGGCTACTCCCATGCGACTCTCTACATCAGGCTTTTACACAGGGGACCACATTTGCACATTTTTTGGACTCAAGGGGCTGGAGAACAAATTTCAGAAAGATAAGGCTTGGCACAACAACAAACTGAATTTCAAAAATGAAAAAATTGAGGTTTTAAAGGAGTGAAACAACTGCTGAGCAAAAGTACACAAATGTAACAGCAATAAATTGTTAAGTTATTAAAAAGTTAGAAAAATCAACAGTGCGAGTATGAGTGGGTGCATGTGTAGATGTGTGGTGATGAGAGTGAGTGGGAAAACGAAGATTGGGCATACGGCAGACTCATACTCACTGTGTCCTGCACTCACCCCACAGTTCAACTAGTGTCTCGCACCCATTCCCACACACTCACTCAGCATCTCCCACTGCCATCTATAATCAATTTTTGTTGAGTGTCTGAAACCTGTCTTTAATGTCCTTTCAAAACAATTTTAAAATATTACAGTATACCTGAAAAAAGGCACAAAGATTCAAAGCAATTTTACATTTAATCAGTCTTATGCTTTTCATTTGAAAAACAATGTTTTAAATTTGGTTTTCACCAAAATTATAAAAGAATCAATACAAGTATCACCTGCAAGTATCATTACTGCTGTGTTGCCTTAATGGGCCAAAGTGGAAAAACTGTAATATTCACCTATGACGACTCTCTGAAAAATAGCTATTCTCAAACAGCACAATTCATTCCATTGGTTGGCAACTCACTGGATTCCCAGAATAATATTGTAATACTACAATAGACTACTCCGCTTCAATAATAAATTGCAATTCTTACCTCAGATTTCAGTAGACAATTGGCTCTGAAGGATTGAATTTGGTTCTCCTGAAGTGTTGAATGTGGACTTCCAAGCTGTGCACACAAACAGACATACGTGAAGAACACTAATTAAGTATTAAAAACAGTGCACTGTAAACTTTAAGAAGATAAATCTGATGTCTGCAAGTCATTATAAGGTGATGGATCCTACTTTTTAATGGAAAGTAATTTATGAAGTAGCCCTCCAAATGCAAATCTCCAAATTAACCAAGACAAATTAAGAACAAAAATTCAGCCAATTATTAGATCTAGTAGGTTGTCATTTATTTTGTTATAAGGCTGTATAATACTTGCATTGTAAAACATTTGGATGAGATTTTTATACCTTCAACAATATTTAAGTTGATATGCTTAATCAGAATTTCTGAACACCCCTTATGTTGAGTGCTTGACCATTGTTTTGCATATTGATCAATCATAAAATAATAAGAAATTTGTCAACGTTGTGGATTTGTACAATACATCTAAGAAACCTATAATGTCAACACATCTGAAGTTTCTATCACGAACACCAAGAAAGACTATTTCTGCAAAATATTTGAAAAAAATGTAAATTAAACTTTCATGTGGGAAAGGTCATCCAATCTTCTGTATAAATAGCTTACCTTCAATAACTTTATAAATACTTACAGGAAATATATTTTATGTAGTTTCATCCTGAAAATTGTTTATCGTTTTGTGACAGTCCTTTGTATTTCAATACAGCCTTGATAATAATAACAATCACCAGTAACCAAGAAGTCTCTAATCCATGTTTCTGTTACAATGACTGCCTAAATTATTCTTTGCCATATTCTCAATATTGTACGTTTATTTCACTGAAATGTGTTTTACTGGATACTCAGAAATATTGTTTATGATTAGCTGCAAATTGTGAAGATTTATGTCTTCAGCCCCTACCACAACATATCCTCATCGCCAACATCAACCCTCACCCCAGTAATGTCTCAGGCTGAACCAAAAATAGTTAACAATCTCTACAGGGTTGGACTCTGAGCATGCTTCTTAATCTTCTCTGTAAAAAAAGGCTGCAAAGATCCACTTCCATAACATTACCGATCTCTACATCTACTTCAGCCCAATTGCAGCTGGTATCTCCATCTATGCGTTTGTAATCGCCAGACTTGATTACTTCAATATTTTCCAAACCCGACTCCTATTCTGTCCTCCAATTCTGTTGTTTGTATCCTATCCTACAATGGCACCAATAATCCCCTGCTCCCAACTACATTGCTTCCTGGTTCTTCAATTTATAAATTTTCACCTGGAATATTATGCAACAAAAGTAGCACATTGCATTATTTAATGCACGGTAGCATGGTGGTTAGCATAAATGCTTCACAGCTCCAGGGTCCCAGGTTCGGTTCCCGGCTGGGTCACTGTCTGTGCGGAGTCTGCACGTCCTCCCCGTGTGTGCGTGGGTTTCCTCCGGGTGCTCCGGTTTCCTCCCACAGTCCAAAGATGTGCGGGTTAGGTGGATTGGCCATGCTAAATTGCCCGTAGTGTCCTAAAAAGTAAGGTTAAGGGTGGGGGAGGTTGTTGGGTTACGGGTATAGGGTGGATACGTGGGTTTGAGTAGGGTGATCATTGCTCAGCACAACATCGAGGGCCAAAGGGCCTGTTCTGTGCTGTACTGTTCTATGTTCTATGTTCTAAACATGGATAAATAATTTAAGCATGAGTTACAAGGTTATGAGAAAGAGCAGAGTATGGGGTTCTCCATTCATTTTGCTTCTTAACACTCCCCCACCATGCTATAAAAATTCATGATCGTCTGTAACACTGCTCAAGTAAATTTTTATTGTATAAAATGATTTGTATAATAACAAAAGAAAATATTGCTTGGGCCTACATATGTCATGCCTGGTAATTTGTAACTCGGAGAATTACAAAAATTAATTGGACAGTAGTTTTGCACAAATTAAACACTCCAGTTGAGATGCGTTTCCACTTCCAGTACAAAGACGAATGTACGAAACAGGAACAGAAGTATGCCAGTCGTCCCCTCGAGCCTCCTCTGCTGTTCAATAAGATCATGGCTAATCTGTTTGGGTTTCAATTCCAGACTCCCATCCCAATAACCTGTGATTTCCTTGCCAAACAAGAATCTATCTTCCTCCACCTGAAAAATATTCAATGCCCCAGCCTCCACCATCTCTGAGGCAGGGAGTTCTAAAGTCGCACAACCCTCTCTCATCTCTGCACTAAAAGTGTAACCCCTAATTTTAAAACAGTGTTCCTTCGTTCTAGATTCATCCACAAGAAACATCCTTTCCATATCCACCTTGACAAGACCATTCAGTATCTTATATACTTCCATTAGGTCAACCCTCACTCCTCTAAATTCCAGTGGAAACGAACCCAGTCTGTTCAACCTTTCCTCAGACAATCCGTTCATTCTAGGAATCAATCTAGCAAATCTCCTCTGACCCCCCCCGCCTCTCAATGCATTTACATCCTTTGTTAAATAAGGAGACCAAAACTGCACACAGTATGACAGATGTGGTCCAACTAATGCCCTGTACAACTGAAGCATAACACCTTTATTTTTATGTTCAATTCCTCCTTAGCTTTCTTAATTACTTGATGTAGCTGCATACTAGCTTTTTGTGACTCATGCACCAGAACACTTTGATTTTCTGCATCTCATAACTATACAGCCATTCTCCATTTAAATAATACTCAGCCTTTTTGTTCTTCCTGCAAAAGTGAACTATTTCACCTTTTCCCACATTATAATCCATCTGCCAGATTTCTACCCACCCTTCAACCTACTAATATCCACCTGCAACCTCCTTATGTCCTCTTCACAACATACTCTCCTACCTATCTTTGTGCCATCTACAAATTTAGCTTCTATGCCTTTGATCGCCTCATTTAAATCATTGACATAAATTGTATAAGATGGAGACTCCAGCACAGGTGCCTGCCGGACTGACTTGTTAATCACAAAGACCCATTTATCCATACTCAGTTTTCTGCCAGTCAGCCAATCTCCTATCCACCCCCCTGCATGATGATCTTTTAATTTCTGCAATAACCTTTTGATGGAGCCTTATTAACTACCTTCTGGAAATCCAAGTATAGCACGTCCAGAGATTCCCCTTTATCCACAGTGCATGTTATACTCCATTAAAGAACTTTAATGAATTTGTTAAATATGACTTCCCTTTCAAAAAAACATGCTAACTCTTCCCGATTACTTTCAGTTTTTCTAAGTGCCCAGCTGTAGCCCCTTAGTAAATAATCAATGCTAGCACCTTCCCCATGACGGATATAAAGCTAAATGGCCTATAGTTTTTTTGGTTTCCTTCCTTCCTGAATAGAGGAGTCATATTTGCTACTTTCCAATCAAGCAAATTTTCTCTGCTGTACTTTATATTCTGACTAGCCATTAACATCGCACAGTTACATCCTTTTTCCTCAAGTTTGATATTTTTCTTCTTTAGTTAATTACACTCATCTCAGCATTGGTTGATCTGCCCAATGGTATAAATATATTCCTATTATAAAAGATTCTGAGTATTCTGAAATATATCCTTAAAAGTCGTCCACTGCTTCTCAAATGAACTATCTTCTGGCCTTGTATCCCAGTTCACTCAGCCAGTTCAACATTCATGTTGACATTGTTACCCTTGTTCAAGTTTCAAAAGAAATCAGTCTCAGGCCCACTCTTCTCCCTTTCAAACTGGATAAACAGTTCAATCATATTCTGATCACTGTCACCTAGGACTGCCTCGGAGGTTGTTAATTAGTTAGTCTGTTCCATGGTTGGTTCCAGAATGTGCTGCTCGAAGAAAAAACTCAAAAGCATTCTTTTTTTTCCCCTTTGTTTTTGAACGCATTTTATTCAAACTTGTATCAAAGTAGGTTACAGCAAATAAACACCCCGGGAAACTTCTTCCCAACAATCAACTATACAGTTTGTACAGATTTTTCTCCTTTTCCACCCACCCCTCCCCATCACCCACCCCCCACTCCCCCTGTGACGAACAGCACCTCAAACACGGTCACAAACATCCCCCACCTTTTCTCAAACTCCCCTGCTGAGCCCCTTAAATCATACTTTATCTTCTCTAACTGCAGGAAGTCATACTGCTACCCCGGTGACGATGTCGACGGCCACTCCAGCAAAATTCATTGCCGTGCAATCAAAGAGGCGAAGGCCAAGACATCAGCCTTCCTCCTCTCCATGAGCTCCGGCTTCTCTGAAACCCCAAATATCGCCACCAAAGGGTCCGGGCCCACTCCCTCCTCAACTATCCTGGCTAAGACCGTGAACACTCCCGCCCAGAATCTTCCCAATTTTTCACAATCCCAAAACATGTGCGCATGATTCGCTGGCCTCCGCCCACAACTCTCGCACTCATCTGCTACCCCCTGAAAGAATCCACTCATTCTCGCCCGAGTCATATGCACCCTGTGCACCACCTTAAACTGTATCAGGCTCATCATTGCACAAGAGGAGGTCTCGTTTACCCTTCACAGTGCCTCACTCCATACTCCACAATTGATCTCCATTCCCGACTCGGCTTCCCATTTCTCCTTGATCTTCACCACCCGCTCACCTCCCTGCTCCCCCAGCCACTTATATATATCCCCAATTCTTCCCTCCCCTTCCACATCCGGAAGCAGCAGTCGCTCCAGCAGGGTGTATCCCGGCAATCTAGGGAACCCCTTCCAGACCTTTCGTGCAAAGTCCCTAACCTGTAGATACCTGAACTCATTACCCCTCGGTAGCTCTACCCTCCCCCTTAGCTCCTTCAGACTGCCTAACCCTTCATTCAAATACAAATCCCTCACCTTGACCAGTCCCACCTCCCTCTACCTCCAGTATACATTATCCATCCCCTCCCAGCTCAAACCCATGATTCTCGAACAGCAGCGTCAGCACCGACATCCCTTCCACCCTAAAATGCCTCCTCAGCTGATTCCATATATTCACTGTGGACTGCACCACTGGGCTCCCTGAATACCTTCTCAGAGCCATTGGCAATGCTGTTGTCACCATAGCCCTCAAACTAGACCCCTTACAAGATCCCTTCTTCATCCTAAACCACTCTACCCCTTCTCCTTTCCACTCCCACCGCACCTTGTCCACATTCGCTGCCCAATAATAATGAAGCAAGTTTGGCAACGCCAACGCCCCCAGCTGCCTCTGCCTCTGTAACAGGATCCTCCCCACCCTCGGCACCTTCCCCCGTGCATATAAAGTCAGAGATGATTGGGTCCACTTTCCGAAAAAAGGCCTTTGGTATAAAGATCGGAAGAGCCTCAAAGTTAAACAAGAACCTTGGAAGAATATTCATTTTCACCACTTGGACCCTCCCCGCCAACGTTAAGTGCAGTATATCCCACCTCTTAAGATCCTCCCTGGCCTCCTCCACCAGCTTCGTTAAGTTCCACTTATGGAGCCCTGTCCATTCTGTCATGTGAGAGTGCCTTTAAGAATTGGATGTTTAAGAAATGTACCTTTAAGAAATGAAGCGGATCATATTACTGAAGTGATGTCACGGGGGGAGCTAAGCTCACTTCTGATTTTTGGGAGTTTTAGTTTCAGTTTGAAGAAAGCTTGGGTGTGGCTGTGAGCTGCATTGCTGGTGATCTCTGCCATGAAGGACTATCTCTTAATCCTTTGGTGAAATCGGAATTGTAAAAAGGCCTCAGTATTGAATATAAATCTAATGTGCTTCTGTTTGAAGGATTTGTTAAGTCTTTTGGATGTGTTAAGGAACAGTTTGCAGGATTTGGTAGTGTTGTATTATTTTCGGGGTTATCTTTGAAGTAAGGGGTGTTAAGAGATCCAATGTCTATTTAAAAGGTTAATTTGAGTTCATGGAATAAACATTGTTTTGTTTTAAAAACCATGTGACCATAATTGTAATACTACACCTGGGGAACAAGCCGGTGTGCTTCAAAAGCAACAATCCATTAAAGATGGGCGTTGGTTGAACTCCATGATACATTTTGGGGTTCTGAAAACACCGCTCCCATAACAATTCCCTCGCTACCGGAATCCCTAAGTACCTAAACCTATCCTTCGCTACCATAAATGGCATCCCCCTAAATTAACCTGCTGTGCCACCTCATTCAGCGGGAATACCTCGCTTTTCCCTCCATTCAGCTTGTATCCCGAGAACCCTCCAAACCTCCCCGACTGGCCCATAATCCTTCCCATACTCTCCAATGGATCCGAAACATACAGCAAGAGGCCATCGGAATAGCGTGATACCCGATACTCCCTCTGTCTCCTTATTATCCCCTCCATTGCCAATGGCTCTATGGCCAGTGCAAACATCAGCGGCGACAGCAGGCACCCTTGCCTCATACCCCTGTGTAAGTCAAAGCTTCATGAGCTCATATTATTCGTCCTCACCCTCGCTCTTGGAGCCACATACAGCAACCGCACCCATGCCACAAATCTCAGCCCAAACCCAAACCTTCCCAAAGCTTTGTACAAGTACCGCCACTCCATCCGATCAAATGCTTTCTCCGCGTCCATGGACACCACCCGTCGCAAATTCCTTATAAAATTCTGCCGGGTACCCATCTGGCCCAGGGGCTTCCATGACTTCATACCCCTGATACTATCCAGCATCTCCCTCAGCCCCAGGGCCCCTCCAACATTTGCCTCTTTGCTTCGTCCACCTTGGGAAATTCCAGCTCGTCCAGAAACAACCCCATGTCCCCCTCCTCTCCTCCTGGGTCTGCCTCATAAAATCCCTGGTAATACTCTCTGAATGCCTCATTTATCTTCCCTGGCTCTGACACCACACGCCAGCCCGGATCTTCACTATTTCCCTGGACACAGCCTGCCTCCGCAGCTGGTGCGCCAGCATGCGGCTCACCTTCTCCCCATACTCGTATTGCACTCCTCGTGCCCTATGCAGTTGCCCTTCCGCCCTCCCCATTGTCAGCCTGCCAAATTGCCCCTGCAACTTTTTCCTCCTCGCCAATTCTCCACGGTGGGCACCCTCGAATATTCCCTGTCCACCTCCACTTTCTGGCTCACAAGACGGTCATGGTCCGCCCTCCTTTCCTTATTCGCACAAACCGTAAATGAGATAATTTCTCCCCGGACCACTGCCTGCAGTGCTTCCCAAAAAATGCCCACCGACACCTCCCCATTCTGATTGAACTCCACATAATCCCTAATCACCAACCGCACCTTATTACAAAAACCTCCACCCGCCAACAACCTGGAGTCAAACCTCCACCCCGGCCTCTGCTCTCGTCCCGTACTGAACCCACTATCTAGCCAGTAGGGTGCATGGTCCGAGTGATCAGAACTTTCCAGCCAAACCTCTCACTGTTTTCTGCTGGGTCCGGTGATCAGAAGACATACCATTCCAGGGGTAAACTACTCCTCTAACATTCACAGACGCCTTTTCATCAAAATTCCACCCGGATCTGGGTAAAAAGAGCCCTTTTCAGTGACTTTGAACAGGAACAGCCCTTATGTGACCAATCACTCCATGGTCACAAGCGGACATCTCCTCAAAAGCATTCTATGAACTCCTTATCTAGGTTACTACTGCTATTCTGATATTTCCAGTTTACTTGCGAATTTAAATCACCTATGATTATTACCGTCCATCATCATAAACATGCAATATTTCTCAGTGTATACTTTGTCATACATTGTAGTCACTATTTGGGTGTCTTTGCACTACTTTCACTGTGACATATTTCCCAGATTATTCCTCATCTCCACCCAAACCGATGCTACATCCCGATCTCCTGAAGGAATGTCATCCCTAATTATTGCACAAAAGCCATAATTAATTAATGCTGGCCCACCACCTTTATCTAGCTTCATATTCTTTTTGAATGCCATATATATCCTTGTTGCCCTGAAGCCATGACTGCGTAATGAATATCAGATCATATTTTAGTGAAAAATATTTTTATTAAAGATTTTCCATTCACTAAATTTTATAACCAAACCCACATTACCCAGAGCAGATGTTGTACAAAACAACAAACAAAAACCGGCCCCCCGGAACACCGCTCGCGCCTGTTCTCTACCCCCGAAAAGAAGCCATTCATCTCAGCTTTGGTCAGGTATGCCCTATGCACCACCTTAAGCTGGATCTAACCAAGCCGTGCAGATGAAGATGTGGAGTTCACCCTACAAAGGGCCTCACTCCACACCTCATTATCCATTATAGGTCCCAACTCCAACAGAATCCGCCCTTAAACGCAGGACATGTTATCCTTCTGCGACCCCACTGGCGAAAGAAAGCTCTCCATCAGAGATGTCGCCGATGGTCAAATTCTTGGAATTCCACAACAGCATCGTGGGTGTACTATATATACATCATGGACTGCAGTGGTTCAAGAAGGCTGCTCTCACCACCTCCTTCTGATGGGCAATCTGGGAGGAGCAATAAACGTATAGCTATCCAGCTATAGTGTACTTCACTCTCCTGCTCAATCGAAACCAGACAAAGAGTCTTGGAACTACAAATGAGGCCTTTATTGCGAACTACAGCACAGGCTGCTGATGTTCCAAGTATGCACGTCAGAGGGCCCTGATTCAAGGATTATATGGAAAATTATACTCAAGATTAGATTACAAGAAATTAGCATATACCAATCAATTGTTTGTAGTTACCTATGTCCAGACACAACTATCAATTAGGTTTACGTCATGGATTTGGATTTGTCACGTGTACCGAGATACAGTGAAAAGTATTGTTCTGTGTACAGTCCAGGCAGATTGCTCCATACATGAAAAACATAGGACATAAAATAAATACACACATAGACAGCGGATGAAGTATACCGAGTGTAGTACTACTCTGTAGAGAAGATGCATGGAGAGATCAGTTTAGTCATCAAGAGAGTCAATCAGAAGTTTGGTAACAGTGCATAAGACCAGAAGACATAGGAGCAGAGCCCATCGAGTCTGCTCCGCCATTTCTCATCCCCATTCTCCTGCCTTCTCCCCATAACTCCCGATCCCCTTATTAATCAAGGACCCATCTATCTCTGTCTTAAAGAGACTCAGTGAATTGGCCTCCACAGCCTTCTGCGGCAAAGAGTTCCACAGATTCACCATCCTCTGGCTGAAGAATTCCTCCTCATCTCTGTTTTAAAGGATCATCCCTTTAATCTGAGATGGTGTCCTCTGGTTCTAGTTTTTGCTACAAGTGGAAACATCCTCTCCATGTCCACTCTATCCAGGCCTCGCAGTATCTTGTATGTTTCAATAAGGTCCCCTCTCATCCTTCTAAACTCCAATGAATACAGATCCAGAGTCCTCAAACGTTCCTCATATGACAAGTTATTCATTCCAGGGATCATTCTTGTGAACCTCCTCTGGACCCTTTCCAAGGTCAGCACATCCTTCTTCAGATATGGGGCCCAAAACTGCTCACAATACTCCAAATGGGATCTGACCAGAGCCTTATACAGTCTCAGAAGTACATCCCTGGTTTTGTATTCTAGCCCTCTTGACATGAATGCTGACATTGCATTTGCCTTCTTAACTGCCGACTGAACCTGCACATTAACCTTAAGAAGTAGGTCAGCACGGTAGCATTGTGGATAGCACAATCGCTTCACAGCTCCAGGGTCCCAGGTTCAATTCCGGCTTGGGTCACTGTCTGTGTGGAGTCTGCACATCCTCCCCGTGTGTGCGTGGCTTTCCTCCGGGTGCTCCGGTTTCCTCCCACAGTCCAAAGATGTGCAGGTTAGGTGGATTGGCCATGATAAATTGCCCTTAGTGTCCAAAATTGCCCTTAGTGTTGGGTGGGGTTACTGGGTTATGGGGATAGGGTGGAGGTGTTGACCTTGGGTAGGGTGCTCTTTCCAAGAGCCGGTGCAGACTCGATGGGCTGAATGGCCTCCTTCTGCACTGTAAATTCTATGTAAATCGTGAACAAGGACTCCCAAGTCCCTTTGTGCTTCTGCTTTCCGAAGCATTTCCCCATTTAGAAAAATCTGTGCCTAGATTCCTCCTTCCAAAGTGCATAACCTCACACTTTTCCACATTGTATTCCATCTGCCACTTCATTACCCACTCTCCTAGCTTGTCCAAGTCCTTCTGCAGCCCCCTTGTTTCCTCAATAATACCTGTCCCTCTACAGATCTTTGTATCATCTGCAAACTTAGCAACAGTGCCTTCAGTTCCTTCTTCCATATCATTAATGTATATTGTAAAAAGTTGTGGTCCCAGCACAGACCCCTGAGGCACATCACTAGTCACCGGCTGCCACCTTGAAAAGACCCCTTTATCCCCACTCTTTGCCTTCTGCCAGTCAGACAATCCTCTATCCATGCCAGGATCTTACCCTGAACACCATGGGCTCTTAACTTATTTAACAGTCTCCTATGCGGCACCTTGTCAAAGGCCTCCTAGAAATCTAAATAAATCATGCCCACTGGTTCTCCTTTGCCTAACTTGCTTGTTACCTCCTCAAAGAACTCGAACAGATTTGTCAGACACGACCTCCCTTTGACAAAGCCATGCTGACTCAGTCCTATTTTACCTAGTGCTTCGCGATTTCATCTTCAATAACAGACTCTAAAATCTTACCAATCAGACTAACCGGCCTGTAATTTCCCATCTTCTGCCTCCCTCCCTTCTTAAATAGTGGTGTTACATTCACCACCTTCCAGGCCTCTGGGACCCTTCCTGCCTCCAGTGATTCCTGAAAGATCATCACTAATGCCTCTACAATTTCCTCAGCTATCTCTTTTAGACCCTGGGGTGTAGTCCATCCGATCCAGGTGACTTATCCACCTTCAGACCTTTCAGTTTCCCCAGAACCTTTGCCTTAGTAATGGTCACTGCACTCAGCTCTGCCCCCTGGTTCTCCTGGAGCTCTGGCATCCCACTGGTGTCTTCCACCGTGAAGACAGATGCAAAGGTGCAGATGAAGTTGTTATTGTATCTGTTAGTGTGCGTTCTCGTACCTCCTGCCCCATTTGAAGAGAGACCCGTGCGCGAGGAGTCTTTGATTATGTTGTCTGCTTTCCCAAGGCAGTGGGAGATGATGACAGTCAATTGATGGTTGATGGGAGATGGGTTTGTGTGATGGATTGGGCTGTGTTCACAACTCTGTAGTTTCTCACAGCCTGTGATGCAAGCAGAAAAGATATCTGTAAAAATTGGGAAGTCAATATTGGCATGCCAAATTTCCTTAGTTTCCTGAGGACGTATTGGCATTGTTATGCCTTCTTGGTCATAGTGTCAAAGTGGGTGGACCAGGACAGATTGTTGGTAATGTGTACACCTAGGAATTTGAAGCTGTCAACCATCTCCACCTCGGCAACATTGATGCAGACTGGGGTGTGTACGAACTTTTCTTCCTGAAGACAATGACTAGCTACTTAGTTTTGCTGACATTGAGGGAGAGATTGTCATTATACCACACCACTAGATTCTCTATCTCTCTCCTGTAATAGGAGTCTGATGAAGTAGTTCTTGTTGCCGGGAATGCTCCAGGGGTGAGTGTAGGGCCAGTGAGATAGCATTTGCTGTGGATCGTTGCGGCTGTATGCGAATTTCAGTAGATCAAGGCATTTTGGGGAGTATGGAGTTGACGTTTCTCATGACCAACCTCTCGAAGCACTTCATAATGAGAGCTGTCACAGCCCCGGATGGTAGTCGTTGAGGCACGTTTCTTGCTTCTTCTTTGGCACTGGTATGATGGTTGTTTTCTTAAAGCAGGTGGGAACCTCAGAATTGAGTAATGAGAGGTTGAAGATGTCCGCGAACACACCCACCAGTTGGTCCACGCCGGAGCTGAGTGCACCACCAGGTACTCCATCAGGATCTGTTGCTCTCCGAGGGTTCACATTCAAGAAGGCTGATCTGAATACGGTCAAGAGTGAAATGTTTGTGGTCCAGGCAAGGGGCCAGGAGAACAGATTGAGAGGGCTACCGTTTAGGCTGGTTGAGGAAAGTTTCCGGTATTTGGGAATCCAGGTGGCACGAGACTGGGGCAGGCTGCATAAGTTAAATTTGGCCAGGGTGGTGGAGCAAATGAAGGGAGAGTTTCGGAGATGGGATGCACTCCCGCTGTCATTGGCAGGGAGGGTGCAGACTGTAAAGATGACAATCCTCCCTCGATTTCTGTTTACTTTTCAGTGCCTCCCGATCTTTATCCCACAGTCCTTCTTCAAAAGAGTTAATGGGATGATCATGAGCTTTGTCTGGGTGGAAAATCCCCGCGGGTGAAGAAGGCGATGTTGGAGAGGAACCGCAGCGAGGGAGGGCTGGCTTTGCCGAGTCTGATTAATTATTACTGGGCGGCCAACATCGCTATGATAAGGAAGTGGATGGTGGGTACGGAGTCTATTTGGGAGCGGGTGGAGGCGGCTTCGTGCAGGGGCTCCAGCTTGGCAGCCCTGGTCACGGCTCCTCTACCGCTGCCGCCGGCCAAGTACACCACCAGCCCGGTAGTGGTGGCGACCCTGCGGATATGGGGCCAGTGGAGGAGGCATGTAGGGGAGATGGGGGCATCTGTCTGGGCGCCAATCTGCGACAACCATCGGTTTGCTCCCGGGAGTATGGATGGGGGGTTCCGAGTATGGCGGCGGGCGGGGGCGGGAAGGGTGGGTGATATGTTCCTGGAAGGGAGCTTTGCGAGTTTGAGGAGCTTGGAGGAGAAATTTGGGTTGGTAAGGGGAAATTACTTTAGATACCTACAGTTGCGGGACTTTGTTCGTAGACAGATCCCATCTTTCTCACGCCTCCCGCCAATGGGGATCCTAGACAGAATAGTCTCTGGGAGGGAAGAAGGGGAGGGTAGAGTCTCGGGTATTTATAAGGTGCTCATGAGGGAGGAAGGGTCCCAGACAGAGGAACTGAAACTTAAATGGGAGGAGGAGCTAGGCGGGGAAATGGAGGATGGGCTGTGGGCAGAGGTCCTGAGTAGGGTAAATTCGACCGCGACATGTGCTAGGCTCGGGCTGATTCAATTTAAGGTCGTTCACCGGGCCCACATGACGGTGGCTCGGATGAGCAAATTCTTCGGGATAGAGGACAAATGCGCTAGGTGCGCGGGAGGACCAGCGAACCACGTTCACATGTTTTGGGCATGCCCTAAGCTGAGGGGGTACTGGGAGGGTTTTGCGGGGGTCATGTCCCGGGTGCTAAAAACTAGGGTGGTGATGAGTCCAGGGGTGGCAATTTTTGGGGTTTCGGAAGACCCGGGGGTCCAGGGGGAGAAAGAGGCCGATGTTTTGGCCTTTGCTTCCCTGATAGCCCGGCGACGAATACTATTGGCGTGGAGGGACTCAAAGCCCCCGAAGACTGAGTGGTGGCTTGCGGACATGTCGAGTTTCCTGGGTATGGAAAAAATTAAGTTCGCCTTGAGGGGATCTGTGCAGGGGTTCACCCGGAGGTGGCAACCATTTATTGACTTCTTTGCGGGAGAGTGAGCGTCAGCAGGGGGTGGGGGGGGGGGGGGGGGGGGGGGGGTTGAGTAGAGTAGAGGGGAAAATATGGCGGGTAGTACCGGTGGGAGAGGAGCGGGCTTGTGCAATATGTTACGATGGAAGTATTGAAAGTACGTGGATGTTTGCAGATTTTTGCCTTTTTTGCTTTCTTTCTGATGATGTCTGTAGCTGTTTATAAAGCCAAAAACTACCTCAATAAAATTTATTAAAAAAAAAGAAGGCTGATCTGATTTTGGAGGCTGTGACAGTCGGTATGTTTGTGTCCGAGGCTGGGGCATCGACAACGGTTTATTGGTTTCCTGCTTGAAACGAGCAGAGAATGCATTGAGTTAATTAGGAAGGGGTGCACTGTTGCCGGAGATCAACTTGGCTTTGCTTTATAGCGCGTTATATTGTTTAAGCCTTGCCACAATCGACGAGTGTCCGTGTCGTTGGTCTGTGACTCTAGCTTAGCCTGGTATTGACTCTTGGCGTCCCTGATGGCTTTGCGGAGTATAATGCATAGTATATGAGAATAATGAACTAACCATAACATAGGCACGTCTACTTAATTACAATATCCAATTAATACAAAGACACATATATGCTGTCCTTATCACTCGATTTTCGTTATCAGTGCTGTGTGTATCAATCACCTCCCTGTCTGACACCTCTAACTTAAAATGCCTGTTTTCCAAGGCAGAAATGATACAGCAATAAATAGATCTTTGTGATTATGCCTCCCTTTCTGTCTACTTTCAGACAAGCTGGCACCAAAATGGCGAACAATCCCATACAGTTCATTGCCATCCTTGATAATGACCATCTGTTGCTCGTCATTCCTGGGGCTCCATCACTTGCAACATGGGTCCCTGGGGTGGTTTCCTACAGCTACGCAGCAGCTTATGTGGTACAGATTGATACACAAGAATTTTAACCCCTTCAGCACTTACAGGATAACTAGAATTCTAAAACTAATTCTGATATAATGTCTAAAACTATATCCATTCACCAGCGAGGCCCACATTGTGTAAATTAATTTTAAAAATATAATTTACTGCCATGAAGGCTTTGCTCATTCAGATACATTCTCCCGAATCCCCGCAATAGCCCAGCACTGGCATAAAAAGCGGCGCGAACCACTCTGGCACGGGCTGACCGGAAGTTGCGTAATCCTCCGCACTTCCGGGGGCTAGGGCGGTGCTGGAGGGGTTGGCGCTGCGCCAGCCAGCGCGAAGGGCCGGCGCAAGTTAGCACAGGCGCAGAACCGCTGGCATGGTTCCGCACACATGCGCAGACCAGCCACAGCGTATTCTATCGCATGCGCAGGGGGGTGTCTTCTCCGCGCCAGCCACAGTGGAGCTCTACAGGGGCCGGTGCAGGGCCCGATCGTGGGCCAGGCCACCAGGCCCCCCACCCCCCCCCAAACCGAGGACTGCACCAGCTGGCCTACCAGCCAGGTCCCGCTGTGTGGGACCATGTCCAATCCACGCCAGCGGCTCGGCCCATCGTGCCCCGGAGAATTGCCGGGGGGACCGCTGCCCCCGGCCACCGACCGGCGTGGCGTGAACTCCGCCCCCACTTGAAAACCGGCCGGGGGGGGGGGGGAGGGGGGGGTTGTCGGAGAATCCCGCCTCTAGTCTTACGTTTTTCCTTCCCGTTATTTTGAAATATCTTGGGCTGGATTGTCTGTAGCCCGGTGCCGAAATCGTGTTCAGTGATGAGGCAGAGAATTAATTTTCGCGCTGAAATCAGGGCCGGCGCCGGTTTGACGCCGGTCCGCCATGCTCCGCCCCCTCCAAACTAGCATCATTGTGACAAGCATCGGGCGCCGCTTCAACGGCATTGGTGCGTCATCGGCCGGTCCATCTGTGACACTCTGCCCCTGATGGGCCGAGCTCCCAATGGCGTAGGTCACGCGTGGTCCCAACCTTGCGGGTACCCGGCTTGATGGCTGCAGACTATGTCCAGCGCCGCCACATTTGGCTGGGATCCGTGCTGCTGGCTGGGAGTTCTTTTGCCAGGGCTGGGGGTGGCCAGGGGTTGCGGTTTGCGGGTTAGGTTATGCGCACAACCAGCGCCATGTTTTACTGTGCGACCGCTGCAGGTCATCAGACATGCGTATGCATGGCCCGGGTCTCGGCCATTCTCCAGCCATTTTCTGCGCGATTCACGGGCGTTTCACTCGCCGCCAGTGCTAGCCCCTCACCAGTATCGGAATCGGTGAGGAGTTTGCGCCAATTTGCTGGTCGTGAAACACCATGAGGCGCCGGCGTCATCACTTAGCGACAATAAACGGAAAATGCAGCCCCTTGTCTTGACTGTTACTCATAATAAGTGGCCGGGGTGGAAGAATCACTCCAGATGACCTTTAGATTAAAGCTAGTTCATTCTAACACACTTCCTCAGTGCTCCCAACATACAAGATGCTCTTTCTCTAAAGCGTTCCAGCTATCTCTGTTTATAGTATAATCGATGTCACATGTTTAGGAGCAATTCTCTTCATAAGGTAATTGCCACACACTGCTTAGTGGTACATTGACAGATTCACCTCTTTTCTGTTCAAATTAAAACTTTGAAAAGAATTAAAGAATCTTTTGAATCTAAACAGAAATAAATGGTCTCACATAAATGGTTCCCGTACCAGCCTCCCCGAACAGGCGCCGGCATGTGCCAACTCGGGGCTTTTCATAGTAACGTCAATTGAAGCCTACTTGTGACAATAAGCGATTTTCATTTCATTTTAATTTCATTTCACATTTTCACACCTATGAATTCATAACTCCTTCACCAAATATACATAAGCCATTATAAAAACAGAAATTAGTTCATTTTTTCATCATTATAATTTAAGATGCCCGTCTTCTTATACATTTAGTAATTTCTTGGAGCAGGCACTTCTTTTTGTGAAACAGTCTGGCGGTTGGTGAAGTGTTAACCCATTGTATTTTGGAGATTTCTCTTCTCGCTAACATTTCTTTTTTGCCGGCTAGGTCTCTTCTTTGCCTTTTCTCTGTTACATTCTATAAAAGTTCAAGAGATCCGAGAAGGTGATTCAAACGGAGGTTTATTTATAACCAAAAAAAGGCCGCAATGTGGCATACAACACAAAGGTGCCAACCAGGACTACCGATCGTGCCAGTGCAATCGGGCTGGCTTTTAGTGGTTCATTCTATGAGTCCCAGCTCAGGAGCTTATATTCCACTGCCCCATGCGGAGGTCTATTGGGTCATCGCATGGGTCTCGTGAGGGTTATTACAAATTCTTTGTTGACTGAACATTGGCCCAAAGAGATCAGTTGTCAACATAACAATCTATGGATAAGCTTTTCTCACCTTGTTCTTTATATAATAGTTCTGACATTAGATTGGACAAGTAAATCCCATATCCAGTGCTTCTAATAACGCAAATGTTTAAGCAGCTAACGTGCTTTTTAAAACACTTCTCATTTTTTCCCACCAGGATTATGATAAATCCAGTTGTGCTAGAATACCCATCTGGGAGTTTGGCGTGTTAAGCATCACTAAAAATCATCAACCACATATCTTCTAGTTCACCCAATGCTCGTAACGTGAGCACGCATCTTTCCAAATGTAACTTTTTCGTGTTTTATTTGCTCTTAGGATTTCCTCTACTGCTATGAAACGGAAAACATCATGGAATCATGTTTTATCATGGTACTGTAGCACATCACAGCTAACATCACGCCTTGTGTGAGTGCCCAACCAGTTCAACTACCTAACTAAACTTCTTAGTTGTTTTGTTTCTTCCTTGGTAGCTGGATCCTCTTTTTGCGAGGGTCTAACCCGAATTATGGGGATATGATTAACACTTTCTAAATAAGATTGCTGGTTCAGTATCACTCCTGACTAGTTTTGTTTATGGTCGAAACCTATGCATTTAAAGACCGCTGAAGCCTGACTTCCGACACTAGTCCCAGTGTGGTTCAGTGTAGACTGTTCCAACGGTACAGTTTCCACAGTACTGACGTCAGTGCAAATGAAGCCAACCCACTTCTCCACACCAGATTTTGAGTCACACATTCAGTTGCCTGATTTTATTTGCCTGAAGTTAATTTGCACATGGATCAGGTAACAATCCAGAGATTATTATTATAAATAATATTATTTATATATTACAAGTAAAAACTCAAAAATTCAATTAGCGGCCTGGCCCAAGGGAGCTGGAGGAGTGGGGACTGCAGCATCCTATAAAATCCAGCCCAATGTTTTACTCTATCTCTACTTCCAATACTCTTTCTTTAAATGGATTAATCAATTAATTTTGCAAGGCCTGCCGTGTTTTTTAAATTCATAATTCCACCTGCTCACCATTCTTCAGTCCTGATTCTATAACATTGTTATTTGAACTATAAAACAGAGGATTTACCGAAAAATTACAAATCCCGCCCCCAAAGATGACACTTTATATTTTTATGGGGCCGTGACATGTTTCATGCATGCTGATTCACAGAGGTAGCTGGCCATTTCAGCTTTTGGTAACTTTGGCACACGAAACCCAAAGTGTGTAGGGTGGACTAGTAAGAACAGGTCTGAACTTTGTGGATGAGTTGGATAGCCAGAGTACCACTTTGGAGAGGTAAGGTACCCACCCCTTTGGATGTTGACCTCGGACACCTTTAAAGGAGGCAGGGTGTCCTTTGATGGAAATGTATTCCCTTTTGTGGTGGTCTGGTGACCTTTGAAGGAGGTAAGATGCATCTTGCAATTTCTAAAAATAGACATAAATGTGTGCTAAGTAATGCATAAACTCATTACAGTCAAGCTCACTGGAACTGTCAACAAGTCTGTCAAAATTGGCAGAAGCACCAAGAGAATCCATGAAAGGGAATTGCCAAAGGTTTCAAGAGGAACTATCAAAGGGACAAAGAACAATACAACACTGGAACAAGGCCCTTCGGCCGTCCAAGCCTGAACCGGTTATGATATCAACCTTTGCCAAAACCCTCAGCGCTTCCTTAAAGAATAGGACCTGTCAAGCTGTCACAATTCGGTGTTATAGATAAAAGTCTTGCACTTTAAATAACTTAAACAAATTGAAATAAATGTCTGGAATGTTAAAAATAAATAATTGATTGCCATCATACTCTTGTCTGTTAACATAGCCACAGGTTTTGTATTATTAGATTAGTGTGTTATGGGCCAGGGTTTAGAGAACCCCAAAGTGTATCATGGAGTTCACCTGACCCACAACTTTTAATAGATTGTGGTATGGAGACAACACGGCCCACTCTACAGGTGTGGTACAGCAGAAATGGAAAATAATTTTTTTAAAGCAAAACAATGTTTATTCCATGAACTCAAGTTAATCTTTTTAAAACATACAGTGAACATCTTAGCAACCATTAATTCAAATACAACCCCCAAAGAATACAACACTAAGTAATCCTTAAGCTATCCTTTTAACACCCATAAGACTTAAAAATAACTTTTAACAGAAGCACATCAGGTTAAAGTCACTACTGAGAGCAGTTATTAATTTCAAATCACCAAAGGATTGATTTACAGTTTTTAGATCCTGCATAGGGCGGCAGAGCGGCGACGCTGATTGGCTGTTGCGGGGAGTGATTTGCCTCAGGTGCAGTCACTGAGACTAGAAGGAGCTCTCAGTGAGGAAAGACTGCGGGGACAAGTTGAAAGCTACTGTCGGAGTGTGTGAAAATCAGATAAGCTTTTTTTTCTGTAATTAGATAAATGGAAGGGATGGCAGAGAGGGAAGTGCAATGTTCCTCCTGCAGGATGTTCGAGGTGAGGGACACCGTTAGTGGCCCTGCTGAGTTCACCTGCGGGAAGTGCAGCCATCTCCAGCTCCTCAAAGACCGTGTGAGGGAACTAGAGCTGGAGCTGGATGAACTGAGGATCATTCGGGAGGCAGAGTCGGTTATAGATAGAAGCTACAGGGATGTGGTTACTCCAAAGAATGAAGGTAGCTGGGTGACGTTTAAAAGGAGGGGGAAGAAGCAGTCAGTGCAGGGATGCCCTGCGGTTGTGCCCCTCAATAACACGTATACCGCTTTGGATACTGTTGGGGGGGGAGGGGGACCTACCAAAGGTAAGCCACGGTGACCAGGTCTCTGGCACTGAGTCTGTCCCTGTGGCTCAGAAAGGAAGGGGGGAGAGCAGGAGACCAATAGTTATTGGAAACTCTATAGTTAGAGGTACAGATAGGCAGTTCTGTGGCAACAATAGAGGCTCACGGTTGGTGTGTTGCGTCCCGGGTGCCAAGGTCCGTGACGTTCTGACCGTGTCTTCAGGATCCTTAAGGGGGAGGGGGAACAGCCACAAGTCGTGGTACACACGGGACCAACGACATAGCTAGGAAAAGGGAAGTAGGGTGGAAGCTGAGAGCCAGGACAAACTGTTTTGTCATCTCTGGTTTGCTGCCAGTGCCATGTGCTAGCGAGGTGAGGAACAGGGGGAGAGTGCAGTTTAACACGTGGCTACAGGGCTGGTGTAGAAGGGAGGGTTTCAGTTACTTGGATAATTGGAGCACAGTTTGGGAAAGGTGGGACCTGTACAAACAGGTTGGGTTACACCTGAACCAGAGGGGCACTAATATCCTGCGAGGGAAATTTGCTCCAGCTCTTGGGGGGGGGGGGGGGTTTAAACTAATTTGGCAGCGGGATGGGAAACTGGGCCGGAATTCTCCCCTACCCGGCGGAGCGGGGGGTCCCAGCGTGTTGGAGTGGCGTGAACCACTCCGGCGTTGGGCCGTCCCAAAGGTGCGGAAGTCTCCACGCCTTTAGGGGCCAAGCCCTCATATTGAGGTGCTAGGCCCACGCCGGAGTGGTCCCCGCTCTGCCGGCTGGCATGAACGGACTTTGGCGCCACCCCAGCCGGGGCCGAAAGGATGTTGCCGGCCGGCGTAAGTCTACGCATGCACCGGAGCGTCAGCGGCTGCTGACGTCAGCCCGGTGCATGCGCAGGGGAGGGGGTCTCTTCCGCCTCCGCCATGGTGAAGACCATGGCGAAGGCGGAAGAAAAAGAGTGCCCCCACGGCACAGGCCCGCCCGCCGATCGGTTGGCCTAGATCACGGGCCAGGCCACCGTGGGGGCATCCCCCCGGGGTCAGATCGCCCAAGCCCGCCCCCCCCCAACCCGGACCCCAGCGCCCACCCACGCCGCCAATCCTGCCGGTCAGATAGGTGGTTTAATCCACGCCGGTGGGAGAGGCTTGTCAGCAGCGGGTCTTCGGCCCATAGCAGGCCGGACAATCGCCACGGGGGGCCCGCCGACCGGCGCGGCGCGATTCCCGCCCCCGCCGAATTTCGGATGGCGGAGAATTCGGGACACGGCGGGGGCGGGATTGACGCCGGCCCCAGTCAATTCTCCGACCCGGAGGAGGGTCGGAGAATCCCGCCCTGATTTGTAGTCCAGGAGATAGTGTTGTTGGAGTTCATGAAGTTGAGGGTAGTGCAGTACTGAGGAAGGTACCAAGATCACAAGAGTGTATCTGCAGGCATGAAGGTGGTTTGAAGTGTGTCTACTTCAATGGGAGGAGCATTAGGAATAAGGTTGGTGAGCTTGAAGCATGGATTGGTACCTGGGACTACGATGTTGTGGCCATTACGGAGACGTGGATAGAACAGGGGCAGGAATGTTTGTTGGAGGTTCCAGGGTTTAGATGTTTCAGTAAGATTAGGGAAGGTGGTAAAAGAGGTGGAGGAGTAGCATTGTTAATCAAGGATAGTATAATGGCTGAAGAAAGGCAGTTTGAGGAGGATCTGTCTACCGAGGTAGTGTGGGCTGAAGTTAGAAGCAGGAAAGGAGCGGTCACTTTGTTAGGAGTTTTCTATAGGCCCCCAAACAGTAACAGAGATGTGGAGGAAAAGATTGCAATGCAGATTTTGGATAGGTTAGTAGCCACAGGGTAGTTGTCATGGGTGACTTTAACTTTCCAAATATTGATTGGAACCACTATAATTCAAATAGTTTGGATGGGGCTGTTTTTATCCAGTGTATGCAGGAGGGTTTCCTCCCACAATATGTGGATAGACCGACAAGAGGCGGGGCCACACTGGATTTGGTACTGGGTAATGAACCGGGCCAAGTGTTAGTTTTGGTTGTGGGAGAGCACTTTTGAGATAGTGATCACAATTCGGTGACTTTCACTATAGCAATGGAGAGGGACAGGAACATACAGTAGGGCAAGGTTTATAACTGGGGGAAGGGTAATTACGATGCGATTAGGCAAGAATTGTGGAGCATAAGATGGAAACAAAAACTGTCAGGGATAGGCAAAATTGAGATGTGGAGCTTCTTCAAGGAGCAAATACTGCGCGTCCTTGATATGTATGTCCCTGTCAGGCAGGGAGGAAATGGTCGAGTGAGGGAACCATGGTTTACAAAAGAGGTTGAATGTCTTGTCAAGACGGAGAAGGGGCCTTATGTAAGAATGAGAAAATGGGAATTATAGGCCGATTAGTCTCACTTCGGTCATCGGTAAATTATTGGAAAGGGTCCTGAGGGATAGGATTTATGATCATTTGGAAAGATGCAGCTTAATCTAGGATAGTCAACACGGATTTGTGAGGGGTAAGTCTTGTCTCACAAGTTTGATTGTATTCTTTGAGGAGGTAACTAAGTACATAGATGAAGGTAGAGCAGTTGCTGTTGTATACATGGATTTTAGTAAGGTATTTGATAAGGTGCCCCATGGTCGGCTCATGCAGAAAGTAAGGAGGCATGGCATAGAGGGAATTTTGGCCGATTGGATCAGTAACTGGCTATCACATAGAAGACAGAGGGTGGTGGTAGATAGTAATTTTTCATCCTGGAGCCCAGTCACCAGCGGTGTACCACAGGGATCAGTGCTGGGCCTTCTGTACAAGACCTTGGTTAGACCACATTTGGAGTAGAACATAGAACAGTACAGCACAGAACAGGCCCTTCGGCCCTCGATGTTGTGCCGAGCAATGATCACCCTACTCAAACCCACGTATCCACCCTATACCCATAACCCAACAACCCCCTCCCCCTTAACCTTACTTTTTTAGGACACTACGGGCAATTTAGCATGGCCAATCCACCTAACCCGCACATCTTTGGACTGTGGGAGGAAACCGGAGCACCCGGAGGAAACCCACGCACACACGGGGAGGACGTGCAGACTCCGCACAGACAGTGACCCAGCCGGGAACTGAACCTGGGACCCTGGAGCTGTGAAGCATTTATGCTAACCACCATGCTACCGTGCTGCCCACCAAAGTTGGGGAGTTTTGGTCACCTCATTATAGGAAGGATGTGGAAGCATTGGAAAGTGTGCAAATTAGATTTACCAGGATGCTGCCTGGATTGGTGGGTGGGTCTTATGAGGAAAGGTTGAGAGAGCTTGGGCTTTTCTCATTGGAGCGAAGGAGGATGAGAGGCGACTTAATTGAGGTGTATAAGATGATGAGAGGGATAGATAGAGTGGATAGAGTGGACGTTCAGTGACTTTTTCCTCGGGTGCATGTAGCTGTTACAAGAGGGCATAACTATAAGGTTCATGCTGGAAGATATAGGAGGGATGTCAGAGGTAGGTTATTTTCTCAGAGAGTGGTTGGGGGGTGGAACGCACTCCCAGCTATGGTAGTGGAGTCGGACACTTTAGGAACTTTCAAGCGGTTATTGGATAGGCATGTGGAGTGCACTAGAATGATTGGCAGTAGGTTGATTTGATCTTAGTTTCAGACTAGTTCGGCACAACATCGTGGGCTGAAGGGCCTGTACTGTCCTGTACAGTTCTATGTTCTAGATTACAGACAGAGAGACTCATACACCTTCTGGCTGTGACTGCAGCTAATCAGCTCTGAAAACGAAACTAAAACACACCCTGCAGCAAACAGCCTAAAACGAAAGTTAAAAGCTGACAGGCAGCCCAGCTCCACCCACTCTCTGACATCACTGCAGTAATAAACACCCGTTTCTTCAAGGTACTCTCGCTACAGATATTTATATACACACCCATTTATAAACACCCATTTCTTAAAGGTACTCCCACATGACTGATTTTGTAAGCATTCATTATCAAAGTAGAGTGCATTTTAGGGGCGGCACGGTGGCATAGTGGTTGGCACTGCTGCCTCACTGCTCTAGGGACCTGGATTCAATTCCGACCTCGGGTGACTGTGTGGAGTTTGCACTTTCTCCCCGTGTCTACGTGGGTTTCGTCTAGGTGCTCTGGTTTCCTCCCACAGTCTAAAGATGTGCAGGATAGGTGGATTAGTCATGCTAAATTGCCCCTTAGTATCCAAAACATTAGGTGGGGTTACGGGGATAGGGTGGAAGCGTGGGCTTAAGTAGGGTGCTCTTTCCAAGAAACGGTGCAGACCTGATGGGCCGAATGTCCACCTTCTGCACTTAAATTCAATATAAATTCTATTCTATGTAACAAGTGTTTATAGACTCTTTGCTGTGGGACTATGAATTCCAATGATTGTTGTTATCTGGGATAGTGCACTTGCATGAAATGTTTGTTGTTAGAAGTCCTTATTTGGTTGAATGAATGTAAATGTAGTAATTGGATTTTTAAGAATTGTTTTTCAATATAGTGAAGACTGCAAGAGGTTTGGACCTTTATTTTATATGATTTCTGTGTGGGGCCTAAGGTCTGCCTATGTTGGATACTAGGGGAGTTGGCATGATGTGTGTATGGGAAAAGAGTATTGGGTGGGGGAATGTGGGTTAGCAAAGTTTGCATGGGAGCTATAAAGAGCTATGTGGGATGGGTGAACGGGAATTGTAGCATCGGGGTTACGAAGGACAATGGGGTGTGTGAAGGGGCATAGTTTGGCATAGAGGCATGAGGGGCCAAAAGGGTTGTTTGAGAGGCGTGCCTTGGAATGGGGCATGGGAGGCAATTAACGGTGCGTCGGGCATGAGCTGGCATAGATGTGGCATGGGGACTGTATGGCGAGGGGCGGTGGGCAAGGGCTGGAGGGATGTTTTGTTCTTTAATTTTAGACTGGACACAGCGTTGGATCCCCAAGTCAGGCCTTCCACCCAGCCTGCCTCCACACATGGCAACTTCCTCAGTTCTTCTGGGGTTTCACACTCCAATTTCTAATCCTGCCAACCTCCCTTGGACTGAAACTTAAATGACAGGGCAGACATTTATAAAGGTTGGGTTTGTGGAGCCAAGGGTTCTTGTCTTTTTGCGCACGCAACCTGGGAGCGAAAATCTGGGCTCAGTTAGTAACATACACCTTTAAATCTGACAATCAGTTTCAGTCTGCACCTATATATGGGAGCTCAAGTAAATTCCCTGTTAATGTCCACTGAACGTAATATACAATTAACGCCAGTCCTCACTTGAATGGTGAGTAAAACATGATAGAATCCCTACAGTACAGAAGGAGGCAATATGGCCCATTGAGTCTGCACTGACCCACAGAAAGAGCACTCTACTTAGGTCCACTCCCACGCCAACACCACCCTATCCCTGAACCTGTACATCCCTGGACACTAAGGGTCAAATTACCATGACCAATGCACCTAACCTGCACATTTTTGGACTTTGGGAATACCTGGAGGAAACCCATGCAAGCACCGGGAGAACATGCAAACTCTACACAGACAAGGCCAGAACTGAACCTGGGTCCCTGGCACTGTGAGGCAGCAGTGTTAACCACTATGCCCCGTGCCACCCTATATGATATTCAAACCTCAAAAGGATATCATCATGTATGAGCAAAGCTCTGAGTGGTACAGAGGCACTCCCGCTGGCACTTAGGTAACTTGGCACGGCCAGCCTGACACCATGGCCAAATGGCGCCCCAATCTCTTCCCGCACTGCCGAGCTGAGAACCCAAAACTAGGGACTGTTTTTTGTGTGTTAAGTCACACCTTTTTATTCTGTCATATTTCGCAGGGTCAGTGCCTCTTTGATGGCATTACCGTTATCCTCCACAGGGTATAGGCCTTTTTATCAACTCTGTACTCTAGGTAGATCTGTTTGACTGCCTGAAACAGATATTTTTCTCTTTTGAGACAGTCACCTGCGTCAGACAATTGTGTCAAAATCTCCACTAGCTTTGCTCGGTGCTCTTTTTCCATGGCTCCTGTGTACGTCGTCTAAGTATACTGCCACCTTAGGGAACCCTTTGAGAATGTTCTCCATAACACATTGAAAATGGCGCATGCCAGCGACACTTCGAAGGGCAGGTGGGTACGTTTGTATAAATTCTTATGGGATTTAATTGTCATGTACTTCCTGGATGACTTATCAAGTTCTAGCTGGAGGTAGGCATGGCTCATATCTAGTTTGGTGAAGGTTTGACCTCCTGTCCTCTGACAGATATTCAATGTGTGGCATTGAGTACTGATCAAAACCTGAGGCATTATTAACCGTTAGCTTATAGTCCCCGCAAAGGTGAACCGACTTGTCACGCTTGAGGGTGGGGACTACTGGCTCAGCTCACCCTGCGAACTGCACTGGTTGTATTATCCGATCGGTAACCGGATAGTGCTGGTCCTCATAATCTTCAAAGGGTCTCCTTTATATGCGGCCAACCTGACCCTGTTGTCTTGCAAGACTAGGGGCAAGATGTCCATCCAGTGATGCTGGAAGGTCTGTTCCCCGACGATGGAAATGGCAGCTCCCCTATTCACCTCCATTTCTAGGAAATGTCTGTTGACCAAGAGTGTTACCTTTATTGTTATCAATCAGCGATCCCCTGTGGTCCTCGTGAGGGTTACCAGAGGCACCATATAAATGCTGGATGCTGTTTTATTTCAGCCTCATTGGAAGTAGCAAGTGTTCCAATGAGAGCTCATTTTGTCAGCAGGAACTCAGCAGACAGGAAAATAAAAGGGGAAAACGATGGCCGATAATCATCCGTTCTGGAACATATGTTTGGTGGCAGGGAAAGAAATGGGAGTTATTACTGTTGGGAGGTGTGGGGTGGCTGACCATATGCAATCTAACACTGTTCAGTTTATTAAACATGTAGCTGCGAGGAAAGGGTGATGGCATGGTGGCACAGTGTTTAGCACTGGTGCCTCCCAGCGCAAGGAACCCAGGTTCGATTCCGGCCTTGGGTGACTCTGTGTGCAGTTTGCACATTTTCCCCGTGTCTGTTGGGTTTTCTCCAAGTGCTCCAGTTTCTCCCCACAGTCCAAAGACATGCAGATCAGGTGAATTGGCCATGCTAAATTGCTACTTAGTGTCCAAAGATGTGAAGGATGGGTGGATTTACCATGATCAATGCACGGGTTACAGGAATAGGGCGGGAGTGGGTTGAGGGAGAGCTTTCTTTCGGAAGGTTGGTGTAGACCCGAAGGGCTGAATGACCTCTTTATGCACTGTCGGGATTCTATGGATTGCCGACTCTCTCAGTGGGACAGGCACGTAGTTGCCGTCCCTACTGTTACCTCATGAATCTCTGGGCACAATCTCTAAAGGGCACCCAGACAGCCTGCACATCACTTCCACCCTGGGCCCAGCCACAGTCCCACCATTACCCCTTAACCATTCCCCATTCCTTGGTCATCCTCTGCGCAACTTGCACTACCACCACGTGGCATCAAGCACAGGCTGGCATTTATAGCCACTCCCCAAAGAGGATATGCAACAACAACTCATTAATCATGGAAGTATACCTCGCCAGGTAAACACCACTTATGTGCAGTTGTAAAAGTGAACTTCCTAAATTTTTGATGGAGGGAGACTTTATTTGGTGGGGGAACATAATTCCGGCCTGGCGGCCCTTTAATGAGCATACATGATTTGTTAATATTGCAAAAAAGGTTTCCTGACATTGATCGTCAGGAAACTCAACCAGTCTTTCACCCGCCTTTAAGGTCCTAGGAACTTAATTCCTACAGTTCACTCCGCTGACAGGAGAGAGAGGGAGAGAGGTTTCTAGCAGACTGAGAACCACCTTGTGATGCCACTTATTAGCAATCGGGATGGAGGCGAACGTAAATTCCAACCGGCAAGACACAAGATTTAAAGGCCTGATGCAATGTCGGTTGGCAGCTATTTTAAAAAGCATTTATGAGATGCAAATGAATGCAAGTGGCGTTTGTGCCACTTGCCAGCAGTAAGAGCGGCCCACCATTAACCCGCCATTGGGAGAATTGCAATGTGATTTTACGCTGGCGGGTTTTCAACTTGGCACCCACAGGATTCATTGCGCCCACTATCAAACCTGCTGCAGGTTAGTTCGGAGAATTCTGCCCAAAGTCTCACTCGACAGGTTCCAAAAATGAGGGGATTATCCCATGAGAAGAGATTAGGTAGACTATGCCTCCATTCCCTGAAGTTTAGTTGAATGAGAGGCGATCAAATTGAAACATATAACATTGTTAAAGGGTGTTTGCTGTGATAATGCTACCCCAGCTGAGGAATCCAGAACATAGGGCAGCACGGTAGCATGGTGGTTAGCATAAATGCTTCACAGCTCCAGGGTCCCAGGTTCGATTCCCGGCTGGGTCACTGTCTGTGCGGAGTCTGCGCATCCTCCCCGTGTGTGCGTGGGTTTCCTCCGGGGGCTCCGGTTTCCTCCCACAGTCCAAAGATGTGCGGGTTAGGTGGATTGGCCAGGCTAAATTGCCCTTAGTGTCCTAAAAAATAAGGTTAATGGGGGTTGTTGGGTTACTGGGATGGGTATACGTGGGCTTGAGTAGGGTGATCGTTGCTCGGCACAGCATCGAGGGCCAAAGGGCCTGTTCTGTGCTGTACTGTTCTAATTCTAATAGGGTCATAGTCTCAGACTAAGAGGCCATCCATTTCGGACTAAAATTAGGAGAAATTACTTCACTCAAAGTGTTGACAATCTTTGGAATTCTCTATCTCAGATAGACATGGATACTCAATCATTGAGCATATTCAAGACAGAGATGGATAGAGTTTTGAAAACTAAGGCAATTAAGGGATTATGGGATTTGTGCAGGAAGATGGAGTTGAGGTTGAAGATTAGCAATGATTTTATTGAATGGCAGAGCAGGCTGAAAGAGCTAAAAGGCCTACTCCAGCGAGTACCTCTTTATATTCACACGCTCTTATCCATCAATATTTCCTGTCTACTGTGGGGTGACAGTTCTTCCCGTTGTGTTGGATAATCTAGTTCCACTGCACCTTTGATTATGCAGCTGAATTTAGCACTGAATAATGCCACAAGTAAAGTTTAATCCAGTAAAGCCTAAATTGAGATACAATAACCTTAGTGGAAACTGCCACACACATGAACTGTCCGAATATAATCCCAAATGAGTCTCATAAATTGGTAAAAGGAGCATAATGAACCTGGGTTTATCAATTAGCTCTTGGAAATCAAAAAGCATCTGAATGATATTGGAGAAATATGGATTAAAATGTTTGAGCTCAACAAAAGCAGAGTACATCCATATATAATTAAAGCATTGGAATCTATTATGGCCTGATAACTTAGAATTTGAGATTTCAATCTTTCCCATTCAAGTCATATAATTAGTCTTAGTTGGTCACTGGTGCCAGAATTGTCTCAGTTTATGGAACAAGATATTCCTTCTTCTGGTAAAAGAAAGGCTCCTCCAAGAGCCCTAGATGGTTGCATAACCAGCTTCAGCTTAATCTTAAGGATGATCTCAAGAGAACCAACTCTGAGTGGTATATTTTGCCAGAGAACAGAAAAATCATGCAGAGGTTTCAGTGGTGCCTTAAAAAAAAAGTAGCAACATTTAGGCATTATCCCATAAGGTAAAGAACTCCACTTCTGACACCTTTATTGCTAAATTATTAGGAATACCATCATTTTGTCACAAAGTGCTCTAACAGGATGAAATGTGCTGAAGAAGTCCATTGTCTAGTTTTGGCTTCTGCTACCTGCTAACTAGCTGTAAATACCTCAAGTGACTTGTATTGATTTTCAGGATGTCCGTTTGCATATATCCGCTAGGTTTCGAATCCACTGTGATGTCATCTCTTCAGACAATAATTAATAATTGAAATTGGGTCAAGGGTCATACTGCAGCATTAACCCAAATTACTTCTGTGGCGAGATTCTCCGTCGGCGGGATCCTCCGCTGCGCCGGCAGTGCACTCACGCTGGGGATTTGCCGACGGCATGGAGGTGGCCATAATGGGAAACCCCATTGGTTGGCTGCCGGGACGCGCCGTGCCAAAAAATAGGTCTGGCGGGACGGAGAGGCCCACCACTGTTTTTTGCACTCCGGTTCCTGAATTGTGTTGAGGTATCGAACGTTTCAGTAGCCATTCCATCCAAAGGTAAGATTGTTGTTGAAGATGAGATAGGAACAAGGTAGCTGTTATTCACTCTAATTTACTCCTTCATGTCATATCGAAAATATGTTGCTATGTTAGTCTCAAATGTTTGCTTTGTAGGGTATTGGTAAAACATTTTTCGAGAATCATAGAATCCCTACAGTGCAGAAGGAGGTAGATGGGATCTACCCCAGATTACTAAAGGAGGCCTTGACAGAAATCTTTGGATCCTCACTGTCTTCAGGTGATGTCCCGCAGGACTGGAGAATAGCCAATGTTGTTCCTTTGTTTAAGAAGGGTAGCAAGGATAATCCAGGGAACTACAGGCAGGTGAGCCTTGCGTCAGTGGTAAGGAAATTACTGGAGAGAATTCTTCGAGACAGGACCTACTCCCATTTGGAAGCAAATGGACGTCTTTGCAAGAGGCAGCAGTTTTGTGAAGGGGAGGTCTTGTCTCACTAACTTGATAGAGTTTTTCGAGGAGGTCACAAAGATGGTTGATGCAGGTATGGTTGGGCAGTGGATGTCTATATGGACTTCAGTAAGGTCTTTAACAAGGTCCCTCATGGCAGACTGGTACAAAAGGTGCAGTCACACGGGATCAGAGGTAAGCTGGCAAGATGGTTACAGAACTGGCTAGGTCATAGAAGGCAGAGAGTAGCAATGGAAGGGTGCTTTTCTGATTGGAGGGCTGTGACTAGTGGTGTTCCGCAGGGATCAGTGCTGGGACTTTTGCTGTTCGTAGTATATATAAATGATTTGGAGGAAAATGTAACTGGTCTGATTAGTAAGTTTGCAGACGACACAAAGGTTGATGGAATTACGGAAAGCGAGGAGGACTATCAGAGGATACAGCAGGATTTAGATCATTTGGAGACCTGGGCGGAGAGATGGCAGATGGAGTTTAATTCGGACAAATGCGAGGTAATGCATTTTGGAAGGTCTAATACAGGTAGGGAATACACAGTGAATGGTAGAATCCTCAAGAGTATTGACAGTCTGGGCAGCACGGTGGCCTAGTGGTTAGCATAACCGCGGCGCTGAGGTCCCAGGTTCGATCCCGGCTCTGGGTCACTGTCCGTGTGGAGTTTGCACATTCTCCCCGTGTCTGCGTGGGTTTCGCCCCCACAACCGAAAAATGTGCAGAGTAGGTGGATTGGCCATGCTAAATTGCCCCTTAATTGGAAAAAATAATTGGGTAATCTAAATTTATAAAAAAAAAAAAGAGTATTGACAGTCAGAGAGATCTAGGTGTGCAGGTCCACAGGTCACTGAAAGGGGCAACACAGGTGGAGAAGGTAGTCAAGAAGGCATATGGCATGCTTGCTTTCATTGGCCGGGGCATTGAGTATAAGAATTGGCAAGTCATTTTGCAGCTATATAGAACCTTAGTTAGGCCACACGGAGTATAGTGTTCAATTCTGGTTGCCATACTACTAGAAGGATGTGGAGGCTTGAGAGAGAGTGCAGAAGCGATTTACCAGGATGTTGCCTGGTATGGAAGGCGTTAACTATGATGAGAGGTTGAATAAACTAGGTTTGTTCTTACTGGAACGACGGAGGTTGAGGGGCGACCTGATAGAGGTCAACCAAATTATGAGTGGATAGTCAGAGGCTTTTTCCCAGGGTAGAAGGATCAATTACTAGGGGGCATAGGTTTAAGGTGCGAGGGGCAAGGTTTAGAGGAGAGTTTTTTTTACAGAGGGTTGTGGGTGCCTGGAACTCGCTGCTGGAGGAGGTGGTGGAAGCAGGGACGATAGTGACGTTTAAGCAGCATGTTGACAAATACATGAATCGGGTGGGAATAGAGGGATACGGACCTTGGAAGTGTAGAAGATTTTAGTTTCGACGGGCAGCAGGGTCAGCGTAGGCTTGGAGGGCCGAAGGGCCTGTTCCTGTGCTGTACTTTGCTTTGTTCTTTGTTTTTTGACAATAAGGGACAATTTTGAATGGCCAATCCACCTAACCGGCATATCTTTGGATTGTGAGAGGAAACCCATGACGATAGAGTGGCGTGCACCTTTATGAAGAAGGAATTAAATGATCTGATTGCATTACTTACAAGATTGTTTCAAATTCTTGCATGAAAAATATCATTTTAGAGTTGACACCCCCAACTCCCCACCCCCGCGTTGAACCATGTGTGGGGTTAACGAGGCCCTCTGTGTGCCGCCACAGCAGCTGTCCCACAATTGTCGGGAGAGGGCCCAGACTGGTGGTGGGGTGCCGGACATTACAATCCTTACCCCCTTCCAGGAGCGGACCCAGACTGAATGATCTATCCCTCCCACTGATCAAATGTCCATTCTCCCGCATGCCTTCCAACTGACGGCACCAGCCCTTCCACGGTTGTTACCCTCCCCACCCCCCCACTCCCGCCATGAGACCACCTTGGAGGAGAGCTCCGAGGATGTCACCATCGATGCGTCACAGCTCCCCCTCCCCACCAACACAGAGACATGCACCTTGGTGATCAATGTTAATGGACAGCCTTTGGGGGCACATTCTGATGAGCACCACACAGCTGCGGATGCACATCAGATGGAGGCAGTAATGACCAGGCGAGACAGCAGTCAGAGGTCTGCTGGATTCCAGGTCCCAGTCAGATGCTGAGCCTCTGGAACAGGTTTACCTGGAGCTAATGTGGATGTTAGGATGCAGCCGTGACGTTCAGAGGGAGATGTCAGCGACACTCCAGTTGGTCCATAGTCAATTGGTGGGGTTCCAGAGGCAATGGGTGCAGGAGATGTCGTCTGCAATGCATGGTACTGAGGCCAATACTGCTGCAGTGGAGACTGCAGTGGAGAGCCTGGTGCGTGATGTCAGCAGGATTAATGGAGGAGTCCAAGGCGTGGCGCAGTTGGAGGCAGACATGGCTGAGGTTCTTGGTAGACTGTCCTCAATGGGGGACGTGACCCAGTACTAGGCGGACATTGATGAGGTTCTGAGGGACATGTCATGGTCTCAGATGTGAATGGCCGAGGCGCTGTGGAGCTTGTCTCAGTCGCAGGATGGCATTGCCGAGGTTCAGCAGTGATGCTCCTCTCACTGAGGAGCATCACCGAGGGCGTCAACACCTTGGTGCAGACATTGGGGAGCCACCAGGGCTGGCAGAGCCAGGTGTCGCAGGGGCTTCCGGGGTTCGAACCAGCTGCCCCTCTGTCCTGAGATGAACACCAGGGCCCTATGGGCACCGGTCAGGAGCAGGGGCGATAGGTGCCAACCCTGGAGTGGGTATGGTAGTCACCAGCTCCCCTGAGTTCCATCCCTCTGATGACACAGCATCCCGCACCCAGAACAGGCCGGCAGGGCTGTGCATGTGCCGCCAAGTGCGCCAGAGCAAGGCAGCCTATGCATTTCGAGGGTCACTGAGGGCACTGGTGGGTAGGTAGGGGGTGAGGGGTGGTGGGGAAAGTGGGACGACACCATCAGGAGAGTGGGGCAGTACTGGACACTCATGCAACATTAAGACCCTTCACCACAAACAGTATGATGCCTCTGTCATTTTCTTCTGCTATGCGGGCTGACCTTCGAATACTTGCCCCATCTCCCCAGCGCCCTCACCCCACCCCCGGCACATCGCGTGCAGGGGATGGGTGTGAGCGAGAACTCAGCAGACAGGCAGGGGTCAGACTATGGCATAGATTGAGGAGCACCAAGCGCTCGGCTCTCTGCGGCTTATCATCACCCAACTGCCCTCAACAGCGACCAGTTGACAGTCTGACAGGGTGTCCCTGCACCCTGAAGTGATGTAACACAGGCTTCGAGGGTGGTAAATGCGGTGGGCGGGGAGAAGTAGCGTTGGCAGACAAGGCCATGTCCTATACGAAGCGGGCAAGAATGAGGGCCTCTCCAGGCTTGCCGGACCCTCGCCGCTGTCGCTGCCCATGCAGCCTCCAGTTGGTCCTCAAGATCCTCCCCGGGCTTCTCCTCCAGCCGGCACCTCATCATTATCCTTGTACTCCTCCTCCTCGGAGTGGCCACATGTTCCTCCAGCAAATCACCCCGCTGTTGTGCCAGGTTGTGGACGACACAGCAGACACCACAAAGTGGTCAACTCTCTGGCAGGGCACCACCAGAGAGGGCGAGGCATCAGAACTGCTTTTGAGCTGTGCGATCCACCGCACAATGCCAGCCCAGGTGGCCACATGGGCTACGTTTTATCAGTCCACCGCATCGGTCTCCAGCCTCCATACTGGCATCATTAGTCAGGTCCTCAGGCGGTACTCCTTATCCCCCAAGAGCCAGCCGGCCACCCTGCGTGGTCCTCGAAGAAGCCGTGTGGTGGCCGCACAGGAGATGGATGTTCAGGGAGTGGAAACCCTTCCTGTTAATGTAGGGCACCCCAGATGGCTTGGTGCGCTCAAGGCTAAATACGTACAGTCTATCAGCCACTGGACCTGGGGCATCCCAGCATAGTGGAGAATCTTGCTGCCCAGGTATCTTGTTGACCATGTCAAAGTTTATGTAATTTTCTGCTCGGGCACAGGGCATCCATAACCTGTCAGATGCATCTGTGGGTTGCAGCCCGCTCGAGCCCTGGAATGATCCCAGGCCATAAAGGTTCAGGGCTGCAGTGACATTTACGGCGCTGGAGAGCGGGTGTCTTCCTCCACCCTGTGGCACTAAGTCCGTGGCACAGGTGCTGCACCATCTCTTTGTTGAGGTGGCGCCTCCTGCGACACACGCTGTCCATCATCTGCTCAAATGACTAGTGACACTTGTACACCCTGGGATGTCGCCGGTTCTCCAACTCTGGGTCTCAACCTGGCCTAATGGGCAGCCGGGTTCTCAGGGTGTGGGGCAGGGTCTGGCACATGGGCTGCGGCCTCGAGTCTCTGTCGATGCTGTTGCTGCCACCGCCTCTGGCGTCTGGCGAAGGCTAGTTCAGCAGGGTCCAAAATACCGGTCAATATCTGCAAGGAATTGGAGAGGCAAACAGCGGTGGCTCCCACCCGTGGACTCTCCATTCCCTATTGATGTGGCCGCACCGGGGGCCCTCCCCCGCTCACCGGAACCCAGACCTGGTTCCCCTGATACCCGCACATAACGTTTCCTGGACCGGGTTCTGGTCTCCTCCTCATTGCACCCCCCCCCCCCCCCCCCGGGTCTCCTCCTCATTGCACTCCCCCCCCCCCCCCCCCGGGCACATGTCACTGGTGCTGGGGCACAACCCCTGGGTGTTCAGATCTCAGCTGCTGCATCTGTGGCATTGCCTCCCGCTCTGTTCAGACAGAGTGATCAGGCATCATGGTCTGATTGGGATGCTAGGCAATAACTTCCACATGATAAATTGCACGCTCACCCGTGGGGATGCACTTGGAGTTTGTGAAGTGCTCACTTAATGATTGCCAATTCCCTGTTCGCAATAGTCTTCAGCCTCACCGCCAGAGGCCTCTGTGGTGGGGGGGGGGGGGGGGGGGGGGGGGGGGCAGACAGGCAGGGACCAGGGGTGCCCCTGGAACGGGTGAACATGATCCAGGAGTTGGCATGGCAGAGCCGCATGTGGTTGCCCCCCAGCTGAGCACCCATTCCCTCCCCAATTCTGACCTCCCCCCCGCCGCCCCTGCTGCCCCCCCCCACTCCCCTCCGAGCAAAGGGGCGGCAAGCCCAGTGCTCTCAGGCTCATTGCGTGTGAGCGTAGATGACTACTTACCTTCTTGGCTCCCCGTAGGCGCCCTTCTGCCAGGTTCATATTTTTTAAAAGGAGGGCGGGATTCTCCGGCCGCGTCCGCCCGGCGACCAGAGAATCCCACCCGAGGTCAATGGATTACTCCATTATCCGCCTCTCGCCCTTGGAGTTCTTGCGGCAGGCAGGGCGGAAGAATCCAACTCGGAGTACTAATCGGCATCCATGTGACCACTTGCTGGGGAGGCAGCTGGATCACGGGAGGCCGTTGGATGTGGGGACGCTCCTGTTAATTGTATGGAAATAGGGCTGAAGTGGTGATTATTGTTTTTTTTGCCACGCTATTGGGGAATGCCTACTGGAGTGGGTCGGTTGCATTGCAAACAGTTTGGCACTCGACGCAGTTCTCGTTTTTAGCTTCTCCCGCTATTCACTGGCCTTGTCACGCTCTCGCAAAACGAGACCACTGAATTGCGCCCGAAGTCTTGTATATGTGGTGAGAAACTCCCCAGGGCTCAAAAAAGGACTAAGTGTGGTTAGATAGCGGTGGGGAACTCACCAACAGTGCCGGCGGGAAACTCCCAGTAAAACCCGCCACAAATGACACATGGAAACCTTTCATTGGAGGCGGTCCAGAGACGGTTAGATGATCCTCGGTATGGAGTGATTCTTATGAGCAAAGGTTAACCAGGTTGGGGCTCGCTGATTGGAATTTAGAAGAATAAGGGGTGGTCTCATCGACACATGTAGGATTCTTAAGGGGCTTGACAGGGTAAATGGTAAGAGGATGTTTTCCCTCATGGGAGAGTCTAGGACCAGAGAGCATAGACTCAGAATAATGGGGTGCCAATTTAAGACTGAGATGAGGAGGATTTAGAACATAGAACATAGAACGATACAGCGCAGTACAGGCCCTTCGGCCCACGATGTTGCACCGACATGGGAAGTCAAAACTAAAGGCCATCTAACCTACACTATGCCATTATCATCCATATGCTTATCCAATAAACTTTTAAATGCCCTCAATGTTCGCGAGCAATTTAGATTGAGATGAGAGGGCTGTGAGTCTTAGGAACTCTTTGCCACAGAGAGCTGTGGGGGCAGAGGATATTTCCGGCTATGTAATTAGATTCTTGATCAGTAAGGGAATAAAGGATTGTGGGAAAAGGGCAGGTAAGTGACGTGAGAAATATTGGATGAGCCATGATCCTAGAACTTTAATTTGAACTTTCTGCAGTAAGTTATCAACACTAAATTGAAGACTAGATCTTTAAAGTACTACTTATTTCTATGTGTGATCTATCTAATTCACTGATTGAGTTCAACAACTTCTTTGCTAGGTATCTCTGGTAGGTGGAGGATTGCTATCTCCTGCACTCCCATTTTTTGAGAGCCCAAACAGACTTTGCACAAAGCAGTTCATGGTTTAAAAGGTACCAAAAATCATAGAATCATAGAATCCTTTCAGTGCAGAAGGAGGCTCATCAAGTCCTCACTTACCCTCCGAAAGAGCACTCTACCGAGGCGCAGTCCCCTGCCCTATCCCGGTCATCCCACTTAACCGTTGGACATTGAGGCAATTTAGCGTTACCAATCCATCTAACCTTTGTAATGTGGGAGGAAACCAGAGCACCTGGAGGAAACCCATGCAGACACGGGGAGAAAATGCAAACTCCATAAAGAGAGTCACCCAAGGCCGGAAACAAACCTGGGTTCTTGGTGCTGCGAGGTAGCAGTGCTAACCACTGTGCCACTGTGCCAATGATATGAATGGATGACGTAAAGCAATGAATTATGAATTTATGTACCTGCATTATATGTTGCTAAGTGCTAACAAACCATTATTTTATTAAATTTTCTAGCCCCAAGGCCAGTGAAAAGGTACAATACTTTGTCAGAAAATATTTTTTATGAAACAAATCAGACACAAAGTGGCTGATATCATTGTGAGATGGCTGTTAGCAAATGCCCTTACACAATACAGGAAGAAGATCACATTATTCTATCACATACGTCTCAAAGGGTCCAATGTCTATCACATTTTCTAGTTTGATATGTGAATGACCTACGGTATGCAGAGTATAGCAAATAAAGAGCAAGTCATTTCCAATTGCAGTTAAATAAAGTGGTGACTGTAATTTCACTTCTATTTGTTCCTGTCAGAATTCTGGCCTGAACTGGAAATAATAGTTTTGCTCATCCCAGTCTGAACAGACTCAAATCTCAGCATTTCAAATAACCTATAGTGATTGCCTGCTCTTTTAAAAATTAAAAAAGATTGTTGCAATCCCTATGGGAATCAAACTGCTAGGTTTTTCACTAGTATGATGGAGCATAATTGATTGTTGTATGAAGCTTGGCGAGTACAACAATCAATTGTGTGCTCAGTTGCTCTTACAGAAAACAAATAAGTATTTCCTGCAGTACAATCTAAATTATAAATATTTTAAATAACAGTAGGATATAACCTGAATGCCAAAAAGACCATAACAGGAGAAATAAATCAATTCATTTTGCAACCATTTACAGCAATGTTAATGTATATCACTGTGCACAGACTCTGATTACTACATTGGTTAGAATAGATGTATATTTGATTGCATACCTATTGTAATCACAGGTAAACAACAAGATCATTGAGAAAAGCATGAACAGATAACCGTCATCTTCCTTTTGGGATTTGTTATCTTTAAACGTATCCACTCTGAAATCCATTTACTTTATTTGGCAGTAATATACTGTTATAAAGATGGTGAAGTCTTCCACAATATGAAATACAACTATCATCTTTCTAAATCAGTGAAGATAAATCAAACCAAATAAAATAATACACATGTACAAGGTATGCAGCGTCTATTTTCAAACTGCCTATCTCTGACTCTACCTGTGAAAGCATTTATGCAATGAACAAGACCCAGGTGGCTTATAGATCATTTACCTTTAATTACTATCTATGTACTGTCCTGAGGCTATGGTCTGCAGCAAATCAATAGAACAGCAGCTAAGATTAGCACCTTGTACTTATTGCTGAATCCACCTTCACAAATGTACAGCATGCAATTTTGCTAAGTGAAGCATTCCAACTCCTTTCAATTGTAATTTTTTATGTCTCATTTGAATGTACCCATATCCAGAATTTGATTATTTATAAGTGCTGCAGCAGTGTTATTTTTAAATTAAAAAGGAAAGGATGCATCTAGGAGTTTCAGGTCAACTGTTGTTATGTAAAGCTGCATTCAGCTAGATTGCGCATTCTCATATAAAATGCTGATGTCAAGTCACTGCGCACATCTCTTTTACTCTCCTGTGATCAAAGACGATCACTGAGGCAATTACCAAGAAAAATCACCACATCATTTCATTTCTCCACTGCCTATCAGTAATTGCTTAATGCAGTTTTCACTGCCGCCATGTTCTTTGGTCTGCATTTATGCCTTTCACTATCCATCTACGAAAGCTAATTAAAATTAAGCTTACATATCAAACCATGAAATGAACAAACCAAAAGTGAAAATACTCTCTTGCTTTATGTCATTTTACTGAGATACCATGGTTTCAAATTGTAAGGCTGAGAATCCAGAGAAACCTAGAACATAAAATACCAAAGCACAGTATCAGCAGCAAAACGGAGTATTTATGTGCCGCAGTGGCTGTATGACTAAATTAATGCAAAAGAAAGACATGCACTTCAGAGCATGGTCAGGCATGATGGGGGAAGGGAAAGAGAGAATTAGGTTGTTATATCTATCGCTAGCAATTTAAGGATTCAGGCATTTCATCTACGATTCCATCATCTGTCAAATTTGAAAACAGCAGCAGTAGCAGCAGTCAGAATGCTTTCCACTGAAACAATGTCAGACAGGAAACTCATAAAATAAAATCACAGCTCTGCAAAATCTCCCCAGACTATTTTAATAAAAGCTAGACATTGTTGCAAGGATAATCATTTTAAAAATATAAATGGTCATGATGCAGTCCTGGCTGAAATTATATACCGCTTCCCTATTTAACCATCAAGATGTTGCCAGATTTTCTACAAATTATTTTTTCCTCCCACAGAAACTTTACCCTGTGCTGTTGCTGATGCAAATTATTTTAGAGATTCTTCTCACACGTCAAGATTGCGATACAAAGTAGGACAAAGGCAGTCATTTTAAAGAAGCTCAATAATTATGCAGTGCTAATGGTGTTCTAATTTTGTAATGACATAGTGATCATTTAAGTTACTTCATTTGTTGATATAGGCTGTATTCTCAAACCACCAATAAATTGTGCACAAATCTTATATCTCAAGGCTCATCAAAATGCTTCATTTTTTGTGGTCTGAAAGGGCTTTCTCTTTGAATGACATGAACGGAAGCTTAACAAAGGTTTAGATTTTTATTTGCAAACCATCCTTTAAGTGAGTTTTTCTCACATATTCTGACCTTAATGCGGATTATTTTGTAATTCTGTAGTGTGAAACTCAAGCTGCTGTTCTCTAGAAAGGTACAGAAATATACAATTGTGTTGATTAAAATAAATGCAGATGGAATCAGTTACACTGTGGAGTGGAAGTACTGCACATGTGTTTCCTTAAAAATTAATTTGCAATTTCTAGAATTAATCTTAACATATATTGCAGAGATATTTGAAATGATTGGAGTATACAAGAAAGGGTTTTTGACAGACTTGACTGATGGACTGGGTAAGGCAAGAATAAATTGATGGATGCTATTTTTATCATTGACGGCCCAAGATGTGTAAAAATGCACCTCTAAATTTTTGTACAATATAAACATTTAGATATTACTCTCCAATGTGTAACACCCCATTGGTTCAATTTTGATAAATGTAACAGTACAATATTTTTCTGTCTTATAAATTTTAATAAAATGGTGCAAGAGAATTGGAAGACTACACATGTTAGAACATAGAACAGTACAGCACAGAACAGGCCCTTCGGCCCTCGATGTTGTGCCGAGCATTGTCCGAAACCAAGGTCCAGCTATCATAGATTTCATAGAATTTACAGTGCAGAAGGAGGCCATTCGGCCCATCGAGTCTGCACCGGCTCTTGGAAAGAGCACCCTACCCAAGGCCCACACCTCCACCCTATCCCCATAACCCAGTAACCCCACCCAACACTAAGGGCAATTTAGCACGGTCAATCAACCTAACCTGTACATCTTTGGACTGTGGGAGGAAACCGGAGCACCCGGAGGAAACCCACGCACACACGGGGAGGATGTGCAGACTCCGCACAGACAGTGACCCAAGCCGGAATCGAACCTGGGACCCTGGAGCTGTGAAGCCACATTGCTACCGTGCTGCCCCTATTGACCCTAGGATTGCCCCTAGGATTGACCCCTGACCCCCTGGGTTTGCCATGATACCCTAGGATTGACCCCGACCCTGGGTTTGCCATGACCCCCTAGGATTGTACCCTGACCCCCTGGGTTGGCCATGACCCCCTAGGATTGACCCTCGAACCCCAGGATTCACCCACGACTCCCAGCACCTGCTCCAATTGGATCCTGAGCGCCTCCAACTGCTGTAGCGGGAGTTCAGCCACATTGACCGCCTGCGCCTGACACCGGAAGCCCGGTGTCCCACTCCTTCATTCTGGTGTGCTCCATGTGCCTATCCAATAACCGCTTGAAAGTTCCTAAAGTGTCCGACTCCACTATCACAGCAGGCAGTCCATTCCACACACCCTAACCACTCTGAGTAAAGAACCTACCTCGGATATCCCCCCTTTATCTCCTACCCTGAATCTTATAGTTATACCCCCTTGTAACAGCTACAGCCACCCGAGGAAGTAGTCTCTGAACATCCACTCTATCTACCCCCCTCATCACCTTATAAACCTCTATTAAGTCGCCTCTCCTCCTCCTCTGCTCCAAAGAGAAAAGCCCCAGCTCCCTCTACCTTTCCTCATAAGACCTATCCTGCAAACCAGGCAGCATCCTGGTAAATCTCCTTTGCACCCTTTCCAATGCTTCCACATCCTTCCTATAATGAGGTGACCAGAAATGCACACAATACTCCAAATGTGGTATCACCAGGGTCATGTATAGTTGCAGCATAACCCCACGGCTCTTAAACTCAAGCCCCCGGTTAATAAACGCTAACACACTATAAGCCTTCTTCACGGCTCTATGCACTTGAGTGGCAACCTTCAGAGATCTGTGGACATGAACCCCAAGATCTCTCTGTTCCTCCACATTCCTCAGAACCCTGCCGTTGACCCTGTAATCCGCATTCACATTTTTTCTACCAAAATGAATCACCTCGCACTTATCAGGGTTAAACTCCATCTGCCATTTTTCAGCCCAGCTCTGTTAGATCTCGGTTCAAAAAAGGGGAGGGTTAAACCTGGCGACTACAGGCAAATCGTTCCATCCTAGTGATGGGAAAACTACTAGAGACCACTGTCAAGAACAAAATCAATTCTCATTTGAGAAGAATGGATTAATAAGGGAGCGTTAATCCAGATTTGTTAAAGCCAAATCATCCCTAATTAATCTGATTGAGTTATTTGATGAAGTAACAAAGAAAATGGTGAAGGTATTCCAGCAGTGTTGTATAGCAAAGGCATTTGTTAAAGTAACACATAACAATCTTAGAAAATAGAAGCACATGGTTATAAAAGAGACTGTGGTAACCTGGGTACAATATTGGCTATGGGGTAGGCAGCACAGGGTAATGGTGAACAGATGTTTTTCTGACAGAAGAGAAGCATGCACTGGGATTGGTATCAGGACCGTTGCTTTTCCTACAAAAAAGGTCTAGACTCAAAATAGGGGGCGGGATACTCCAAGCCTCTGCGCAGAAATCGCACTCGGTGCGGGGGCGAGGAATGGGGTGTCAGACCCACGATCGGGTCCGACGCCTTCCCGCAATTCTCTGGGGAGAATCACCGCCAGTAGGATGTGTGCAGTTGACGTGGTGCCGGTTGGGGGCCACTGAAAGAGGCCACCGCGGCGATTCTCCGCCAACAACTGGTCAAGTTCCCGCCGGTGTGGTTCTCTCGTGGTTCCACCCAGTGGAGCTCGGAGTGCGGCTGCGGACACAGTCCATGACTGCCCTGGTGGGGAGCGGGGGGGGGTCCGTCACTGAGCAGGCCTTCCAGGACGGCCAGGCTCGTGATCGGGGGCCTCCGATAGGCGGGTGCACGCCATTTCAGGGGGGGGCCTATATTGTCGGGGCCGGCCTGTGGCTGGAAGTGCAGGGCCCCGTATCGGCAATCCCCTGCAAAATGGAGAATCACTCTGGACTTTCTCCACGAAAGTCCAGAGTGATTCGTGCCCGTTTTCTCACGGGGGTGGGGAAATAGCCCCAGTATCAGAGAATTCCGCCCAGGGAGTACGATTTTAACGTTTGCGTGTGATAAAAACTTCTAAGCAAACGTAAATAATGAGCAGGTCAATAGCAGAATTGAGGGATACATAGACAAAATTGTCCATGGAAGAGGCAATTAAATGCAGTAAGTACGAAGTGATATACTTTATGAAGAATAATTGGAGAGTTGGTACAATGTAAATGGTACTATTTTGAGGACAAAGCAACAGCAGAGATACCTGGAAGTACATATTCTTAAATCTTTGAAGCTGGCAAAGTAAATTGAGAAGGCGGTTAAGTAAGCATAAGTAGGGCTATGGAATCCAAAAACAAGCAAACCATGCTAGAACTTTAGAAATCATTGGTTAAGTCTTCTGTGGAGTATAATCCTGAGCAACATACATTAGGAAGAAAGGCAAAGCCTTGGAGAGAGAAGCAGAAGGAGAGGGACTTTACATGTGGTATTGTTCTGTCTGGGGCAAAACGGTTAAAGAGGGAACCCAGCGAGAGGTATTCAGAATTATGAGGACTGGTGAGGAAATTGGCAAGCGGGTGAGAAATCAGAGGTCATTGATTCAAAATAATTGGCAAAGGAACTGGAGAGGAAATTAAGAGGTTTTTTTCATATATAAATTGCTGCTTGCAAGATTCAAGGCTCAAAGATTCAATTAACATAATGGCAATATCAGATGATACAATGTTTCACTGATTATTTTCCACATACAAAGTTCAGATTTTTGCTATTGTTATAAAGTTGCAATAGATGGACAGGCCACCAGTTAATGGTAGTAACGTATTACTGCAAGCAATAAAATACTTACCTCCTAAAGAGAAGCTCACAGGTTTAGCTATCATTTGTCAGAGCCAGAATATCTACCAGGTAGAGAACCTTACAAACAAATAGGTATTGGCCCAGCACTTTGCTGTGACAATAATGGCAAGTTTATTTGCATTGCCACCATTCATGTGGAATTTAGAGATGGTAAGTGACAGCAAGATGGTGGGGTCCCAGACATTGAGGGACAGTGTTGGGGGTGGGGGATGGGGGGAAGGGCAAAGAGATGTGCGAGAAAGGGTGGGCGGGGAGAAGCTCTCAATGGGTTTTTCCCTTCCCAATGCTGGGTCCCTCCATCAAGCACATGGTGTCTATGAATGAAGGACCCTTCCCCAACTAATTTTCGAGAACACCATTAGCGATGGGATGAGGCCTTTATGTGGACATTAATTTCCCAGTTAAGTTCCTCAATTGGCATTCAATCAGGAAGGCCGTCAACAAGCATTCCCACGGCAGAATTAATCAGGGAGGGGCGAGAAGGTACACACTCTCCCACCCAATCAAACAATGCTACTCCAGCCTCAAAACCTGCCTCCTGGACGGGTATTAGATTCCTTCCCTAATGTTAAGCAATCTAGCAACTTGTAGTAAGTAAAAGATTTTCTGCAAATTGCAAATCGCCACAAGTTCCTGGACGATCTATGCCAATTTCATCAGCCTTGCAAAAACGGCATCATACCTCATTTTCCTGGTCGGTTTCATAAAGTTGTTAAAATTGTGAATTAATTGCCAATTAAACTCACCATATAAAGTTAGGACTGCTAGTTAATAGCACCAGTACCTTTTTAATGAGGAAGCTTATATATCTGCAATGCCAATCAACCTCTCCAGCCTAGTAAGGCAAGAACTTAAATTCTGCAATCTCATCCGGACAGATGGTAAATGGCTTTTGGAGATCTTTAAAAATATATAATTGATTTTCTTACTTTATCTCACTGTCTTTACTTCTCTGAATCCTATTTTTCTTTTTTTTTCCTTCCTATACCAGATTCAACTCAAATATGCTCTGTCATTCTTGCCCATCTCTTAATTCTTAAATCATATTGGTTAAGGTGCGGGACTGTTCATTCCATCATTGACCAAGGTCCCAGGTGCCTGTCATATTATCCACTCATGTATATAATGAGGTGCAGACAGGCAGTGATTGACACACAGGATGACTAGTAAGCACACAACACAGTGCAGCCAATTACCAGACAGGACACTACCACTATAAAGCCAGAGGGCACTAGGTTTCCCGCCCTCTCTGGACCCAGCCACTGAGACAGTCAGAGTCCACGAGCTAGCAAGTGCAAACACCATGCGGTAGCTAGTAAGTCTGGTCAGGCTACTACTAGGTCTCCAGTCAGTTCAGTATAGTGTCAACAAAACAAAATTCAAAACAGTCCTGCTGAAGCTCGACAGCCACTGCGACATTGAGCTGAATATGTTTATCAGTTCTATCGTTGAATAAAACAGTGTTGGATCTTCTCCAGTGTTAGACGTCTGTTTCTAGCTTCCCTGCATCGAGTGCAGTCCACATCGAACCAACCTGCCTAGCACATCATGGTACCAGAGTGTTAGTGATCTCGACGGACCTACCTCGAGTGAATCAGCATTGACCAGCAAGCAGCCATCCGGTGAAATGGAAAACATCCAGCCTCCTCCACAGCTCCGCATCTCCGGCAATCTCGGCGCCAATTGGAAGATCTTCAAGCAAAAGTTCCCTTTGTACATCAAGGCCTCTGACCTCGAAGCAGCATCGGATGCCAGGAAGATCGCGCTATTTCTCTCCACCGCGGGGGACCACGCCATCCACATCTACAACTCCCTTACGTTCGCTGAAGGCGAAGACAAAACAAAATTCAAAATAGTCCTGCTGAAGCTCGACAGCCACTGCGACATTGAGGTGAATGAGAGCTTTGAATGGTACGTTTTCCAGCAGAGGCATCAGGGTAAGGATGAACCTTTTCAGTCCTTCTTGACCCATCTCCACCTCCTAGCGCAGTCATGTAATTATGACTCGACGGATGATTCCATGATCCGGGATCAGATCACTTTCGGGGTCCACTCCGACTCCCTTCGGCAGCAGCTCCTGAGTCAAACAGCTGACCCTCCCTGTCGCTATCGAGACGTGCGTTGTCCATGAGCATGCTAAGAAACGTTACTGCCACATCAGGGCGGCAGAGACTGCAAAGCTGGCCTCCCACGAGGCGGAACAGGTGCAGGCCATCGCTCAGATGCAGGGCCTGAGCATCGAGGAGAGTGGCCGTTTTGCGCGCTTTTCCCGGGTCCCTGCGCAAGGGCGCCACGACCGAGTGGACTACATGACCGACAACCCGACTGCGCAGGTGTGTATGTCGACCGACCACACTGCGCATGCGCGATGGCGCACGGAACGCACTGACGTCGGCGTCATGACGTGTACGAATTGTGGCTCCGCCCACTTAAAGCGGCAATGTCCGGCAAAAGGACGCCAGTGTCTACAGTGTGGCAAGCTTGGCCACTACGCAGCCCTTTGCAGATCTGCTTCACCATTCAGCAGCCAGCGGTCCCAGCTGCGGCACAGAAGTGTCCGCTCAATACAACAAGGCATGCCAGATTCCGATCTCGACAGCCCAACAGACCCTGATGCTGAGTGCCTCAAGTCCCCATACCGGGTGGGCATCATAACTACACATGCGCTGCCTTCCAGCACAACGGCGAAACGCCTCTCGATCCTCAGTGTGGATCCCGACGACGAGTGGTGTGCTGTCCTCACAGTTAACAAGGCTCGCATCCGATTTAAACTGGACACCGGCGCATCGGCGAACCTCATCTCAAAATCCGACCTCGACACCATCCACGCCAGACCAAGCATTCTTCCACCGGCCTGCCAGCTTCTTGACTACAATGGCAATGCCATAGCTGCCAGTGGCTCGTGTCACCTAGGGGTATCCAATAAGGCAATCAAGGCAACACTGCAGTTCGAAATCATCGGGCCTGACAGAGCATCCCTGTCCGGTGCTCGAGCCTGCAAGCTTCTGAACCTGGTTCAGCGAGACCACAGCATGTCACCATCACCGGCGACGGCCTCGCCTGATGGAAACTTGAAAGCCGACATAGATGACATTATCACGCAGTACCACAGCGTATTCGATGGAATGGGCACACTTCCGTACCGATATAAAATCCTGCTCAAGCTGAACGCCACCCCATAATTCATGCACCACGTCGGGTTCCAGCACCCCTCAAGGATCGTCTGAAGAAGCAATTACAGGACCTCCAAGACCAGGGCATCATATTGAAGGTCACAGAGCCAACAGACTTGGTCAGCTCCATGGTCTGTGTAAAGAAGCCGTTAGGGGAGCTTCGCGTTTGCATTGACCCTAAGGATCTAAACCGCAACATCATGCGGGAGCATCACCCGATACCAAAACGTGAAGAGTTGACCAGTGAGATAGCTCATGCCAAATTCTTTACTAAGCTGGACGCCTCCAAGGGTTTTTGGCAAATACAGCTGGACGCGTCCAGTCGCAAGCTGTGCACGCTCAACACCCCGTTCGGTCGCACTGCTACAACCGAATGCCTTTTGGTGTCATATCAGCCTCCGAAGTATTTCACTGCATCATGGAGCAGATGATGGAGGGCATCGAGGGGGTGCGAGTATACACTGACGACGTCATTATCTGGTCCACAACGCCTCAGGAACACATTCTTGCCTCGAGAATTCATGAACATGGTCTCCAGCTCAACAGGGCCAAGTGCTCATTTGGTCAATCGGATATTAAGTTCCCAGGTGACCACATCTCGCAGAAGGGCGTGCGGCCAGATGCCGACAAGGTCTCGGCGATCAACGCCATGAAGACCCCGGAGAACAAGAAGGCGGTCCTCAACTTCCTCGGGAAATTTATTCCCAATATGGCATCCCACACCACGGCCCTCCGCCATCTCGTCAAGAAGTCGACGGAATTCCAGTGGCTGCCCACGCATGAAGAGGAATGGCGTGAGCTGAAAGCAAAGCTCACCACAGCCCGAGTGTTCTTCTACCCAACCAAGGAAACCAAGATATCAACTGATGCAAGCCAGGACGGCATTGGGGCGGTGCTCCTTCAGCGAGATGAATCCTCGTCCTGGGCTCCAGTGGCGTATGCCTCCAGGGCCATGAAGCCCACTGAGCAACGGTACGCTCAGATTGAGAAGGACTGTCTGGGCCTCCTGACAGGGATAGTCAAGTTTCACGACTATGTTTATGGCCTGCCAAAATTCACGGTAGAAACGGACCACAGGCCTCTAGTCCACATAATCCAGAAGGATTTAAATGACATGACACCTCGGTTACAGCGAATTCTTCTTAAGCTATGCCGCTACGACTTTGAACTTGTCTACACGCCAGGGAAAGAGCTGATCGTTGCAGATGCCCTATCCAGGTCCATTACCACACCGTGTGAACAAAGTGACTTTATCTGCCACATAGAAGCGCAAGTGCAGTTGTGTGCCACCAACTTTCCGGCCTCTGAAGAACGGGTGGTCCAAATTCGTGAGGAGACGGCCAAGGATCCTCTGCTGCAGCGTGAAATGCAGCACCTTACCAATGGCAGGCAGAAGGGACAATGTCCCCAGTTCTATAACGTAAAAGACGACCTGACGGTGGTGGAGGGAATCATTCTGAAACTCGACAGGATCGTAATTCCTCAGAGCACATGGGCTATGGTGCTGGGCCAACTCCATGAGGGTCACCTTGGGGTCGAGAAATGCCGACGCAAAGCTCGGGAGGCGGTCTATTGGCCGGGAATCAGCCAGGACATTGCGGACACAGTCCTCAACTGCCCCACCTGTCAGAAGTTTCAACCAGCTCAACCCAAGGAAACGCTGCAACAGCACGAGATTGTGACCTCTGTGGTCCAAAGTAGGTGTAGACCTTTTCCACGCCAAGGGGCGAGATGACGTACTCCTGGTCGACTACTTCTCCAGTTACCCTGAAGTGGTGAAACTGTCCGACCTCACGTCGAAGGCGGTAATCAAAGCCTGCAAAGAAACGTTCGCCAGGCATGGGATACTGCTTACGGTAATGAGCGACAACGGCCCTTGCTTTTACAGCCAGGAATGGCCTGATTTTGCACAGTGCTACAACGTCCATCACGTAACCTCCAGTCCCCACTACCCGCAGTCAAACGGGAAGGCCGAGAAAGGAGTCCATATTGTAAAGCGGTTGCTGTGCAAAGCTGCAGACTCAGGCTCCGACTTCAACCTGGCGATGCTGGCATACAGGGCAACCCCACTGTCCCCTGGGTTGTCCCCAGCGCAGATGCTCATGAATCGCACTCTGAGGACCACAGTTCCAGCCATCCATGTTCCAGACCTTGACCACCTCACGGTCTTACAGAAAATGCAGCAGTCACGGGCCCAACAGAAGGCCACATACGATGCTCATGCCACGGATCTACCCGAGCTGGCCCAACTGATCATGTTCGTGTCCAGTTGCCTGAGGGCGGCTAGTCAGTCACAGCTGTTGCGATCAAACAAGTGGCCCCAAGATCGTTCCTTGTCCGCATGGCTGATGGCTCCCTGCTACGGCGCAAAAGACGGGCACTGCGAAGAGTTCCACGCCCGTTATCTGACCGAAGTGCCCCGCTGCCTACGATGCTTCCTCCGGACGTACCCTGCCACGAGGCCACCGATCTACCAGCAATCCTGCCGGCCCCCGTGAGCACCGCGATGGCAGCAATCCCGCCTATCCACGTGCAGGCGGCTCCTGATCCACCTTTGCGGCAATCGACAAGAATTCGTCGGCAACTACAAAGACTGAATCTGTAGACTGAACTTTTGTACATTTTGTGACTTCATCGATTTAACCTCAATAAATATTGTTTTGTTTGCCATGTATCTGCACTATCGACATCTTCCTATGTATATACGTTCATTTAGACACCTTTTGTATATAGTCAGGCATATGTGTATATATGTATATATATATATATATATACACGCACACCTTAGTATTTATTTATCTAAAAAAAAAGGGGGAGATGTCATAATATCCTCATGTATATAATGAGGTGCAGACAGGCAGTGATTGACACACAGGATGACCAGTAAGCACACAACACAGTGCAGCCAATCACCAGACAGGACACTGCCACTATAAAGCCAGAGGGCACTAGGTTTCCAACCCTCTCTGGTCCCAGCCACTGAGACAGTCAGAGTCCACAAGCTAGCAAGTGCAAACAGTCTGGTCAGGCTACTACTAGGTCTCCAGTCAGTTCAGTATAGTGTCGACCCACAGCTGAATATGTTTATCTGTTCTATCGTTGAATAAAACAGTGTTGGATCTTCTCCAGTGTTAGACGTCTGTTTCTAGCTTCCCTGCATCGAGTGCAGTCCACATCAAATCAACCTGCCTAACACATCAGTGCCCTGTTGCCCTTACTGCTCCATTATCAGCTTGCACTTCCAGCAACTTTCAAGGCAAGAAATTTCAGCACAGAATGGCAAGAGAAAAGAATCTAACTAATAGGACATTGTGCAAGATATCCTACTCCAAAAGAATCTTGGCAAAAGGTAGAAAAATGGATAACGCACCCTCAAATCATCCCTCTGTTCATTAAAAACTAAATACAAGTCATGTGGGAGAATTCACTGTGGCAAATTGGAGGCAAAAGCAGAACCATTACAAACCTTCCAGCATCACGCTGACCAAATGCTGACTGATACTTTGCAGACAAATTAAAATTTTGACTGGAGACAAATTGCTCAACATTTTTAACATTCTCACAAGCCACAATTTCCAAACTCAAATTGCACTCCTGAGACACCAATGATTGGCAACCAGCAGAGTAACCCACAATGATTTGGATAAATTGCCTACCACTGCTGATTGGAAAGTGTACGAATCACATGCACTGGGTAAGATGAGGAATCACAGAAGAATCTTCCCACAATGGGAGAGGTCCCAGGATCAGGTAGAATTTTAGGTGGGCAGCACCGCACAGGAGGCTGGATTTACCCCGCAATATTGCCAGGAGACGGAATCAAAAGTCGGCAGGGAGGAGAGGTGGCCAATTAGTAAGGCAGTCAATCAGAAGATCAGCAGCTCTGCAGCCTTGGCAGCACCACCAAGAGATTTGGTTATGCCAAAACAGGAAGTGAATAATGAGGGCACCTCCATTTTGCGAAGTGGCAGAGAGTTGATTCATTTGCCGGGCCAAGCAAACACACACTGGTGATCAAAGGAGAAATCCTTCATTTAGCGGCATCAGGGCCAGATTGGGGCCGTTTGTCACTGGCCTTCACCCTCTTTGGGTCATGCAGCCCAATAGGCACCTCCTTTGGGATGCCACAGGGAGGACACTACCATGTAGCTGATGGATGTCCCATGTGGCAGAAAAATGGCAGTAGCCCAGGAGAGGTCCTTAATTGGTCCTTTAATGTCTAATTTGGTTGCCTGCCTCACTTGGCAGACAGTTGACCCACTGCTGTTCTCGTTGCTGGGAAAGTTCTGTAAATCATTCCAGGATATCCATTGATTTATCGTAACATCCACTGTAATTTGCACGGCAGTTTATGCTAAGGTTATTTTTGATTCGCTTGAAACTAGCAGTGTAAGTCATATTTCTTAGTGCACAATGATGTCCACACTTGAAAGATGTTGGGCAAGATTCTCTGGCTTCCCCGTGACATATTGTCCAGCGGCGGGAGGTGGTCCGTCATTGGCCAGAGATGTCCCGTAAGATCCCACTGGCATACACAGCCAGAATATCTCACCCATTAGCAAGTAATTGCTAGAAATTTATGTGATTACTCATCACAAAAACAATAAGATCACAGGCATGGCATATTACAATAATGTAGAACGTGGTCAATTTTAAGAAATTTGCAGATGTATCTATTTTTATACTTAGAAAAGACTATTGCGTTCATAAGATGCACATGATCTGTTAGCATGGAACATTACGGGTACGATTGAATAGAAAAGTTTCAAAGCGTGGTAACGAGCGGCAATTGCCCCAAGCTCCCTGATGCTTGGCCTGGCGAGGCCATCACCGCTATAAAACATTAATTAGCCCACTTAATGACGCCTCTCGGGATTCATGGCAGCTGATTCGTCGGTACCGCGCTCGGCAGCCCCTACTAACAAGTGATAGCAGCACTAAACTGCTCCTGCACAGCCAACCCCACTCCGCTCGCAGCCATGACACCACGGAGACCAGCCCCATGCTTTGGTGACACCAACCTGGGACGACTGTTGTACACGGTGGTGGCCAGACATGATGCCCAATTCCCCCGAGGGTCCAGGAGGGTCAGCCACAGGGCAGCCACCGCCGCCTGGGAGGAAGTGGCAGGGGCTGTCAGCTCAGGGAGCATGACCAGGAGACTGGCACCCATTGCCACAAGGTCAACGACCTCCATAGGGCCACTCAGGTGAGTTTGCAGTAGACCTCCCCGACCCTTTCCCCATACTCTCCTCCCCCATACTGCGCATCTTCACCCCCATACTCCACAGCCCCCAAATACGACCCATCACCCCAAGCTCCATCGCAGAACCCCCAAAGCCCTCCCCGGCATGATTAACCATGCGTGCGACTAACAATGTCCCCTTTGTGTCCCTACAGGGGAAGTTGGCCCATAACCGAGACGCGAAGGTCCAGACGGGCAACGGGGTACTGGACATGAGAGTCCTCACTCCCTATGAGGAACGGTCCTAGGCGGTCACAGGGGTGTCCAAGGACAGATTGGTCACCGATGTAGGGGTTGGCACATGCGCAAAATTGAGGATCCACCAGCCGCCATCTAGATGACCTATCAAACGTGAGTTGTTAGTGTCATACAGACCCACCAATCCCTCCCAATGACCATGTGTTCATTCTCCCGCTGGATCTCCAGCTGAAGGTGCCAGTCCATCCGGGTTGGTCCCCCTCCACCATGTCGTCCAGCTGCTGTGCCAGGTTGTGAAGGGCACAGCAGATAACCACAAAGCGAGCGACCCTCCGGGGACGTACTGCAGTGCCTCTCCAGAGCAGTCGAGGCATTGGATCCGCATTTTGAGGAGTCCGACGCACCGCTCAATGACACCCCAGGTGGCCGCTTGGGCCTCATTGTACCGGGTTTCCATATCTGTCATCGACCTCCGTTCTGGCGACATCAGCCAGGTCCTCAGCAGGTACCCCTTATCCCCCAAGAGCCAACCGGCTATGCTGGGGTGGTCCTCGAAGAGGCCATGGATGTCCGACTGCCCCGTGAATTAGCTGTCATGCAAACTCCCTGGGAAGCATGCAAACACGTGCATGACCTTCAAGTGGTGACGACACATGAGCTGTATGTTCAGGGAATGGAGCCCCTTTCTGTTAATGTAGGGCACTCCCAGACGGCCCGTTGAGCGCAAAGCAACATGTGTGTCATCTATTACCTCCTGGACCTGGCGCATCACAGCGATTGGCAGAGATTCCTGCTGTCTGGGCATCTTGTTGGGCTTGGTCCAGGTCAAGGTAGCTGCCTGGGCAAACAGGGCATCTGTGACCTCACAAATGCACTTGTGGACTGTAGCTTGTGAGACGCTGCACGAGTCCCCATTTGAGCCCTGGAATGATGCTGAGGCGTAGACGTTCAGGGCTGTGGTGAACTTGATGGCCACAGGGAGTGGGTATCCTCCTTTTGCACATGGTGCCAAGGATATGGCACAGGCGTCGCACCGTCCCCTTGTTGAGGCGGAGCCTCCTGCGGCACACGCTGTCCATCATCTCTTCAGAAGACCAGCGACGCCTGTACACCATGGGCCGTTGCTGGCCTCTCCCTCTGGGTCCTTCCCTGGCCTGATGGCAGCCGGGTCCTCAGGGTGTGGGGTGGGGTCCTGCACACGGGCCGCCACCTCTGTCGACGCTGCTGCTACCTCCTCCGGCGTCTGGCCACCTGGCCTGCCAGCAGCACGCCTAGAGCAAGATCTGGGGGGGACCAAACTAACGTCCATCCCATATAATATCTGTAAGGGATTAGAGAGGGTATGAGACTAACAACCAGTGATGTCTTCCATTCCCCCATTGTTCCTTCCCCCACCGATATGCCCTGCCCAGGTGAGCAAACCCAGCGGGGGCTCCTGATCACCGGACCGCAGACTCTATACCCCAGACACCCGCACATAACATTGCCTCGATCGTGCACTGGTCCCCTCCCCGGTACACAAACCCGCCCGTTGGTTGCTGGAATGTACCCGGTGTCGTTGCCCAGTGCGTGAGTGTCTGGATGTTGGCCGCTGCATCCTAGGTGGTATTTCCCGCAGTTTCAGACAGTGTCCAGGCCTCACAGCCTGATTGTGATGCTGGCCAATAACTCCCACTTGCTTCATGGCACGCCTACCCATGGGAATCCACTTGGGATGTTAGAAGAGCTCACTTAACTATGATGCCAATTAGCCAGAGGCCTCTGCGATCAGTGGGAGCCATGGGTGGTTGGTGGGGCAGGTGAGCAGTGGCTCTGGTTGCCCCCAGAACGACCCTCACGGTCTAGGGGTTTGCATGTGGCACTATGGCATCCATCTCAGGCCATGGGCACCCACCTCCCCTGCTCTGCAACCCCCCCCCCCACCAATGGCGGCCCACCCGGTCAAGGCTGCCCACCTATGGTGATCCCCCACCCCACTCCGAGCACCGGAGCAGCAGTTCCAGTGCCCGCCAGCATGTGAGTAAAGATGGTACTCACCTCCTCGGCTCCCCTTAGAAGCCCTTCCACCAGTTTCATGTTTTTAAAAAGGAGTACTAATCGACGCCTGCTTATGCGCTTGCTGGGGAAGTGGTTACCGGGAGACCGTAAGATAGGTGATGCTCCCGTTAATTGTATGGAGATTGGACTTAAGTGGTGATTATTGGTCCATCGCCACACTAAGGCGAGATCCTGATTGCCAACGGGAGCGAGCCGGTTCGATCGCAACCAGATCGGCGCTCGATTCTGGCCTCACCTGCGATTTAACGGCCTCGTTGCACTCTCACTTAAGGGCAATGTGATAATTAAATCATGCCCCACAACTGTATTTACTTTTCCGAAAAGCCGGTATGCAATAAGAGAACGATGCCCTGCTGCATTTTACTGACCATAACTGGGTCTTCCCTCAAAAAGACCTACCAATCTAATGAAACTTTGAATGAAAATTCAGATCAAAGAATTTAACAAAGAAATAAAGCATTCTGTTCCTCCATCTGACTGTTCTGTTTCTTACTCTTTGATCTTCCTTTGTAGTCAGTCTCCTTCCATCCTTTATAATATTTTTGCTTGAATTCTTCCATAGGGTCTCCACTGCAATAGCAGTTTCCATAATTGTACTGGACTGAGTTGAGAAACCACATATTAACTGTGCAACTCATGCTTGAAAGCCCTATCAGGAGGAAATTAGCATTAAATACTGTCTGTTAGGGGCCAGAGAATGATTAAAATATTGCTAAGCCAACCCTTGTCAATTCTACCCTGAAGCACAAGGCTATCAGGAAACTCAACAAATCACTGCATTTTCCAACTCTTTTATGGAAAAACCTTGGGTTTTTATTTTAGGTCAAATGTATAAAATAAAACACATTATTTATGTTTAATATTACAGTTTAATTTTTAGTTTTATAATGTTATGATATTAGACACGAACTGAACACTTCTAAAAGGGTATGATTTTCCTCCACATATGGATTGGAAATGTTGTTTGTTAACCCATATTTCAATTTCAAAACACAGACTGTGGAACTGAAAAGGAAAACTAAAATAGTTTTGTCTGTAAGGAACCAATGTTAAGATGAATACAATATGCACACATAGGGCATGATTTAACCACTGCATTGTGCCTGACAAGGGTCTAGGCACTCCACTTAAATAGCAGGAAAGGCCAAAATTGAATTGATTTTATATCTAACTGGCCTGCTCCCGATGGCGAGTTCTGGATCACACCCAAATATGGCGAGCATAAAATGACCCCTAATTTGCATTAATTTCCATCACATGAACAAGATTGAAACTGACTGGAACGGCCGCCAAGGCAATTAACAGGCTCCCCAGCGAGAAATCACGTGGGCATCTGATGAGACCATCAATTCACAAGACACGTGATTGGAAGTGAACAATGGTTTTAATAGTCTTACAACAGAGCCTGCCTGCGACGAGATGAACTGGCAACAGGCTCACGACTGCAGAGCTTTATACTGCCGGTTAGTGGGAGGAGCCATGGCCGGAGCCACGGGTGGAACCCAGTACAAACTCCTCATCTCCCCCTATGGGCAGAGCCGCGCAACGGCTCGTATACAGAGCCCACAAGGACACAATACATATAATACAACAGTGTGAATTACTAGGTTCATAATTCACCACATTCACCCCCTGGAAAAAAATCAAGTCCGGCGGGGGTGATGGGTCTACAAATTGAGCCGGTCCGGCGGCCGAGTCGTCCTTTGGGATCGGCGGAGCACCGGGGTTGCAGCCTCTTTGGGTGGCTGGGTGAGGGCGATCAGCGAGTGTACAATAGTGGACTCCGGGGGTGATTCGGTCTGAGCTTCGTACCCAACTGGTTCGACGGGTGACGGGGAGTGCCGGAAACCTATAGGTGCGGGGGCGCGGAGCACGGGCCGTGAACCTGTAGGTGCGGGGGCGCAGGGCGCGGAGGGTTGGGTGGGGTAGTGGTGGTGGAGTTGAATCCTGCAGGTGCCAAGTCCCGGAGGGAAACAGTGTCCTGACAACCGTCAGGGTATTCGATGAAAGCGTATTGGGGGTTCGAGTGGAGTAGGAGCACTCTTTCTACGAGTGGGTCAGTTTTGTGTGCCCGGACGTGCTTCCGGAGGAGAACCGGGCCTGGTGTCCTCAACCATGCTGGGAGCGAAACCCCCGTGGTAGTGCCCCTAGAAAAAACAAATAGCCGTTCGTGAGGGGTCTGGTTGGTGGCTGTGCATAGGAGGGACCTAATAGTATGGAGCGCATCGGGGAGGACCTCCTGCCAATGGGAGGTCGGGAGATTTCTGGACCGGAGGGTCAATACCGTCCCGTTCTCCCTCTCCACCTGCCCGTTCCCCCTGGGTTTGTAGCTGGTAGTCCTGCTCGAGGCGATGCCCTTGTCGAGCAGGTACTGACGCAGCTCGTCGCTCATAAAGGACGAACCCCTGTCGCTGTTTACGTAGCTGGGGAACCCGAACAGGGTGAAGATACTGTGCAAAGCTCTGATGACTGTGTGGGAGGTCATATCGGGGCACGGGATAGCAAACGGGAAGCGGGAGAACTCGTCGATGACGTTCAGGAAGTACACATTCCGATTGATCAAGGGGAGTGGACCTTTGAAATCGATGCTCAGGCGTGCAAAGGGCCGGGATGCCTTTACCAGGTGGGCCCTGTTTGGTCTATAGAAGTGCGGTTTGCACTCTGCGCAGATCGGGCAATCCCTAGTGATGGCTTTTACCTCCTCGGTGGAGAAAGGCAGATTTTGGGCTTTGAAGTAGTGGGCAAGCCAGGTGACCCCTGGGTGGCAGAGGTCATTGTGGATAGCTTTCAGGCAGTCGTATTGCGCGCTGGCGCAAGTGCCGCGGGACAGGGCATCTGGGGGCTCATTGAGCTTCCCCGGTCAATACATAATATCGTACTTGTAGGTGGAGAGTTCAAATTTTGCCCCTTTGTGAGTTGTCAAACATGAAGGCAACCGATCTTTGGTCGGTGATGAGGGTGAACCTCCTACCTGCGAGGTAGTGCCTCCAGTGTTGTATAGCTTCCACGATGGCTTGTGCTTCCTTTTCGACCGAGGAATGTCGAAGTTCCGAAGCGGAGAGGGTTCGGGATAAAAAGGCGACTGGTCTCCCTGCCTGATTTAGAGTGGCTGCGAGAGCGACCTCTGAGGCGTCGCTCTCCATCTGGGAGGGGATGGATTCATCAACCGCCCGCATGGCCGCTTTGGCGATGTCCTCCTTGATGCAGGTGAAGGCCTGGCGAGCCTCAGCTGACAGAGGAAAGAATGTGGCCTTAAATAGTGGACGGGCTTTGTCCGCATACTGAGGGACCCACTGGGCATAATACGAGAAGAATCCCAGGGCCCTAGGACAATGAGGGAGAGGGAGTTGTAAGAGGGAGCGCATATGGTCCGGGTCGGGGCCCAGGTCTCCGTTTTCCATGACATAGCCGAGGATGGCTAGCCTGGTCGTGCGGAATACGCATTTCTCCATGTTATACGTGAGGTTAAATTTCTGGGCAGTTTGGAGGAATCGATGGAGGTTAGCGTCGTGGTCCTGCTGATCATGGCCGCAGATGGCGACGTTATCCAAGTACGGAAACGTGGCCCGCGGCCCGTACTGGTCCACCATTCAGTCCATTGCTCGTTGGAATACCGAGACCCCATTCGTAATGCCAAAGGGAACCCGGGGGAAATGGAAGAGGCGGCCATCTGTCTCGAATGCCGTGTAGTGGCGGTCCTCCGGGCGAATTGGGAGCTGGTGGTATGCAGACTTCAGATCCACCGTGGAGAAAATGCGGTACTGGGCTGATCTGATTCGCCATGTCTGCAATCCTGGGAAGGGGGTACTCATCGAGGAGCGTGAACCGATTAATGGTTTGGCTATAGTCCACTACCATTCGGAATTTTTCCCCAGTCTTGACGACCACCACCTGAGCTCTCCAGGGGCTATAACTGGCCTCTATGACCCCCTCACATAGGAGCCTATGGACCTCGGTTCTGATAAAAACCCTGTCCTGCAGGCTGTACCGCCTGCTGCGAGTGGCTATGGGTTTGCAGTCCGGAGTGAGGTTAGCAAAGAGTGGAGGGGGGTCGACTTTTAGCGTAGCTAGACTGCAGATAGTGAAGGTAGGGGCCCGCCGAAGCTGAGTGTGAGGCTTTTTAGGTTACACTGGAAGTCGAGTCCCAGTAAGAGTGGGGCGCAGAGTTCGGGAGTACGTACAGCTGGAAATTCGAGTAGCTGGTGCCCTGAATCGTTAGGGTCGCGACGGTGCGCCCTTGGAAGTGAACAGAGTGTGAGCCCGAAGCGAGGGAGATAGTTTGCCGTGCAGGGAAAATAGGGAGCAAACAGCGTCTTGCCAGATCAGGGTGCACGAAGATCTCGGTGCTCCCAGAGTCGAAGAGGCACGGTGTCCTGTATCCGTTGATTTTAACGGTCATCATAGAGTTGCGGAGGTGTTTCGGACGCGACTGGTCCAACGTGACCGCGCTGAGTTGCGGGTAGTCAACGGCTCGATCGGCTGTGCTGTAGTGGGCCCGTGATGATTGTCCGCTGAGTTCGTAGTCCTCAAGGTGAGTTTCAGAAGTTGAAGAGGATAGATCCCAAGATGGCCGCCCCCCTGGATCGCACGTGGCGAGCGGCGAGGAAGATGGCGTCCAAGATGGCAGCCCCCATAAGTCACACGTGGCCGGCCGCGTGGAGGAGGGTAGCCAAGATGGCGGCCCCCATGAGTCGCACGTGTCAGGTGGGGGCAGAGTCGGCATACAGGCTGCTGCATTTCGGGGCCTGCGGGCCTGTGAGTTTGGGAAGCGAGTACTCTGGGCTGCGGGAGAGTTTGGAGTAGGAGTTTTCTTCGCCAGGCAGACCCGGGGATAGTGTCCTTCGCGACCGCAGCTGCTGCAGGTCACGTTGCGGGCAGTGCTGCCGTGGGTGTTGGGGCTGCCCACAAAAATGGCACGCTGGAGCTGCGTAGTGGGTGGGTGGCCGCGCGGCGCAGGCCTGGGGCATTCGCTGGTCGGGGGCCCATGATGGGGTCGCTTGGTCTGCAGGGAACGAGGTGAAGCTGCGGAACGAGACTTCCATGGTTGTAGCTAACTCTACAGTGTCCTCCAAGTTCTGGGCCCCTTTCTGAAGCAACCGCTGGCGCACATAGTTGGACCTGAGCCCTGCCACGTATACATCTCGAACAGCGAGCTCCCTATGTTGGGCGGCTGATACAGCTTGATAATTGCAGTCTCGAGCGAAAGCTTTTAAATCGCTCAGGAATTCATCCAGCGACTCCGCGGGGCGCTGGCGGCGGGTCGTAAAAATGTGGCGCACATAGACCTCGTTGATGGGCCTCACGTACATTCGATCGACCATGGCCAGGGCCTCCGTATACGAGGTAGTACTGTTAAGTTGAGTAGAGATACGGTGGCTCACCCTTGCGTGCAGTAGGCTGAGTTTCTGCTCCTCCGTAGTTTCTGAAGTGCTTGATTCAGCCAGGTAGGTCTTGAAACATCTAAGCCAGTGTAGATAGATTTCTTTCGCCTCTGCAGCCTGCGGGTCGACAAAGAGTCATCCAGACTGGAAACATTGGGCGCAATTCTCCCAGACAGGGAGAAATCGTAAATCTGGCGTCAAAACCGGGCGGGTTTGACGCCAGCCTCCCCCTCCCCGACCGGGAACCGATTCTGGTCCCTGGTCGGGGCTAGTATGCCGCGGCCGTGAACTCCGGCATCGTGGGCTTAACGAATTTTGTTAAGCCCGCTTGCCAGAGTTTGCGCCGGCTGACGCGTCACATGACGTCAGCCGCGCATGCGCGGATTGGAAGACTCCAACCCGCGCATGCGCGGATGACGTCATCGTGCATTTGCGCGAAACCCGCGCATGCGCGGGCCGGGATGCCCCTCAGCCGCCCCGCGAAGTGATACAGCGGGGCGGCGGAAGGACAAAGAGTGCGCGGGAATCGGACCCGCTGCCCGCGATCGGTGGGCCTATGGCACCCTTGGCACGGCCGTGGTACTGCCATGCCAATCGGTGCCATGGTTGCCAAGATCAGGACTTTACGGCCGTTTTTACGAATGGCCAGACCAGGTGTGTTTGCCGTTCGTAAAAACGGCCGTAAAGGGCTTGGAATTTGGCACATCGGCCAGCTGAGAATCGCTGCTGGCCGTAATAAAACGGCGGCAGCGATTCCTGTCGGGAGTTGGGCGTGGGGGGGGGGGAAGAATAGCGGGAGGGCGTCGGACTAGCGTGGCCGTAAAAATTTACGACCCCCGCTATTCTCCGCACCGTCGTGAATGCGGAGAATTGCGCCCATTATCTCCCTTCTCTCTCCACAGGTGCTGTCAGACCTGCTGAGATTGTCCAGTATTTTCTGGGGTTTTTTCAGATTCCAGCATCCACAGTAATTTGCACTTATGCTAAATTACCCCCAATTGACCAGAGGTTGGGTGGGGTTGCAGGGATGGGGGTGGGGATTAGGGATATTACTCCGAATGGCCTGGCCCCATCAGATCCTGCAAGAGAATGGATATGTGGCCAGTGAGAGGAAAGGATCATTTTGTCTGACATGAACAACTCGCTTGAGACAGGTCATTTGGGTGAAGGAGCAGTGGATCCTCACCTCTGCAGCGCAGGCCAACCTTGCTATCGGTGACTGCTCTCTCCTCGGTCAACCCCACAATCTCCAGGGCCTGTTCCTCATAGCAGGTGAGGACTCGGATCTCTGGTACTCTGCCCCCGTCTTGGTCCTTTCCCACTTATTATGGGCTTGATGGATCAGGGGAGTCTAAAGCCGATGGCATGTGTGGGCACTGCACCTGGACATGAAGGGGTTGTGTTGGTGGGTGCCGGGGATGCTGAGGAGTAGCACAAAGATCAGGGGCGGGATTCTTCAATAATGGGGCTATGTCCCCATGCTGGCGTGAAAACCGGCGCCAACCACTCCGGCGTCAACGGACCCCGAAAGTGAGGCCACTCCGGCGTCAACGGCCAACCACTCCGGCGTGGGTTCGCGCTTGCGCAGAACGGCCGGCGTGATCTCATGCTTGCGCGGACCGGCTGGCGTATTTCCGCGCTTGCACAGAACTGCAAGTGTATTTCCGCGCATGCACAGAGGTTCCCCTCTCCGCGCCGGCCCCTGGGCAATCTGGCGGAGCCTTACAGGGGCTAGCCGCGGAGGAAAGAAGCCCCCCCCCCCCACGGAACCAGCCCGCCCGCAGATCGGTAGGCCCCGATCGCGGGCCAGGCCACCGTGAGGTCTCCCCCGGGGTCGGATCCCCCCGTGCCCTCCCCAGGACAGCCCCCACACACTTACCTGCCAGGTTCCACCGTGTATGAGGTGAGTAATCCACGCCGGCGGGACTGGGCAGAACCTGACGGCCACTCGGTCCATCAGGGCACAGAGAATCGCCGAAGGGGCTGCTGTCAACGTCCCCCGACCGGCGTGGCGGGAATCCCGCCGGCCCCCAAAAAACAGCGCCAGAGAATAGCCAGCGTCGGGGCGGGATTCACACCTCCCCTGGGGATTCTCCGACCCGGCGCAGGGTCGGAGAATCCCAGCCCAGGTGTGGGGAGGGTGCGAGGTGTCAGCCAATGATTTGTTGAGGGGGTTTGGGAATTTGAGGGGTGACAGGTGGAACCGATGCCATGAGAGAGGTGGTAACTTACCCTTGCTGCTTGTTAGAGGTTGTTCGTCTTCTTTCTACATTGGACGGCAATCCTCCTGATCATGCTGTCCAAACTGACAGCTGCTGCTACTTCTCCCGGGGAGTATCGGTGACCCTGCTGCTGGTCGTCTGACCCTCTCGGGGGAACAGGATGTCTTGTCTTGCATCCACAGCGTCGAGAAGCCTGGCCAGGTCGGCATTCCCAAGGCGAGGTGCAGGTCTGTGCGCTGTGATGCCTGTGTGTTGACCGGAGTGACTGGTGAGGGCGCTTAAAAGCAGCCCCTCCTTGTTCACGGCAAGACGCTGAGGCGTGTGTCTGCCGAATCAGACGGCAAAGGAGCCAGTAATGGCGAGAAGCTCATGAGGGATCATTTCCGGCACTAAGTGTCATTAAATACGGGCCTCGATCTCGTCAACGCGGCCTTCGAGAAACAACCCGCCAATTGCACCCAAAATGACAACTTGAAATGTTTCGGTTAAATTGTGCCCATAGCCTCCTAGAAACAATCAAGGTTGTTTTTTCATTTTCAGTCAACTCTGGCCCTCAAAGCATGTAAGCTTCTAAATATTTATAACTGCAGTACTTATGAGGGTAGACAGTAATTTGCAGCAGAACCTGTCTGCATACATTGTAAAATGTTCTGTCACCTCGGCAGGGTAGCTTGCCTTCGAGGTTTATGATTTTATCAAGCACACGGGGGTGCTAATGAATTTGTAGCGGACATCTTTAAAATGTGGAATGCTTATCATTTTTTTTGTGCAAATTCACACAAGTCACACTTCAGACTATGCTGCATTAAAAGAGAAACCACAATGATGATGACAGTTAAAGTAACCAGAAGAGAGCACAATTTGTCACTGCCATTGTGTAGTAACACCATGCTGTGATTTCCTCATCAGCCTCTTTCTCCGCATCCTTAACCCCTTAGGGAAATGTATAAATAAAGGTGTGGACAGAACAAGATAGCATGTTTCTTTATGAAAATCAACTGAGCTTTGAGTATGTTGAGTCACATCATAAAAAATCTCATATCCCACACCTTCCTTAAAAACTGCCTAAAAAGAATTCATCAAAGCTACATTCCCACCCAAGGCAGGTTGTTCAAAGTGACACAGTGGGACATGTCGCATGTGTCAAGTACCGAAGGCTGAAGTACAAAGCAATTTTTGCAAGCAGGAAAGGGTTCTCTTAAAGGAAGGTAGCCATGGCAAATTCAAATGGTCTCTTGATACTGTCACTGAAGAGTAATGACTTGCGCTGAGCTGTATGAGAAGCTAATGTTGTGTGACTGTACCACCCTTCTCAACCTCCAACCTCTGCTGAAGCAGCTGATTCCATTTTTATTCAAAAACCGGCAACTTCTGCATTTCAAATTTGAATGCCATCTATTTAAGATAAATTTTAATTAAAGTACACTTCACTGTGGCTAGAAAACCATTAAATTCAACTTGGTTCAATCATACCAAATTAACTATCTATAGAACAAAATAATTTGATATAATTTTCCTCTGTTAAACAGAAAAGTATATCCAAATCTATGCATTAGATATCATTATAATATGAATACTATAAAAAAATTTCCAAAGGAGATTTTATCATTTTCTCAAGCTATAGTTTTCAAAAGCGTATTGCATTTGTTATATCCTAAGGTGCAACTATGCATTTGAAAATATTCCATTAAAATTAAC